>NC_056734.1:721012789-721350289 GCF_019279795.1 Protopterus annectens
ACAGAAGAGAGACAAGCCTGCCTCTCTTCTCCGCCTGAACATCAACCAGTACAATCACCACACATCCCTCAGTAGGGAGGGGGCTAGAGTAGTAAATTCATGCCAAAATCAGCTCCGTCACCCCAGTTACACTGACATAAAATCACCTAGGACCATCCTCACTCCTACCTCACTCCTTCCTAACCCTCTTTCTTAATATTAACCCTTCTATCCTCACCACTCTAACTTCCTTCCACTACCATCCCAGCCTTACTGCCCCCCCCTCCCCAACCTTAACTCTCGACACTGTAGGTAGCCCTGAACTAATTGGTTTGTTCCCACTCAGGTTCAGTATTTGACAGTATAAGATCAGATGGTGTATGGGCCAGATTATTTTGCAAATGATAGCTTGCATCTTTCATTCATGGTTTCTGCATATTGACTAAAGCATATGTTGCCCCCACAGTGCTTTTTTCAGTCATAGATCAGCTTATGGACACTCCAAACTAGCATTTGAGCTTCTCAATGCCAAAAGTCTGAACAATAAATTGCTTAAATTCAACTGGAACTGGTTACAGAACAGGGATAGTGCATCCTCCATAACTGCATTTTGCCCCTATCACATGTTCAGGCCTGAGAGAAGTTGTGGTGGCATGTCCATATTTCTGAGGCCACATCACATCTGGGCAGATTCTCAGTAACCCACAAGTAAAACTCATCAAACTTCAACTCACCCAGAACCAGACAAGTTATCAGAATATAGCATTTTACAAGATTTCCTCCATACCCTTTGATGATCATGCGAGATTATTAAATGTACTTGATGAGATACATTTCACCAAACATTCCTTTATGTTGGAAAAATTTCAACTTCCCCTTAATAAACCTGGAGCACCTTCAACTCAAAAATCAGGGGCAACCAGAAATTCCTATACATATTAAACAAAACCTCCCTTGAACAGATATTAAACCCACCAGCTAGTGGACACGTCACTGATTTTGTCCTGATAAATATAATTACCTCATACAGCACTTCTCTGATTTCTCTATCCCTGGTGAATTCATATCACAGACTGATGACTTTTTTCCAAAGAATATCTAAAATTAATGGAGTAAATATTGCTGAATTGGATTTAAAAATGGGCAAAACATCTCCACCTCTGTTACATATTTAAATTCACTGGCAACTTCAGCAGGCTACACAATCCTACAAACTCCATTTATAGTAAAGAATTGTTCTCCCACCTAGTCAGGTCCATAGCTCTAGCCATTTTTGCTAGAATCAAATATAATGGTAAGCTTAAAAACTAACCACCCTGGTCATTAACAAAAATAAGATATAATAAGAGAAAAAAGTTAGGTCATATTATAGGCGGAACAGTTAGTAAAAACTGCATTAAATACAGCAGCTGGAAACTAAAAGTCAACATCAAGAAGAGTAAGGCAAATCATGCACTTAGTCTGGCCTCTGAAGTAAAACATAATGATAAACCCCTTTTAATTACACCAGGAAACTAAGAAATAACATTCTGCAATTTTCTGAACTGATTCAAAATGCCACCATTTACACTAACCATTTACAAACAGCCAATATACTATCTGACAAATTCAGTGCCAAATTTACTTCAAAGACATCTATTATAACTCCCCAAACCATCTGGTTCCCTTATCCCCCCAAGATCACAAAGGATCATGTCCTAGCACTGCTACCTAAAACTAAAAACACTGCTGCCATGGTGCCAGACAACCTACCTGGCTACTTAATAAACAGTACAAAACATGCCCTAGTCAAATCCCTCCTTAAATTGCTCAACCTGAGACTTGCCATAGGCTTTTTCCAGAGATGTGATAAACTGCAGTAGTGAGGCCTCTACATAAAGGTGCCTACTACAAAACCCAGTAACTATAGACCAATTAGCTTTAGTAGTCTACTATGCAAAGCCATGTTTTACATCACAGTTCACTACAGAAACTGAGATATCAAGGTTCTTATCAAGCTGAATGCCCAGCAGTTTGATTTTCTCAAAGGGACACCATGTCTAGTTAGTGTGCTAAATTTCTGAGAGAAGGTCACACAGGCAATAGATAGTGGTTATCCTGTTCAATCAGCCTACTTAGACTTCACCAAGGCATTTGACACTATACCTCATGTTGGCATCATAAATAAAGTGCACTGTATGTAGATACATGCATGATTAGGTGTGTATCTAACTGTCTGAAGGATAGAACTCACATAAACATGGTGGCCGGCATGTCTTCACAAAGCATTAAGGTCACTAGTGGTTTGCCCCAGTGCTTGCTACTGAGACTGTCCTCTTCAGTATCTATTTTTCCTTTTTCAGAACAGAAATCATGACCTTTCCAAAATAAGTTTGCAGATGAGAGGATTGCAAACTGGAAGTTACTCTAAAAATCCCCCTTTGAAACCCAACTATTCCAGCAGGAGCTAAATCTTCATTAACAAGTGGTGCTCAGAGAAAGCACTAAAACCAAGCATGAGAAAATGCAACAATATTATCTTTGTTAAGCAACTGTCTCACTCAACTTACAATATAGTCAGCACCCCTCTCCAAAATGACATACCCCTCTCCAAAATGGCAATGTGGTCAAGGACCTTGGGACCCTGGGTTGATAAGTCCCTATTCTTTAACCATGATGTAACAATTGTAGTCACAGCATCCTTCTGTTTAGACATGCTAACATCAAAAGAAATGTCATCTAGATCCATATCTCTGTATGTCATCCTATTCAGGCCAGATGTTGAGTGCAAAGCCTCCTTTGGAATTCATCCAAGGCTCCAGTGGCACCTGACAAAAAATATTATGCACCTAAGGACCCTGAGCTACTTGTAGAGGCTTGAAGTACTTTCCCTATAGTCTGCTTGTACAAGCTCTTACAAGAAAAATCTAGGTCTTGCTTACTGTACCATTAGGGATCATGTCCAACTTGACCTTTTGAACCTTTACAAACAAATCCCACAAAGATAAGAATCAGGGACTTAAACTTCCATCAGCATATAAGTAAGATGTGCTGGAGTGACTGGTTTATCACCCATTGCATACCCCACTTTGAAACTGCCTTCCTCTCCATTGGAAGTAAAGTGATACTCTAGCATCCTATAAAGCTAGCCTTGATGATTGGACGGGTCCTTACAAATTTATGCCCAGATGGAACTGCTTTGTCCTTCTGGATAAATGAGGTAAAACATGAGGGTGGACACTGACAAGGCATAAATGATGTTTGAAACTAAAACTGCATTGTATTTCTTTTGATCCTAAAGTGGCCATATTTGTTATTAAAATAATTTTGCTTATTTGTTTGATCATCATTATAACTTTTGATTTATACACTGTGTTTCTGTGTCTTGGAAAATAAATGTTTGCAGTAATCAGCTTGTAATCCTTATGATCCCTGTCTAAAAAAATTGTTAACATATAAAACAATCCCTGTATTACTAAGTGTAGATAACCACGCTAATTTAGAAGTGGCAACGTTATTAGAGGGGTGCATAGGATGCATAGTTTCTTCAAAAAAAAAAGTGTAACAGAAGATGGGCTTTGGTAAATATACAAATGATTGGTAGTACAATGCAAATATAAACTCAGATATGACTTCTATATTCCTTTGTCATACCAAAATATGGCATCAATAAAAAGAGCATGGAAACCTAATTGTCAAAAAGTCAAAAATAATATGAATGCATTTGGTTACAGAAAGTTTCATTTTTTTTTTGACTGAATTATTTTTTAATCATGAAAATGAACTGCTCCTTCAAACACCTTCAATCACTTTCTAAGTCGCAATGATAAGGGGAAGTACAGTATGTATTCAGACAAATTTTAGAAGCCATTTAATAATCATGTTTTGAAAGGAAGTCGGATTACGTGTCTAAAACCTAGTAACTGCTGGTCAGGACTGAACTTTATAAACTGAAGCTGTAGTGCATGGATCTTAGTCATTAAACCACCATGTGAACACACTTCTTAAACAGGTTCCTATCTAAATATTATAAGAATAGGATACAGATACAGATAAAGATGAAGAAGAAGGAGATTTATGGAGTAGGTACACTTCAAAATGCCACACTCAACTCTGATATCATAAAGGCTTTCACTGGCCTCCTGATTTTGTAGATATTAAAAGCCCTTGTGATTGATATTTCAGAAAATGTCGAGTCACCATTTTATGGATGGTGTGAGGCTGTGCTATATAAAATGCATAACTACAGGTGGTTCGGAATTTATAGTGTTTCACATCTGTCAGGAAAGCTGAGTTCATATAAAGTATCCACTACTAGTTCCACTCTTTCTTTTCATTGACAACTAGGACATCGTTGTCAGAGGGATGCAATGCTGCTCATTAACTGGCGATAAAAATGTGAACCTAAGCATTCTGCTATGCAGGATTTGCATGGAATGACTGATTCCAGGGAATGCAAAGCAGAATATCTGTAGCTCGTACTCCAGCTGTGTCATAGGCAGGCTTTACCAATAGTCACCAAGGGTTTAGGGCTGAAGAATTTATTACAACTGTAGATCAGTTTAGTGTGAACATTAGTCTTGCCTTGTAACACTGCTAGATGATTTGAAAACTTTAAATAGCTGGCCTAGCCAAATCCTCTGTGTAGAAAACAACCACATGGGCTACGTATACTCCATTTATCAAGAAATTCACAGAATGCCATAGCGATGTCATAAGTGGTGTCTGCTGGTAGACCCATGGAGCATAATTGTGTAGCATTACATACCAGTGCATAGCTAATGCATTAATACTGATGATGCCTCACTTTACAGTTTGCCTTCATATTGTAAATAGTTTTCTGTTAAGTTTTTATAGCAAAATGTAGAAGGAGAGCTATTCCACTAATATCAATGTCACTATATCTATCTATCTATTCCAGCACTTCAACAGGAAAGCAAAAGCACTAAATCTGCTACTTGCATTCAGGAACATCCCTCATTTTAGCATGACTTTTTTCTCCATCTGCCTTAAATGTTTTACATTTTTAATGTACACTGTCATAACTACAGTAAGCAAATCCTGCTGGATATTATATTTAAAGACATTTCTTTTCAGAAAATGTATCTGAAGGATGATCTTATACCAGTATGCATATTTAAAATGGGTCACCACATATGCGGCCTTTGTCACTGATTATTGTCAGTCATGTCCCTGATTCTTGAGGTAACAGCTTCAGAGCCATTAGTGCTTTAAAAAGCTGTTAGACATTTCACACCGCCATGTATTTTTGACTGGTAATACAACAGGGCAGCTAAAACTCCTCACGCATTATGAGCAAGTCTCTGGTCATAACTCTTTATCACTTATTCTCTAACTGGATTGAAGAAACACCTCTGAGCTTCACTCTTGAGTTGAATTTATAATGCTTCACTCTCAATGTGAATTTCTGGAATGAATCTTTCAAACACATAGTGATTTGTTTATGATTAGAGGCCTGATCACAAGTCTGTAATTTAAACATGAAAAGATAAAGCTAGTGCAGTACTGACGGTTTTAACTTGTGTGTGTGTCTGTGTGTGTGTGTGTGTGTGTGTGTGTGTGTGTGTGTGTGTGTGTGTGTGTGTGTGTGTGTGTGTGTGTGTGTGTGTTGTGTGTTTGCAAGTGCACAAGCATGTGTGTTTGTGTGTGTGTGTGTGTGTGTGTGTGTGTGTGTGTGTGTGTGTGTATGTGTGTGTGTGTGTGTGTGTGTGTGTGCGCACATGATTTTGTGTGTGTGTGTGTGTGTGTGTGTGTGTGTGTGTGTGTGTGTGTGTGTGTGTGTGTGTGGGTGTGTGCGTGTGTGTGTGTGTGTGTGTGGGTGTGTGTGTGTGTGTGTGTGTGTGTGCGTGTGTGTGTGTGTGTGTGTGTGTGTGTGTGTGTGTGTGTGTTGGTGGTTGATATGAATGCACCAATACTGAAGAAAACTTTGATGTGAAAGCTTGAACTTTACTGAAATTACAAATTTCATTTTCATCCTGACAGACATTCTCCAGAACTGAACTGCACGCTCTGCTAATTTCAAAAATATACAGCATTGCCATGCCAATGAATGCCATTACACCCCCCTGTGAATGTCTGTGCAAACTGCACAACTAGGTACTGCACTGATTAGACTTGAGCAGTACAGCACTGAGCTACACAGCTAGAGTGCTCAGTTAGAGAAGCAGTGTTGTCTATTGAAAGGAATGGGCACAGTATGGTTAATAGTTATGTGCGCCCTTTGCAGACATTGCATAGTATGAGCATGAATGAATCTCTGTAATGCACAGCTTCCATAATAACAAGGATGTACATGACGTATACAGGCCTCATTTACATAGCCTGCACCCATGGACTGCAGCACGTGCCTGCAACTTGAAAATAATTTGGTCGTGAAGTTGTGGGACACTAAACAACTGAGCTGCGCAGTTTTAAAAACAGCCTCACCCCCCTCTGAGAACTCTTCAAGATCATGCAGATCTTTAGAAACACCATCCAAAATCCATTTACTGTTTGATTTCATATTAAAGCACAGAAAAGTCTTGCTTTTAATTAAACCATTTCAAGCAGTCCAGAATTCAGATAATTTATTTATTAATTTATTTATTTGCTATTGAAAAGAAAGACTGACTGGGCAAAGACTCTTTCAAATGGAGGCCCATGGAGAAAGTCTGCACATTATAGCACTAGCAATAAAAACGTACTATATAACACTTTGGAACATACCTGATGAATACCATATCACCATGTTACATACACTATATAATAATTACAGCATGTTGTGCTCAGACACAGCTATAGAACAGTCATCAGTAGTTTACAGATCATGTATATAGTCATATTGCAATTTTAGCACTCAGACAACAAATAATGCCTATGTATGTTTTATCCAAACAGTGAAAATTCACCTGAGGCATGGCACCAGAAGATTAATAAAAGTATAAGAAGTTTGACATATTTGCTTAGTCTGAGTTCATGAAGACAAGACCTAGTGAAGTGTTCGTACAAGGGCAGGGCTGTTTTATTAGGAGGTATGACTTCATAGCAATTTTAAATTATAGACAGGATAAGATTTAAAATGAGAAGCATGCTAAGTAAAGGGGCTGTTACAAATACAGGGTGAATTTACTCAGAGATACACCTTCAATGTGATTTTTAAAATCATTGATGGGATAAGATTTAGAATAAAAAGTGTGCTTAGTAATGGGGCTGTTACAAGTACGGGACAATTTTACTGAGCAATATGTCTTCAATAAGATTTTAAAATGTAGATGGCATATTTATGACATTTCTTGGGAATGAGTTCCATGGTTTAGCAATGCAAGCAAAGTAGAGACAATCATCATTTTGATTTTTAGATTTTTGAGGGAGTATTAGCTGTTGACTTTCTGTGTCGTGTGTAGCAGTTTAATAACTTGCTGGTGGCAGGGCATTTCTCTAATATACAGTGGCTGTTGTGGGCAGCCTTAATGTGAGTGTAGTATACTAAATAAGATAACTGTAGTCAGTTAAGAGACTGAAGTGTCAAGCAGTGATAGGTTTAGTTGATGTGATTGCTTCCAAACTTTGCAATTTTATTATAAAATTGCTCCAGCCTAGATGAAAGAACTGTTAATAAAAACAGAGACCATGAGGTAGATAGTTCTGAGCTATTATATTTATATGTATTTTCTGTTAGAAAACGTTGAATTCATAAAGACGTCCTAGGTTGTGGTTGTATTTTTTTAACTGCATGGTGGATATGCTGATCAAATTTTAGTATGTGGTGAACAGACAATGTTGTATTTTATACTACGCATATTAAAATATTAGTGGCTGATACTATTTTAAGTTACAATGATTTGATTGTTGGGTTACAGGTGAGAATATTCTCAGCTTTTTTTTATTTAGACTTAATAGTAGTTTAGGGCTATAATTCATCCTGGGGTTGTTTGACTAAAGAGGCAGCAAATATTAATGTAGAGTCATCTGCATTTTGAATTATATTTGCTGTGTAAGAGGCTATATGTATTTTATTTATAAATGTATTGAATGGGAAAGATCCTAATATTGAACCTTCTGACTCATCTAATGCTATTTAATGAGGAGGTGACAATTTGTCATCCAGTCCTACACCCTGTTTTCAGTGGCTGAGGTAAATATTAAACCAATTGATTACATTGGTTGTGAGACCCATTTCCCTGAGTCTAAGAAATAGTGTTGGATACTGAAACTGTAATAAATATTTTATATAGATATAAAAACTGGGATGCAATCATATCAGACTGATTTTATCTTTCAAGAATATGGTTTATGGAAGATAGTAGTGTTGTTGTTTGTTTCCTGGCCTCTACCCATCTTGTGCTTTGAGAAATAACATGTTCCTCTGTTAGGTAATTGATAGACTTTAGGTTACTACATTTTTAAAGTATTGAAGATAGAGGGGATCAGGTGGCTATGATTTTCCACCTTTATAGAAGGAAATAACAGAATATTGCTTTCACATTCTGGGGACTATAGCTCCTTGGCTGTAGGAAAGAGATATACTGGATATATAATGGCTTTTGCAGTCATTTTGGATATTCTACTAGTACATCAGCTGTAACAGAGAGATGGGGATAAGCTTCTGAACACTTTTTTAGCATTGTAGTGGGAATGGTGGTAAGTAAGTAATAGAGGCAGTTTCCATGTCACTTACAGATGTCACGGGTGCATTGGTCTTATTAAGAGGATTAGTAACACTGATGGAGTGTGAACTGAATTTATTAAATCTGTGAAAGTTGTGGGTTGCATGGTTTTTACGTGGTTTATTGACTGATGACCATTGACTGTTTTTATATCTGGTGTAAGCTACGGTACAGGTTTTGAATTAACATTTTTCCTACAGTGAGGTGTTAGGATGAGTGCTATGAAGAGGACAATGCAGTCATTGCTATATCATCTAAAGAGAGAGAGTGCTTGTAATGGTTCTCACTTGGTATGCTTAATAATAGGCAAGAAGTTGTCCTTACTGAATTTAGTTGTATTTTTGACTATTTTATATAAGATGTATTTCTGTATTTTGGTATGTTTCCATATGGTAAAGACTGAATTATAATAGTTTACGATGTCAGACATAATTCCTACATGGGAACATTTTTTGGGGTCTGTTGTTAGTATCCAGTGCAAATATATTTCTTTTTTACTGACTTTCTCAGATCTTGAATTCATATGTATTTGTTGTTTTAATCCATATAGAATGATAACAGGGAGAGCAGTTTCAAGGGTACACTTGGTCCAATCAATATTAAGGTCACCTAGAGTCCATTTTTTAAGTAACATATTTAAGTCCTCCAGTATAATATGTCCTCAGTAGCTGCTATGAATGTACTAGGAGGCATATACAATGTTGATATAATGCCTGTCCAGAAAGGCTGAGAGCAAGCTTAACTGTACTGGCATAGCAAAACACATATAAACTTCTGTCCGAATGTGGTCACCATGAAGATTCTTCTTTACCAGTTACTACACCCTTTCACATAAATGTTCTGCCAAAGTGTTTACACATTATAGAAGAGCAAGATCCTTACAAAAAAAAAAAATTGTTCTCTCCCTTTTATTCAAAAAACTGCTAAAGCCCTTTCATCTTATACAAATCTTTCAAAAGGTTCCCCATTCAAAATTCTGTCTTAGATTACCTAGTCAAATCCCTTTTCAGTCACATTATGTAGTCTCATGACATTAAAAATAAAGTTAAAACACTCGTCTTAAAATTAGTATTCTATGGCTTTATTTTGGTAATTGTTAATGCAACGTAGGCAAGCAGCATCTGATATTACCTTGTCATCTATATACTCTACTGAAGTCTATAATCTCTGTCTTCTTATGTCAAGTGACTCATAACCTGTTGCATAAAACAAAAATCTCTTAAAAGACTTGGATAGTACTAATGGTCTATGTAAAGCATTGTATATATTTGCAAGTTTTACAGCATTAAAAAATTCATATATTTGGATATAGAATCTTGTTATGGTTTAGGCCACATAGAATGTTTCACACCTGATGCACTTAATTGCATAAATCACATAACAGAAATGAAAAAATATGTGGTTTATGCAGCTGAGTGAAGTGTGCTGCCTGAGACTGTAATGTGTTCTAGTATGTTCTGGATAAAATTACATATGGTGTTTGTATTTATGTATGTGCATGTGTGCATAAGGTGGAGGGGGTGTACTTTCTATAGGTGGATAGTTGGTGGAGGTAGCTGCCTGAGACAGCAACACAGTATGGTCACAATGATGCAAGGAAAAAAAATTGAAGTTAGCACTGCTGAGCAATTTTTGAATATATATTTTTGTTTATTATTATTTTTTTTGCATTGCAATAGTCTCAATTTTAATTTATTAGACACAGACATATAAATGCACACACAATTTAACTATTGTCAAATTCAATTAAGGTCATATCTAACAGAAAAAGTGTAAATAACTCACACTGTTGCAATAAGCTAGAGTAAAATTGTGAAGTAGTATTATACATGTGATAAGCATAATTGCCATGGCAACTGTTTTAAAGGGACTTCTTCTTTAACTAGGAAATTGTTTCAATCCTAAATGAAACACTGAATAGGATGTCATGAATTATATATGTTGTGGTAGGGATTCCTATACTTTGGGTACTAAAAGACAGGAGGAGGAGGAATCGAATGATCTTGTCCTGTTTACCCACCCTAGCTTTCTACAGCAAAATGATGTCATTATCCCTCCATTCTGTTGCCTACTGTCATTTATAACTTCATGTTATGACATTTTTCTCATTTTAAAGTCAATCCAGACCCGCACGTACTGCAAGTGCAAAGGCTCTAAAGTCCAAAGGCAAATTAAAAAAAAAAGAGTCAGCACAAAGTGTGGTATAACAATTTAATATGCCAGAAAATATAGTACCAAACCGGTTTCAGCTTAATAGCCTTCTTCAGTGAAAAAGACAAACAGCATACAAATAGTGGGACAAGAAAGCCCTTTAAATACACATACACAGATGTGAAACAACCTCCTATTGGATAATTAAAGATGCTCATTTAAATCAGGAGGAAAAAGCCCCCCCCCCCCAGTTTGATAATCCATTTTCTTTCTTTAACATTTAGAATAGTATGCCAGCCAGATATATCCCTACAATTCCCCAATATATAATCAATTATAGTAAATCTAAATGAAGTGGTATTATGTTTGCAAGTATGTTTAAATAGAGCATTGGACTGTCTTTTATTCTTTATATCACTCACATGTTCCCAATTCTAAGTTTAAGAGGTCTAGAAGTTTGGCCCACGTAAAACGTGGAGCATGGACAAGTGGCCAAATGCATTACCCAACTTGTGCTGCAATTTGCCAAAAAAGTGATAGTAAAGACTGTGGATGTATGTTTACTGGTAAATTTCTTACCCTGGATGTCACCTCTTTGTATACCAACATCCCACATTGGACAGGGTTGTTAGCATTACAACATTGGCTGGATAAATTGAATTGTATGAACTGGGTTTTAACACCTTTCTTGTTTGCATGGCTGAACACGTTTTAACAAAAAATGTGTTCTATTTTCAAGATCAATGCTTTTGGCAAGTACAAGGAACAGCCATGGGGGCCTCCTTTGCACCCATATATTTGGCCCTGTTCATGGCATACCTGAAGGAGGAGTTGATTTATGATGCTTGCCACAATTTATATATTGATGAGATTGATATTTGGAGGTGATATCTTGATGATTGTTTGTTGGTGTAGAAGTATCATGATATTTTCTTGCAAGAGTTTGTGGATTATCTTAATGAGAATAAATGGGGCATTGGATTTATGTTGGATTTAAGGTTACTTTCAGTATGACTGAAATTACCTTTTTGGATGTTTTTATCAGTAGAAATTCAGATAATACCTTGGATACTAAGGTATATAGGAAATTTCCCCAATATAATTCTCTCTTGCATGCTACCAGCTTCCACAACGACATATCATCTGGAACATTCCTAAATCTCAGTTTTTAAGGGTCAGAAGGATTTGCTCCAACTCTTTGACATATGACCAATATAAAAAGGACATGATACATCGGTTCCAGGATAGGGGTACAAACAAGGGGATATTAGTAAGGCTTGCCAATATGCTTCGAGACAGGATAGGGCCAAATTATTGGAATACAAAGTACAATCACCAGATATTCAGTCTAGGGTGAGATTTGTTACTACTTTTGACAAGAACACCAAATCATTTATGCACACTATTAATAGACACTGGAACATCCTGATGGCAGAGGAAAGACTGGCTGAATATTTGGGGGATACATGTGCTTTTTCCTTCCACAGGGGCCACACATTGGGTTCTTTATTTAGTCATTCTAAAAGGTTTGACCATAGGGGGATTTCTCCCACCCAACAGACACTCATGGGGGACACATTGGTGGAATGTGTCCCTTGTGGATATTGTTCCCATTGTTATAGGGTGAATAGAACTAAGGAATTTACCAGTAAAAATACATCCACAGTCTTTAATATCACTTATTTGGAAAATCGCAGCACAAGTTGGGTAATGTATTTGGCCACTTGTCCATGCTCCGTGTTTTACGTGGGCCAAACTTCGTGACCTCTTAAACTTAGGATCGGGAACATGTGAGTGATATAAAGAATAAAAGACAGTCCAATGCTCTCTTTAAACATACTTGTAAACATAATACTGCTTCATTTAGATTTACTATAATTTATTGCATATTGGGGAATTGTAGAGATAAATTTGGCTCCAAACTATTCTAAATGTTAAAGAAAGAAAATGGATTATCAAGCTGGGGGGGGGGGGGCTTTTTCCTCCTGGTTTAAATGAGCATCTTTAATTAACCAATAGGAGGTTGTTTCGAATCTGTGTATGTATATTTAAAGGGATTTCTTGCCCCACTATTTGTATGTTGTCTGTTTTTTTTCACTGAAGAAGGCTATTAAGCCAAAACCAGTTTGGTACTGTATTTTTTGGCATATTAAATTGTTATACCACACTTTGTCCTGGCTCAGATTTTTTGAATTTTTCTCATTTTGCAAAACCTAACTTACATATTTATAACCATCTTTATATTTATTAGATATAATTTTTAAGTTGCCATTTAACCAAACTTGTCTCATTTCTTTTCACCTATATTAACTTTCCCTCCTGTTCTCTCTATCCTAACTTCCTCTATAGTGTTTTTTAAAGAGTGTGAACCCAAACAATTGTCTGAAACATTCCTATTCTGATTTCTGCAATAAATGTATAAGATTTTCTACCATGTATTATATTGAGTCTCTCTGCATATCCTTCAAAAGGAGAAAAATAAACAAATATATAATACATTTTTAATGACAAATATCCTTTTGAACTTAACAGTTTAGAGAACATAAAAATCTCAACGTTTATACTTGTAACAATTTAGAATCTCAGCTACACTGTACAGCACTCTTGCCCACAAACCATCTCCTCAAATATTTTATATAGATGTAATGTACCCAATTACTGACCATATCATCAAACCCTGGAGGATTACGCTTGGTAGAACAAATAATATTCAGATAAAAGACTTTAATATAGAGGGCTGAACCTTTATACCTCTATACAAACAGTAATGCAGAGGGCTGTGCCTACTGAAAAGATTATTAGATTAAACAGATGACAATTTTTTTTACAAACTTAATATTCTCCATAATATTGTGCACACACACACACACACACACACACACACACACACACACACACACACACACACACACATATGCATGCACACACACACACACACACACACACACACACACACATGCACACACACACACACACACACACACACACACACACACACACACACACACACACACACACACACACACACACACACACACACACACACACACACACACACACACACACACATTATATAGATAGATAGATAGATAGATAGATAGATAGATAGACAAACAGAAACATAGAACATTGTGAGAATAGTCTGCCAAACAGCATTCTATCCATGACATTACATTGTAGGAAATTTTACTGAAGACAATAAAACAACAGAAAAAATCTATACACCTTTAAATATATGCATATATTATATAAAACCAAAAATAACTAGATGGTAACCAGGAAAATGTATTTTTATTGCAAACACTTCACACCTTTGTCCACACAAACTTACACACTACTGAGTAGGATACACTGACTCTGTTTTTTTATTTCATAACTTGTATTATGGAGTGAAGTCACTATTGTTGCTTTATATACCATCTCAAAATAATTGCACAATGATGGGAAAAAGTATAAACTTCCATATCCTGACTGTTTGCCAATCTCACACAAACCACTGCTTAGACAACAATGAAATGGGACTACATCAAACAGGTTGATGACACCCATTTTGACTAAACCAACTTTTCAACAGGACTGAATTACACATATGTGTAGTAATGCAAGCTGCTAAAGGCCACTCATAATGTATGTACACCTTATTCCACAGTACATTGCAGATTAGGTATTCAAGGTTTAAGTGACTCAATTAGGTGTCAGCTATACCAGCTCTGAACTTTTTTCTGGGACTGACAGCTGACACTCCAAGCAGCACCCAGTGCAGCATTCATTTTGTGATTACATGCGTAATGCAGTTCAGATGAGCTGTAGCATATCTTCATACTGTCTGAGCACAAGAGTGCAAAACTCATCCTGGATTTACCAAAATGCACACACACACACACACGCACACACACACACGCACACACGCACACACGCACACACACACACACACACACACACACACACACACACACACACACACACACACACACACACACACACACACACACACACACAGACATTAATACACTCCATTCACACCTACAGTCAATATAAAGGAACACAGTTTGTTTCGAGTGTGGGTAGGAACAGAAGCACAAAACAAAACCCCACAATGACATAAGAAAGGTATGACACAAGACAGTGAGCTGACATCTAAAGTGGAGAACCAAGCATTGTGAAACTGCAATGGTAACAGCTGCCCCAGGATCTGACACATTTACATGGATTGCAATGCATTCCTGTCTCCAGATAGCACTTTGGAAGAGAGCCTGGCATGAACTATTACATGTACCTTATAGCACTCTAAAAGATACTTTGTTCAGATATAAAATTTGGGGTGGGGAATAACAGAAAAACTGTGCAGTATGGTCTCTCCTCTATAACGCTAGCTGAAATATATTACTTTCTGAAACAATGTGCGACTAGAACAGGGAAAATGATGATGAGGCCTTCGTAATTTGTGGCTAGACATAGATATAGATGAAGAAACTGAAAATCATTGAAGTGTGTCACAATACTAAACTGTACTTAGGTTCTGTTGTGGGAAGAAAAATATAACTCGAGGAAGGATAGCATCACTGCCCTCAGTGTTGCAAATCTTTGATTATTTAAAGGCAAAAAAAAAAAAGATTCTTTCCAGCTGGCTTACTGATACAAAGATACAACATTTAGGTCTCTGATTAAAACCTTAGTGGCTTCAGGTCCTGGAGGATGTCCTTTGGGTGGTAAAAGTGAATGATACATGCCAGCGATTACCTATTATATTCTCGAAAGCTGACAATGTTGAATCTGACATTGTCGACATGAGAATAGCAAAAGTGCAGAACGTCGAATGGGTAAACGCAAATCTCCGTAAGGGGAGAGTTCCATTTACTTCAATGTAGTGCGGTCTCGGAGTTGGTATATTTAAGTAGCGGGGGGGTGGTGTGGGGGGGTGGGGGGTGCAGGGGGGGCTTTCCCCTCTGCCTACACCCTTTAGATTTTCTTTTTTTATTTATTTATTTTTTATGAACATTTGAAATTTTAATGGTTCAATCATTAAAGGTTGTCCTTTAGTGATTCGAACCATTAAACTTTCGAAGTTCTAATATAGACCCCATGCCAGCACATAAATCGTACACTGGGGCACCGAGGTGGAGGAAGAAGAGATAAGGTTCTACTGCCCAGCTACTTCCTTGTGGATCCAAGGGCATAGATGAGGCAAAGCTACCTACCACACAGTGCCATGCACACTAATTTGGTTATATACATGGCAGCATGTACCTTAGATGCTGCTATTTTGGACTCCAGTGTGACAGCATGCTTTCTCACCACCAAATGGAAGAAAGAAAGTCACAATTAATAATCACAGCAGATGTCAGTCAGTGTTGGTGCCATACTGGTATGCCTGACCTACCTGCCTTAAGGAAGCAACTTAGATAGCTCAACTCCAATATTCCTATACCCTTACACAGGCACAGTCTATAGGGATCTAATAGGACTTCTAAATAGGCAGTGATGGAAAGAAAGGATGACACACTGCAAATAATGGAGCACAGCTAAACTCAAATGTATGTGGAAAAAAATCAATGTTTCGTTAAAGCATTCCCCATTTTTCCCCATTTGAAAACAACCTAGTAGCCTTCCGTGCTAGGGTCAACTAGCTTTATAAACATCACAGGATAATTTGTCATCACCAAGTATTGTTCTTCCCTTAATCTACTAAAATGTTCTTATCCACAAAATATTATGCACATTGTTGTCTTTATATTCCACATTTGTATGTACATTTGCCATGCATTTATCGGATATGGTGTCCATATTATTTTTTTCTAATTTTGATACTAAACTCTCTCAGTTTTAGAATATGTTCTTACATATCGTACTTAATCCATCACAACAATGTAAATACCAGCAGCTTTTATATATGTTCTTTAACCTCATAATACTAATAAAAAAAAAATCATTAAAACTGAGTTATCTTTGGAGACAATTATCTCACTTTAAAGAAGTTCCCTGTATAGAGAAAAGAAGTGAGAAGTCTGAGCAAAAAATACAGTATCATTAAAGCAGACAGAACTCCAGCAGTTGGATGGGAACAGTGTGTGATCATTGTTATTTGTTTTAACAGGTCGCTGAAAAGCTGATGACAATCGCCTATGAAAATGGTGTAAACCTCTTCGATACAGCTGAGGTCTATGCTGCTGGCAAGTAAGTAAACTTGTATCTGTTCTAAGGAAAAGTACCTAGAGGCATTGTTTTGTAGAGCCGCATATTATTTCTATATAATTAATATAATTTGAAAATAATTATGTTTATAATAAGTGCAGTTCTAAAAGCTATGTCTGTTATTCATTTGATTATTCATGCAGTCAAAATGTTAATCATCTACAGCATTGCAAAAGTGTACAAGGAAATGGATTATATAAAAATAAGCTGAAATGTATTGATGTGCTATTTCTCAATAATGAATAATCACTTAATACAAAATAAAAATTAGCTGTTAATTATCTTGCAGTCCTTTTAAATTAGTCAACCTCTTTCTGGTCATACATGCATATTAGGAAAAAAAGAAGGGACTTTGGCCGACCATAGAAAAAGATGCATTGTTTTCCACAGCAGACAACCCATGCTCATACAGATCTTCTTATGAAAAGCAAAATGAAATAAAAAAAAAAAACTCAGTGTAAAAACATGACTGCTGTATCAGATTATACGCCAGACAATCAGTGCCCTCTCCCCAGTTCTATGAGTCATGAGCAGAAGAAAAAAAAAAGTAGAAAGCTAGTTAATGCATTGGCTTCTACAGCAGCCAATCCACACACACACCCTCCCAGCTCTTTGAGTGAAGAGTTTAATAAAAATGCTGAACTGTCTTTCTGTGCTGGGATTCTGGTACATTACAGAGCTGCAGGAACGCTTGGATTGTGTCATCTAAGACTTGGCACCCAAAGTGGCTGCCCTTTTGTCCCACCCTTGCTACTCTACTACCAGGGGAATAAAACCTCAGATAATAACCTGTGAGTGTCAGCCTAGTGAGCCAAAAGACTAACATAGAACTCGTTATAGATATCAGAATTACAAAACAGATTCACCTTGATAACAGGTGAAATAAATGTATCAAGCACCTAACAGTATGTGCAAGGGCTTGTTTGTTGCATTTCAGTTGTTGACCTGGTCTTGGACTTGAGAAAACAGTAATAGGAAAAGTGGCATATGATGAGCTAAAACTTGTAAACTATGACTTCTGTACTATGTCATGGCAGAGAAAATGTGAACATTCACAAAAGGAAAAAGTTCCTGGAATATTGTTGTGCATGAATTTTTGTGTACAACATTATGAGCGGATCTGATCATAACCATGCTATTATGTGTTTGAGACACTGATGTCAAGAATTTCACCTCGAGAGCAAAGCTCAAGAGATGAATCTTGTAGCTCCCAAATCAAGAACACGTAATACTAGGTTACAATCAAAGACCTGATCATAATTTTTTGAAGTGCTTGGAGCTTTATCTGCTGTATGTACCACTAGTTACATTAAAAAAAGAAAAAAAGTGCAGTGAGTTTTGGTGACTTCCAAAGACAGTAAAGTAGCGCACATTGCGAAATGGATAGCTACACATTAGGACAATATTTTGGCACAAAGTCAGGAAAAGATTACAGGCACATCAGGCAAAAGTGAAACTTTTTTTTTTTTGAATTCTGCTGCTGTGGTTTGCTGGCTGGCAGTGTCATTTCTTAGTGACTAGTACAAAAACTGATCATAACAGAGCATGGAGGATGCTTATCAGTTGTTAAGATCAGGTCCCACTCTACTGAGAAACTTAACTACTATCTCTTTTTCCTGATATTGGAGCATAATAATGGCATTCAATGCACTAAATACAGGATTATGAGTGGTTCTCTGATTGCAACCATGTTATTATGCTTTCAAGACATGGATGCCAAAAAATTCACCTCGAGAGCAAAGTTCAAGAGGTCAGTCTTGACATCCATGTTGAGAACACATAATATTATAATCAGAAACCTGATCATAATTCTTTGTAGTACATGGAGCTTTATATGCTCAATGTACTACTAGTTACAGTAAAAAAGAGAAAAAAAGCTAGTGTTTGCTGACTTTCAAAGCCAGTAAAGCACTTGGTGAACATTAAACAGACATCAGCATACTCCAGGGCAATATTTTGACTCAAAATCAGGGATAGATTTCAGACACAGCAGGCAGACATAAAGCTGTTTTTTGTTTAGTTCTGCCTCTGTGGTTTGCTGCCTGGCACTGTTTCTAATGCTAGACCAATCTTAACAGCGCTGGGCAGGGTGCTTAACAATTGAGAGTGGGTCTAGCACTGCAGAAGTGGTTAACTAGTTTGTCTTTTGGCTGATATTAGAACATAATCATTGCACAATGTGCACTACAAGGTTTTGATTTTTTTTTCTTGTTGCGCTTAAAGAAGTACATAATTCAACATTGCATTTTTTAATGCCACTGCCATTGCAGAGAATATTAATAATTCATTTCATATGTAACAAACTTTCTTCTCATCAGCCTGTTTGTACCTATCCTGAGGAAAGCAAACATGTACACATGGAAATTCTTCTTCTTAATGATATTATATCAGTACTGATTTAGAGTTTTGACTGTGGAGGAATGTCCTTTGCAGTAGGCATGGCTCCTGTATTCTTTCTTTACAATAAGACACCTTTTGGCATATTAAACATGAAATGATGTATTGGCACTAAAGTAAGGTATTTAGCTCCATCATGTTGCTTGTGAAAAGGGATAGTTCCTGTTGGGAGTGAAAGACTAGGTAATACGGAAGGCATTCTATCCTCTGTCCTAGCCATGGATTCCATTAAAATTTACCAACAGTGGTATGCAGAGATGTAAAGTCAGCTTTCATATTTATTTTAACCGTTAAGGAAGACTGGCAGTATACGCAGCTCAGGGAGATCTACAAGGCATACTCAGATACTTTTTTTTCTTGTGTTAAAATTTCCTAGACTCTTTAGTTTAGTTCAGCAAGAAGAATTATGCTTCAAAATAGGAACAGCTAAAGATATTTATCTGAAAGTTGTATTACTGAATTTCTCTCTCTGATTTTGTTAGTCTTCTAGTTTTCCTCTCATCATCTGTATCTGTCCCTTTTTATCCCTCTCTCTTTTCCATTCAAAGACCTCCCAAATAATTCAGCTTTCTTTTCTTGCACAACAAACTAAATTCTTCCATTCATTGGGCCAGTGTCATTTCTCTTCACTAACGATAAAACTAATGTAAAACATAATATCTAATATACCTTTTTTGGCTGGGAGTATATTTCCAACTTTTGAATGTACATTTCACAACAATCCCTATATGGTCATCAGTGACCCAGGTTTATACATTTATTTACTTCATTGCATTTTTAACTGGTGTGGAGGATCAGTCCCTCTGGTTAAGTGACTCATTCAGAGTTCCACAATCAGCATATGGAAGCCATGGGAATCAAACCCAGAACTCCAGGAACTAACTCTCTACTGACTCACAGATTTAATCTTCTAGACAATAATGCAGAAAACTTGGATTAAAAGTTAGCAGTTAGCTATTGGTATGCATACCCTAAACAAGTGACATAATTTACCTTTATATTCATTTCTTTATAACTTGTGAACATTTATATCAGCTAAACCAACATATCTGGTTTAATTACTCTGCTCCCTTATTTCACCAGTTCTTAAATCTCCTTCTCCCCTGTATAGCCTTTGCCTTACCCTACTTCTACTCTTCTCTGTAAGTCAAAGTAATGTAAATCAAATGAAATTATTGTAAATAATGTTACTTTAAGAAAAAAGAAGTATTGTAAATAATATAACTGCAATCACTTCTTTAAAATCATGATTTAAAATGACTGTTTCATTACGGTAGCATTTTTAATGAGGGTTCCCCAGGATTTTTGTCATTGAAGCCAATTTATTTATTAAAGTCGTATACAAAAAGGAGGGTGTGACCCTCTCAGTCAAAGAAGATAGTGTCTCTTGAAGTGGAGAGTGTGTGTGCATTCCTAGGACAGTGATATCAAGTAAATAGCTACAGTACATTCAAGAAAAGTGATTTGAAGAAATCTGGACATTTTCCTTCAAGGAATCAAGGAGGAGAAAAGGGCCTTTACAATTTGTTGGAACTTGAATGAGAGACTGTATATTTTCTCTGGAACTTTAAGTGAACAGTACATTTTTTTCATTCCTTTGGTGCCATGTAAGCTGAGAAGAGTTTGTTTCAATTTTTTTTTTGGCCACGCTTAGTAAAACTATGTTTTCTTTAAGAACAAATGAACTGTGCTGTATTTCTATATACCACAATGGTGGGTGAAGCTGACAAATATTTGACATACCTTTCATGCCAAAGCCCTGAATTTATATAATTCACAGCATGTACAAAGTTTATTTGTTTGAGATAGCTTCCCAACTGTGTTATATACTCCATGAGTAAAACTGCTTGAGCCAGATTACTCCATAAAAAGGAAATCAGTTCTATAATGTGCCCTGGCAGCTACTGGGTGGAGTGCACCTCTGTTTGTCTTTTTCCCAAGATGATGACTGTGGAGTAACTACTATAAACTATTGCTGTTGCCACCAAGGTTACTAAAGGTTACAAGCTTACTAAAACTATGGTAATGCCAAAGACTGTTTCATCAATGAAACAACTGATCAGGTATGAAGACTTCAAGGTGCCTTTGTGCAATATGCCCATTAACCGAGATCAAACCTGTGTGGTTGTTCCAGATTCCACTCAGGTCAGTTAACTGAGGAACCTTTATAAGCCTTCATGGATATTGGAAAGGACTGAATATCAGGACAATGAAAAAGTAAAAAAAAAAAGCATTTTTTCAAATGCAATATATAGGATGACTGCCCCTCCCCCTTCCCCAAGAATGAGGAGGTCACTTGAAATACAAAGGTCTAGATCCTGGGTAAAGAAATGGCAGGATGTGAAAAGGAACTTCATTGGTGGAGATGGACACAGAATTTGTGTAGGAGGTTGGAAAGTACCAGCTGTATACAGTTTGTCTTAGCTTTATACAGACTGGGCAGTGGAACTCTAATTCTCTTTTTGGGTGGCCTGTGTTTGGGAAAGGGTTTACATGGGTTTGAGAATATCCACTTGCCATTGCACGAGTGCTGCATCTCTAGTCATTTGTGCCAGTAGGCAAGATGGCTGCCTGAATGTGACGATGATTTGTAGAAAGTAGAACCGTCTCAGTTGTTTGTGCATATGCATCATATGCACCTATTAAATCTACACATTATTTAGCCTTATTGAGGATTATGGGGCCAGTGTATGAGAGAGGGCCATTTACTCACTTGAATCACTGTCATTAGACTGAATGACTATATCACTGAATCACAAATCACTGAATCCAAATGGTTGGAATAACATTTCAGTGAATGAATATGGTACTGATTTATACTGTTGTGTAATACAAAAGTAGAAATATATAGAAGTGTATGAAGAAATGTACACCACTTCAGTATGTAACTTACCAGGCATATACAACAACTAGAATGTCCACAGAAGTTCCTCACAAAAAGAATACAGGCATTAATAACATGTCCTACATGAACTGCCTTAGAGCCCTATCCCTCTACTCTATCTCCTGCAGACAATCTGTTCCTGGCCTACAAGACATCATGTGAACTCACTCTAATAGACCTGCTGTATGTTTACAAAACAAATAGCATAAGAATTACCCTATCTAGGGACCTAGACCTCAACTGCAACATAAATAGGATGTGTTGAAAGGTGATGAATGTGTCTTAAAGACTACCCCTTCTCTGGAGTAGGCTTCCCATCCATGTGAAGCAGAGCTCTACCCTACCTAACCCAATCAAAGTGTAAGTTTGATCAGTTGATGGGAACTCAGAAATTTACCCCTGGTCTGGCACTTTTTTCTCTAGGAGACAGAGGCAGCCTGTTAATGTTAGACCACCCAAGGCCAAGCCTACATATATTCCTTAAAAATTATCTTGGATGATGAAAATTGTCTGATATATTTGGGAAGCGTGTCTGGGCTTAAAAAGGCACTTATGGTTGTTAGTCTATGCTTTAACTGCTGCTTATGGTGATCTAGATATATTTTCTGTTATGCTATATATATAGATAGATAGATAGATAGATAGATAGATAGATATAGATATATAGGGCAGCCACGGTGGTGCCTCACAGCAAGAGGTTCTCCGGTTCAATCCTCAGCTGTGATACCTTCTGTGTGGAGTCTGCATGTCCTACCTGTGGTTGCGTGAGTTTCCTCTGGGTGTTCCGGTTTCCTCCCACATCCCAAAGACATGCTGTAGGTGGATTGGACACTCTAAAAGGCGTGAGTGCATGCGTGTGTGTACCTTCTGTGGAAGGTTGGGCACCAGGCTGGCAACTCGACACCATAAAACTCTACTGCCAATCATGAGCGGACAGGTGATCCACTGCGGTGACCCCTAACTGGGAAAAGCCAAAAGAAGAAGACATAGATAGATAGATAGATAGATAGATAGATAGATAGATAGATAGATAGATAGATTTATACACATGTGGTGGCAGTGATTCCCTATGTATGGCATTTTCATTTTTCTACACAGTTGTGCAACTGTGGAGTTAGTATATTTAAGTAAGTGGGTTGGGGGAACCTCCCACTTCAGGGCTACAAGGGGATTGCCTTACTGCAAAAAATAATTTTTGAAAACTTTTGTTTTAGGTGTTTTTTGACTGTATCATGTTTTGATTATCTTGAATTCAATTAAATAATCTTTCAATGGAATTGGCTTTCAACCTTTTTGATTCAATGAGTTCTTTATCATTGAAATGGTTATTCAGTGAACTGACATGAAGCCTACTGACATTATAGTTCTGTGGTGAGGTTGTAATAATGATAACTGGAGATATCTGACTGAGAGGCATCACTCCCAGAGCTGAACCAGCAATGTGACTTGTAATTGGACTCCTGTACTCATCATAGTGTGTCTGTACTGCTCATTATGGCCAAAGAGAATACAACTTAAAAGCATACTTGGTATAAAAGGACCTTGGTTCAAAGGCAGACATTTGATGTTTTGGCATAAAGCCCTGTTTATGGACCTGGCAGTCTGAATTTGAATTATAGCTCATGTGTCTACAGAAGCTGTTCTGAGGGGGATAGGGATGCCTATGCTCATATGGAGGGAGTTGGACTGGGCCCGTCCAGTGACACAGTATTTGATAGGGGGGTGAAAGTGTTAAGAACTGTGCAGGAAAGGACATTTGTTCACCAAGCCCTCACTGTTGATGCAAAGGAGCAGCCTTCCACATGGGGAGGCCATAGTGACTCCTGTAGTGGAATGGGTCATCTGTGTCCCACTCTGGAGATTGGTTAGGACCAGATTAAATATATAGTCTGTATGCTTGTTGGGTGGCTGAAGCTATGACTAAGGCTGCCTGTATCATGGCCTTCTTCTGGCAGCTCCCACCCTCACTGAAGGATACCCAGGGCAGGCAAATGAATGGGGCTGGTTCAATGAGGTAGGCTTGGTGGTTAACAGGTGCAGTGGCAAGCAGCATGTGGAAAATCAAAATTAAAAGCAGAGAACTGACTTTGCAGTCATGTCATTAAACATGAGGCCATATGTTCTGGATAGCAGGTGAAGAGAGTTACTTAAACATCAGAATATCACCACTTGGTGAATTGAGTCAAGTGGCTGGGCAGTTCCAGGAAGTCCAGACATGTAGTAACAATATTCCAGGAATGACTGGTAGATGTTTTAGGGAAAGTTGGCTTTGTGGACTTCAAATGGACCCTTTTCAAGATATAAGCAGCTGAGACAATAGCAGGGAACCATGGCCAAAAGGTGGCTGGTGTTTGTCATACAAGTAACCATATGATCTGCACATGGTCTGTGGTGAAATCAATCCATCAAGTTAAAAAAAAACACCTTCTTTTTCAACTGATTTATTTATTACATTTATTAATTGTGAAAGTCTAGCAGCTTCATCTCATTTTTAGTGGATTTCCTGGGAGAAAATCAACATTATAAAATAAGGGCATACAGATATTTATACAGTAGAAACAACAGGAAGTGAATTCTACAAAAGAGTAATCTAGATATTATGAAAAATGAAACTGAAACTTGAGATGATGTTTAATGCTTAGAAGAAAAGTAAGCATGTACAGTAACGAGATAGATGACTGATTAGTGAGTTGCTTTAGGCATTCATAGAACATTTCAAAAATTTCAAACAGCACTGTCACTTTACTACTAGTAAGCCAGGCTCCACGCATTATGTATTACACACAGAATTTTAATCATGCCAAATAAGACATATATCCATAAAGGAATATATAGCAGGTAGAAATAAAATGTGAATAGGTAAATAACTCTAAATACTAATCAGTTAAGGGAAAAAAGGCATGTAACAGTAGTTTACAGGAGGCTTAATTAGGTTACGTAAAAACACTGAAATGAGATGTTCTGGGTGCTGAATTAACTAATACCATATTTGAAGTTTTCTGTGTCAGCCAATATTTCAATGCAGTCTTATCTAAAATAAAGCCCATTGCATAGGGCAGCTAGTTCTAGAGTTTTCAAAAGAGACAGGATACTCACTCTTGTGTTGGGAAGCAAAATTAGTCTACCAGTTGCTAATACAAAACTGAATTTCTCACCATGTGATAGTACCCAAAAGAGAAATGCTATGAGGTATGTAAGAACGCAATACATCTCACTGTTAAATTGGTTTGGCAGTGTAATTAACAAAGGAACAACAGGTTGTGCCACTCGCAGACAGCTCACACTGTTTAGTCATCCTGGGAAAGCCTGTCCCAGGTACTACAAAGAAGACTTCATCCAACAGCTGAACCTTTGATTTACAAGACACAATCTACTTTGTAGTGTGATTGTGGAACAGTGCATCAACCTTGTCTTTGGAGGGATACTATAAGGCAGAAGGCAGATCCACAATCTGGCACCCCTCACCCACCCAAAAAAAGCTTTTCCTGGAGTGATAAGAAAAGGAACAAAATCTCCAATCTGTAACTGTGGAACTGTAACAAGCTGCAGCATTTCCTAATGCACCGAGCTTGTATATGCAGTATCAACACTCATTTACAAAGCCATAATATCAGATGCCACTTTGTAACTGAATACTGGTACTGTAGTACCACCCTACCAGCGACAGTTGAGTGTGTCAACTAACAGCTTGCACCTGGATCAGCTGCCCCTTAGCCCAACACTAGATACAGGAGTAGGGCATAGGACTTTGCCAGTACCAAATCCTCGTGTTTCACTGAACTGGAGAATGTATGTAATTATGCGGCCTGGATCTTTTTATGGGATCTGTAATAATAACATGGGGTCACATGACCAGTATTGGCTACTATTCTGCCTATATATTTCAGGATCAAGAGTTGAGTTCATAAACTATAACGAAGATGAGTGTAAATCTCTACAGAAGGTGAGTCCCATCTCACTTCCTATTTGAGATTTTCATGAGAAAGATATCAATTTGCATCCAGGATTTGGAAACTATACACACTGGGGGTATGATGAGTACATCTTCGTTACCTGAAGATACTGGTGTGCTTTTGGACCCAAGCAACAGTGACCTCTGGTGTGTTCTGAACCAATTCAAATATAAAGATTTCAGTAGCAAATCTCACCTTATCTCCACCCTACTTTACACCTCTCCAGTATATACAAACCTAAGACAATGCGATCTAAATAAGCTTGGAAACTGCTACAGCAAAATTGCCAAGTTTGCCACAGGGGCATCCTACCATAGTCATCACTGTCTCTCACTAGCAGAACTGGGCTGGCTAGAGCTCCCTCACCTCCTTCAATGGTACCAACTGGCACTCGCCCACAAACTAGTAAACCATCCACTAAAAGTACCATCCCTTCAGGATCTACTCCAACCCTATCTTACCACCAGACCTCTAAGATCCAGCAAAACAAAACTCCTACTGGTCACAAGAGCCAATAACTCTGCTGGAGAAGCATTATTCTCCTACACTATAGCCAAACTATGGAACTCCCTCCCACCCTCAATTACCTCTGCAACATCATGCACCCACTTGAAATCTTTACTAAAAGCACACCTGCTTACTTGCAGAAACTGCCCTTGCAATCTCCCCCTCAATAAACACCCACTCCACCCACCAACTACCCCTCTCTCTACCCCACTAACTACCTGATAATAGCAACCTCATTTTCTCTTTAACCTAATCTACTTATGATACAATAATACCTCTTATTGCAACAATTTAAGTGTCTCTTATGTACCTCACAAACAATTTGTTTCAGTTGCTAATTTGAGTTTGTTCTGCTTCTGTAACTATGTTTAACACCTAACAGTATTGCTTAAAATGTTAATTCTTGCTCTACAGCTGTTCTACAACTTTGTTTAATCTTGTATTATGCTCTAAAGCTGTAACATTGTCTATTATGTTGTATGATATTTCTCTGCTTGTGTAATGTCTTAAACATTTGAGTGTGGAGCTTTTCTCCCCAGGCATCCGCTGAAAACGGACCTGTATCCAGTTGGACTCTCCCGGTCAACAAATGTAAATAAATAAATAAATAAATAAATGCACCAATGAGTGTTAAGTGAATGAGCTGAAAATCAGCACCTTCAAATCAGAGGTTGTGGTTTTCTTCTAGAAAACAGGCAGGAAAAGAGTGGAATTCTTTCTTCTTGAAAAGGAGAAAGGATTACTTCAAGCAGAGAAGTTTAAATACATATTGAATCACAAATGAGTGTAGGGGTAATCAGGAAACTGGTCTGTAGGGGGATGCAGGGAAGCAGTACAGCCACACCAGACTCTACTAGTAAGTGAGAGCTTAGTCATACAACAAAGGCCTCAGTTTACAGGTCAGCCTCTGTCCCAGGCCTCATTTAGAATCATATACTTTAAGTAGTAAATGAAAAGATCATGTTTAGAAGTTAAAAGATAAGATCATGTTTAGAAGTTAAAAGATAAGATCATGTTTAAAAGCTTTTTGGGGGAGGGTTGGTATAATGGTTATGGTCTTCACCTTACAAGTACAACGTACAGGGTTTAATTCTGACCTCTGGTTATTGACAAGGCATGTGATGGTCTGCAGGCTCATTACCTACTATTTTCCTTTGAACCTAAGAAGTGGTAGAAATGAGGTCCCATTACATTGCCGTTAGGCTCACTGTCTAGGACAGTGTGTGACGTCCTAAAGCCAGTTAGCAACCAAAGTCTTAAATTATTTAGCTACTGCTTATTTCCTGCAGCCAAGACCCAAAACAGAGATCCATTAGTGCAGATGTGCTACAAACACTGTGCTGCAGAATTGCTGCTTAACACTAAGAGCCTTAATCAAAAAATCCACTCTTTACAGGCACTCCTTACTCTGGAAGGCAATGATATACACATTGTCTCTGAGACCTCATTCATGACCATTTACAGCAACCTATCAGTGCAGAGATTTGATACCTACCACACATTCAGACAATCAGCACTAGATGAAAGTACTAAATATGATGATTCTTCTGTGTATGTAAAACAAAATTTCCCCTTCAGACACATACAGGATAATGGTTTGGAATTTCTCCATGCCCAACATACCATTAACAAAACTCTTTATCACATCCTTGCTAATTATAGGACACCATCTATGCCCTCCTTGGCCCATACCTCCTACCTGACTAGTATAGAGTCCCTATGATTTAAGCCAAACACCAAGCTCATAACAGACTTTAACTATCTCTCCATCTGCTGGGACATTTATACATCACCTAACATATATGCTTACAGATTAATGGACTTCATACATAGAAACTTTCTGGATGAGCTACTACAAACAATAAAATGCTGGATTTGGTCCTCACCAGTTTGGGATAGCTCTGTTCCATACCAATTGAAATATCTTCCCTAGTGCATAAATCAGTCACATTCACCATAAGGCTGAAGCTGGAAGTATCTTCAAATACCTCTGTATTGAGAGATTATGCTAAAGCTAATCTACTAAACCTGAGATGATGTGGTTAAATTCAACACCCTTTTTATATCTGATGACCCCCCAACTGTGTATGTGAAATACTTTACAGCCAAATTCTAAGCATATGTGAAAAGATGCAGATGCATAGATGAATCTGTCACCTTCCAAACTAAATATAATGTTAGATTTAAAATAACCCCCTATGGCGGAACCCCAAAATAAAAAAGGCTGTATAATAGAAGGAAAAATTAATTGCTGGTAAAAATAAATGTAACTTTCGTGATATCAAAACTTCCCTTGCTAAACTTAACAGGAAAGTCCAGTCCCTGATCAAATCATCCAGACTTTGTTATAAGGTATAAATCGCCACCAAAGCAAAAGACAACCATAAAGCCTTTTTTGTCTGTGTTAGAAACTTTAAAAGAATGCTCACCATTGCACAGAGCTAATAATAATAAGTGATATTGCATACGCAGACACAGGAGACATAGCCAATCTACATGCAGACAGATTTAGCTCCAACTTTACCCCCCCACACACATTTCCATACCACATACCTTCAAATTTCCAAAATCAAGTCCCCAAAGCCCTATCCAAGGCCAAGAACACTGCTTCTGTGGGGTTAGATAACATACCAGTAAGCCTCCTGATGACCAGCCTGAAACAGGACCTGCCAAACACTCTACAGGGGCTATTCAATATCAGTCCCCACACAGGCTTTATGCCAGATGAATAGAGGACAGCAACTGTCACCCCCTGCACTTGGCTAATTACATACCCATAAGTCTGACCAGCCTCATCTATAAAGTTATGGAAAGGATCATTATGAAATTAACAAACAGGGACATGGGTAACCTTCAAACTTTTGACCCAAGTCACTTTGGTTCTGTGAAGGGCAGATCCTGCGTACTTAACCCAGATGGCTTCTTTGAGAAAGTTACTAAAGCAATGGATAGCTGACAATCCATACTCTACATATCTAGACCTTGCAAAGGCATTCAACAGCAGCCACCAGTAAGGTATCATTGATAAACTCTCCCAGCTAAATGTCCGTCTCTATTGTATAAAAAATTGGCTCACAAACAGAACCCAGGAAATTAGGGTAGGTGGCTCTACCTCTTCTGAAAGACCTATCACTAGTGGTGTTTTCCAGGGGTTCAGTCATTGGGCCAATCCTCTTTGACATTTATTTCTCAGAATTCAAAGCAAATTTAAAGGGTTTATAGTTGGCCAAGTCCGAAGATGTCAGTAAACTTGGTGTCATCATAAACTCTCCAGAGGACACCAAGATCCTCCAAGAGGGCCTTTCCCAAAAGAATTGCTGGTGCCAAAACCATGAACTAAAATTGAATAGCAAAAAATGCATAATACCATCTTTTACAAAGGAAGATATTCTCTGTAATTATCATATTAACAACACGCCCCTAAAATCTGATCCAATAGTTAGAGACCTGGGAACTTATGGGGAAAAAGATTTGTTCTTTGGTCATCATGTATTCACTATTGTAAGAAAGTCCTTTTTATTGCACAGCTTATTAGCAAGGATATGGCATCCAGGGTCCAGGAAAGTGATAATTTCACCATATTCGGCACTTACTAGGCTGATCATTAAGTATAATACCTCCTTCAATATGTACCCATCCAAACACTTGGATTAGCTTGAATGAACGCATTTTCTTACCAAGAAAATCAAATGCCTAAATCATAAAAACTATACTGACCATTGAAAAAAATTGTCTTTCTTCTTAATATCATACAAGTTACTGAAGGGTGATCTCTGCTTTGCATACAAAGCCTCAACAGACCCTCTCCTTTTGGACCTATTTCACATCTGCAAATCCATTTGTGCCATTAACACCAGCTTAAAAGATTTGCACCTCTTCTGCAACATAAATACATCATGTGGAGGGATAAGTATGTTTCACAGAGAATACCTCTTCTTTGGAATAATTTTCATATCCCAAAAAAACAAAGTACTTATCTTACACAATTCAAATGTAATCTGGATGATAGGATGGGCATCCACAAATTCACCCTGGTTGTCTGGATAACAGGATGGGCATCCACAAATTCACCCCTGGTTGTCTGGATAACAGGATGGGCATCCACAAATTCACCCCTGGTTGAACATCCTTGTACATAATGGATAGTGGTAACATGTAAACATCTACCTGATTTTGAATTAGTTGTACTTAAATATAAGTGCTAATAACTTCATGGGAATGCATGGTCAGGCTTATAAAAATCTTCACAGATTAATAGCCTAGTAAGTACCTATGAATCTGTGAGAAGACCCCCCCCCCCCATGACGAAAGGTAAGAATTCTTAATGTTGAACAGACTTGAACTGTGGGCAGTTATATGGCTACAAGTCACTGACTGGCCTGCTAAAATCAGGAAGTGGGTCCATACTTAATAGCATGCTTAAATTATCCACTAACCTATTTTATCTAGAGCATGCATTGCCTCAATAGTGGTGCATTATAAAGAGTTGTCTGCAAAGAAGTACAAGCCAGTACTAAGAGGGTACATTCTACCTTTTGCTAGTTACAACAGATTGGCTTTTTCCTGTAAGTACAATCAATCCGAAAGCTTTGCGGTACCTCAGATAACTCATATGATCCGTTTTTGAGTAAGACGTGGCCATAAGTATGGTATTTACTGTGAAGAAAATGCATGCCTATTAAAACAGCATCTATTCTATGACATCTGTTGGTTTCCTCCTGCTGTGTCCTGTATACAGACAAAACCAACCAGTCCTGGTGTCCAAAGAGCTCTTGAAGACAAAGCAGCAAGAATATCTAAGACAAAATGACAAGAGCTCAATGTCAAACACTATTTTAATGAGTAAAATAAAACACAGCAAAGCTTTTTTGAGTTACAAAACTCTTTCTCAGTGCAATTACAAATCTCATTATTTTCACAGTGTTTAAATATTTACACCAGCCGATCATACACATTCTTCAAATCACATGGGTTATTAAATAGCTAAATACAGTTAAAATAGACAAGCCCAGGTCCAAATAAAAATAAACTTATAATAAAATACAAATATAAATAAAGAAGATATTACATATCGTAAGTATTACTAACAACTATACTATTATTATACTAAATACTATGCTAAAAATAAAAACAAATATTACTTATATACATATTGATGTCTATTTTTCAATATGGACTTAATACTATTAGTACTATTCAATCCTGGCATTTTATCAGCCCTGGAATAATTAATCCAGTCATATTTGATCATCTCTGTTTTATTCACTAAGTCACCTCCTCTTGCATTGTGATGGGCAACTTCGTAAAACCCTAAATTTAAACTTAAAATATGGGCTCACAGATAAAATGTGTTTGCTCAGGGCATTTGTCTCAACTCTTTTTTGACTTTCCAAAAGATACGACCCTATTCTTTCTTTTAATTTCTTATTAGTTTTACCTGTGTAAAAGCACTCACATGAGGTGCAGTTAGCAAGATAAATCATATTCTGAGTATTACATTTAGCAGAAACATGAAAAGCAAATTCCTTCACTGTGATGGGATGCTTAAAAGAAGGGTCAGTATTAATATTTATGCAATATATACAGATGTGACAGGGAACTGTCCAATTCCTATTCACTAACTGTCTTTCAGCTTTTATATTACTCAAATCCTTATAGCATAAATGCAGTTTAAGGTTTCTTTCTCTCTTATGAATAAACTGAGATTCATTGCCTACAACTTTTTAACATCCTCATTCAATTGTAAGATGGCCCAGTTTTTATGTATAATATTTTTAATCATATTACTGTCTTTTATATCTCATAATATACCCTTTATGATACTCAGAATTATTACTAGCAGCTTGTTGGCTATCTAGTTGTCTAGAAAAGTATGGTGCACCTAAATTACTCCATTCGTTTATCACTACATCCTTCATATCTTCCAACAACTTAATATTATAGTACCTAGAGCAAAAGTCATTAGCCATATAATCAATATCTTGAAAAAAATTTTCAGTTCTAGTGTTAAGCTTGCTGGCTCTAAAAATTGACTTTTGACTATTCCTTTATACATATGCCTAGGGGGCATACTTTTAGAGTGAACATACCTTAAGGATTGTACATCTTTGCTATAAGTCATAGTATTAAACTTTTTTGTTCATTATAATCTACTGTAATATCTAAAAAATATTTTTTTCTCTGGACCATTTAACATCAAATACCAAAAACTCAGCTGTATGATGTAAATGCTCAACAAATGCATATAGCCCATCAATAGCGCCCATCCACAACTAAACAAATATCATCCACGAAATGCTTAAAAAAAGACAAACCTTTATTCTTAAATTGTGCTAGTTCTTTATCATTAAAAACATTAATCTCTTCTCTCCTTGACAAATTAATATTAGCATAAGTGTTCGCAACCGGGGAGCATAGCCACCACAAGTTGCTGATGATAAACTTCATCACTAAACAGAAAAATGTTATTTTCCAATACTATATCCAACATTGAACATAACATTTCTATTTTAGCAGCTGTAAAAGTGCTGTGTTCACATAAATACTCTGTAACACATTGTACTCCCAAGTCATTAGGTATCACATCAAATAAGGACTTAACATTCATTGTAACAAGTAAAATATCTATGCTTACATTTTCCATGGCCCAATGACTGAATGTAGATAGAAAATCATTAGTGTCCTGATTAAAACTTTTACTAAAACTTAATGGGTGCAACTGTTTCTCAAGGTAGTTAGACAGGGGTGTGGTAATCCAGGAGCTCCCCGAGACTATAGGCTTCGTGGGTGGTACAAATAAATCTTTATGGATTTTTGGCAATCCATAAATAAATGGAATAACAGGATGCACGACATAAAGATAATTATATAAAATATTAGCTCATTTAGCTTATCGATTTTTTTTCTTGTAGCTCTATCTATTCCTCATCCCATTGTTTTTCTCTAAAGCATACCAGTTCTTAATTTTACCATTTAAATATGCTTTTAGAGCATCCCATGCATAAATCTCAGATATATCTTCTGTATAATTAAACTGAGGTAAAGGTTTGAATTTATTTATTAAAAAATCTTTAAAATACTTTAAATTAGATATATAAGCTGCTATCATTTTAATGAGGATATTGTTATTAGTATTTAATATAAGTTCAAATGTTATAGCATTATGATCATAAAGTGGACATGAGACTTCTTTTACTTTGTCTAGTCTATTAGTTAAATCTTTAGAAACATATACTCTGTCAATTCTTGATTGATATCCATGTCTATGTAAAAAGTGAGTAAACAGGTGATTCTGGGTGTGAAAATTCATTAATATCCTTGATCTGAAATAAATCTATGAAATGTATTAATGTCTTTGCTGAAGTTGGTATTCTTCATGTTCCAGTGTTATTAGAAGTAACATCTTTTAAAATACAATTAAAGTCTCCTGCTATAACAATGATACCTTTTGAGACTTGTATAATCTGATCTAATTGGTGTTTAACTATTTTAACACCTATACCAGGGGTCCAATATACATTCATAAGGGTATATAGTTTCCTTTTAATTTCCTTTGTTACTGAATAAAACATACCCTTATCATCACTATATGTATTTAATATATTGCCACAGTATAGCTGCCTCTCTTTTTTCTGTGTATACTGAGAAATATTTGATACTGTGTAATATTTAGTATTAAGTCCACTTACTGTATCTCTTCTTGTAACAACTAAGCTTCTTGCAAGAAAATGATCTGGGAAGAAAATAACTTTAGAAACGTATTTAAACTACCTCTCTTGCTACCATTATTTAATCAATTGATATTAATGGAAATGCACTTTAAATATGTCATATAATAACTAAAACAAAAAGGAAATTCATAACATTAAAATTTCCAAATGTAATATTAATGATAGACCACTCATAGAAAGCTTGAACTGCTTATGGTTAATTATAATTCTAAAATTCTTAATATTAAATATGTGTATAATAAAAAATGGTACTAGACATCAATAAAATACAAAATGTTATATAAAAAAATAAACTTAAAGTTCTTTTAACTTTCATTCCCCTCATGAAGTGTAACACTCCTAGCTTGAATAGTGAATCTATCCAAACTATCCCACCCACCAACATGAGTAGTTCCAATACCCTCTGCCATATTAGAAAACTTGATATGTTATTTACATGAATGCCACACTCTAAAAAAATCAATAAACCATTACATTTTTGCAAACATGTAACACCTGAGACAAGTCACTTATCCATTGAGAAATAGATAAGCTTGTATAAAATAATATATAACATTGAATAATAAGCAGATATTAACTTTCAACACTTTTACATTTAAAGTTATGCAACTTATTTGTATTTAAATAATTAAAATAGATGGTCATCATTTATAACCTCATCTCTATCACAACATGTATTTTAAGTTAGTTCCAGTTGAATGTCACAGATATATTCTTTGGTTAAGTGAAATAAATTCCTGTTATAATATTATTAATCTATTCTGATATCTAAAGTCCAATCTTTCAAATAACATGCTAGAATATATTAAAAATAAATATTTTATTTTTATTATCAAACTGCTAAATTTGCAAATCTGTCTCTCTCTTTCTCTACATAAGCATATATATGCTTATTAATGGATGCATACAGATTTTACATTAATTTGTCTTGTATTTACAAGCTGATTTAAAAATTTTAAATTATCATGAATAATAGACTATGTTAAAACTGTATTTTATATAGGAGCTATATGTGGGAAGGGAAGGCTGCTAAGTGTATGTATAAATGAATATATTCTCAGCACCTTGGCAGTACCATTTATGTGATTTGTTTAGCAACCATGAAGCTAAAAAGTCATATATAATCTATATCTGCAGCAAATGCTCATATTTTGCCACCCCTAGGTGTTGATCTAATAGAATCTTATCTGCCCCAAGATTTTACAATCTCCCTTTAAAGATTTAGTCATACCTAAACAAACTTCATCTGTCATAAATCAGGTATTTTAATATCTCTGTTAATACATAGTTTGTAAATCCTTTATATCCATTTACAGTATTTAGTGCATTTTATCATTCTTCTGTATCTGCTTCTCTTTTTCTATTCAATACCCTCCTCTCCATCTTCATGTTCACTTTTCTCTTCTTGTATTCTGTTCTTTATTATCTTATCACTTTTCTCAATTAATTCATCTTTTAGTTATACTTATATCAATAAAAACTTCTAATCTTTGTTTAAATCCAGTATTTAATGTAGAAGGATATTTATTTGTATCCCATATGATTATTTATTATTATTTACAAAATATACGTTTCATTTTTACTATCTACAACAATGTTTATGTACTGTTGTTAGATATTAACTTCAGCTGTATAAATCTCTATTAATCTTATGAACACTATAATGATCAAATATGTTCAAACCGACTCTATTGTGCCTTCTATGCCTTCTTTATTATTTGTAATCTAATAGTCTGCTTGTCTTCTAAGCATACAGAATTACTTTCTGGTTAAAACATTTAAAACATTTAACAATTTGACTTTAAGTAAACTGACATGCCTTATAACTTAGTCAGCATGACTTTTTAATATAAATGTTTAAGCTGCTAGGAATACTACATCATTTTAAATTTTGTAATAGTAGAAACTGAAATAAAATGCTTATTGTTTATCCAAAAAATATTATAAAACTATAAGACTTATGAAAAGGAAGCAACCTAAGTTAATTAAAGTAAACTCCACTGTCCTTTAATTTACTTGCTAAACATTTAATCTTCCTATAATTTAAACCGCTTGTTGCTTGTATTTCAGTGATTGAGGTCATTAAGTGCCTCTTCCAATCTACATTGCCACAATTGTGTATTTTTGTATTATTATCACAAATCCTCTAACAATAATACTTATTGTCCATTTTACAAAAAAGGGATGTTCACTCTTACTTATGAGTCAGCCCATGCATGAAAGCTTACAAGCAAAAACATCTCTTGCCTAGAGCATTGGGCCATGGTGTGTATACCCATTAAATCGGAGACCAACATGCTAAGAAAACCATCCCAAAGTGTACATCATTGTCATTTCCATCATGAATAACTAACAATTCACTATTACATGTATCTAAACCACATCCCATGTCCACTTTGACAGATTAATCTTACTTTAAAGTATTTGTATGGGCTATAATAGTCCCTACTATGCCTTTAATTTGAGTTTATCTTGTGACCACAATGTCAAACATAAACACTGCACTGATCTAGTGGTGTTCACAGAGCTGTAACATAAACCCTAAAGCTCAATCTGCCACACCAAGAAGCCCACAACCTCAGTGGGAAAATCGAGCCTAAAAAAAAAAAAAAGGAAGAAGCTTCAACAGCTGTCAAAGTAAGTGCTTGAGTTCATAACATTCAAAATTAGAAAGAGCTGTTAATCTCAAACTGCTGTTAAAGTAAACAATCTCTTCTTCACTCACTCACAACAAATTAGCAATTACATCTGTTCCCTGCATTCCCCATAGCCAAGACAATACACCATCCCCAAAAACACCAACCAGGAACACAATGAAATAATCCCAGCCAAGCCTTGCAAAACCATCAGAATGATAAAACAACAGAAGCGCACAAAGCAAATTACAAGGAATAAACACCATAGACAACCCCCTCCCAACCACCATCGGAAATCTTAAAATGAATGAGAAGAAGGCAATTTAACCACAAGATCCCATAACACAGATGCCATAAAAGAGACCAGAAATATAAATACAACTAAAAAACATCAAACATGCCATCAGACAACTCCACATCTATTTAAAAGCTGCATTAGATTTAAAATAAGTGTGTAATACTGTAGCTAAACAACAATATTAATCAATATAAGAGCACTTCTAAGAAAGTTGTAATATATGACTATAAATTAAGCTAAAGAAAGTGAACCATTTAAAAAAATAATTCCTATATGAGTCATTGTTTAAATAAAATAAAATAAAAGCATTATAAGAATATAAGTAAAGGAAACCTGCATGCAAAAATAACACCAAAACAAAGCAAGTATTAAAGATATAATAATGATAAAATAATTGGTGATTATTTATTTCACAATGTATGTAGAATATGTGTGATAAATTTATATTGGAATATGCTAACTATTAATTTAAAATATCTAATTAGTGAAAAAAATGAAAAATAATTACCTTAATAAAGAATGCATCCAAGCTTCCATTTTGATTATAAGTAAGTTAATGGAAAAACATATTAAGTTATTATTATGCAAATATGACTGTGTGCTAATTTAACTATTATTAGAGTTTAGATAAAGAGTCACTTTTCTTTTAGTTTCTTTTTAATTTCATTAATTTTCCAACTATTTCTTTCAGCTTGTCTTTTCCAGGAGCTGTTGTTGCAGTCCATATCTTCTATTTGATCTGTTATATTTTTTGATTTCACGAATTTCATAACATTGGTTAACTCTTCAAAGGTTTTAGTTTCATCAGGAAGAAATATATTTAGACTGGCTGGAAAAAGCAAATGGACTTTAATCTGTCTTTTCTTAAATTCTTTAATTAAAGGTAGAAAGCATTTCCTCTTGGACATCATAGCAGGAGATCAATCATAATCAAACCTTATTATTTTATCCTCTAAACTGATAGGAGATTTTGTCCAGGCTGTTTTGAGGATTAATTCTTTGTCCTGAGATGAAAAAAATATCACACAATAGCAGATCTTGGTGGTGGGTTGTTTTTAGTACAGGAAGTAACCAAGGACCTATGTGCTGTCTCAGTGCCATAGTATGACATAGCTTCAGGCAAATCAAGAGATTTAGGGAGCCAGGATGTTAAAAAATTTATCATATTTCCCCTTCATATTTTTTTCAGGCAAACCAAAGATCGATCATCTTTTTTATTTAGTAGCATACATTTTTGTTTCAGCAAGAATTCAGTGTTATTTCCATCTTCAGATAATCTCCCATCCTTGTCATTTAATAATAAAAATTAGTAAAATGAAAAAAAGGCTTCCACCACAACGAAAAGTTCACTGAGAAGTTTTGTTAAAATGTAGGCTTTAATAAAACGAAGAAATAAAAAGCACAAATTGTGCTGTTCAAGTTGCAGGTCAAACAGGATAAGCGCTTTCAGTTAAAAAACCTTCTTCAGATCCTAGTGTGTAGACCTGACTTACTGCTGTTAAATAAAGATCCTTAATTGCTCAACCAATCACATACAGCAATCAGATGTACGCCTTCCTTAAGCCTCCATTTCATTTCTTAATTAGGCTTCTCTCTTTCAAAATAGGTTTAATAGGACACAATGCAACTCCTTCTGACATTCTCTGTACTTCTCCAAGCAAACATCGCATCTGCAGTGCTCTTTCCTGGCATGAAACCATACTGCTGATCACTAATCATCACCTCCCTTCTTAACCTAGCTTCCACTACTCTTTCCCATAACTTCATGCTGTGACTGATTAATTTAATCCCTCTGTAGTTACTACAGCTCTGCACATCACCCTTATTCTTAAAAATCGGTACCAAAACACTTTTTCTCCATTCCTCAGGCATCCTCTCACTTTCCAAGATTTCATTAAACAATCTAGTTAAAAACTCCACTGCCATTTCACCTAAACACCTCCATGCTTCCACAGGTATGTCATCTGGACCAACAGCCTTTCCATTCTTCATCCTCTTCATAGCTATCCTTACTTCCTCCTTGCTAATCCACTGCACTTCATGATTCACTATCTGCACATCATCCAACCTTCTCTCCTTCTCATTCTCTTCATTCATCAACCCCTCAAAGTACTCTTTCCATCTCCTCAACACACTCTCCTCACTTGTGAGTGCATTTCCCTCATTATCCTTTATCACCCTTACCTGCTGCACATCTTTACTAGCTCGGTCCCTCTTTCTAGCCAATCAGTACAGGTCCTTTTCTCCCTCCTTAGTATCCAACCTTTTATATAACTCATCATACGCCTTATCCTTAGCCTTCGCCACTTCTCTCTTTGCCATGCACCTCATCTCCTTATACTCTTGTCTACTTTCTTCATCTCTCTGACAATCCTACTTCTTCTTCGCCAACCTCTTTCACTGTATACTCTCCTGTACTTCTTCATTCAACCACCAGGTCTCCTTGTCCTCCTTCCTCTTTCCAGATGTCACACCAAGCACCTTTCTAGCCATCTCTCTTACGAGCTCTGCTGTAGTTACCCAGCTATTCGGTAACTCTTCACTGCCACCCAGTGCCTGTCTTAACTCTTCCCTGAACATCACCTCACAATTACCATTTTTCAATTTCCGCCATTTGATCCTTGGTGCTGCCCTCACCCTCATCCTCCTCTTCTTTATCACCAAAGTCATCCTACAAACCAGCATCCTATGCTGCCTAACTACACTTTCCCCTGCCACCACTTTACAGTCTCCAATCTCCTTCAGACTGGCCCTTCTACATAAGATATAATCCACCTGTGTGCATCTTCCTCCACTCTTGTATGTCACCCTATGCTCCTCCCTCTTATTAAAATGCATATTCAACACAGCCATGTCCATCCTTTTTGCAAAATCCACTGCCATCTGACCTTCTGCATTCCTTTGCTTAACACCATACCTACCCATCACTTCCTCATCCCCTCTGTTCCCTTCACCAACATGCCCATTGAAATCTGCTCCAATCACCAGTCTATCACCCTTGGGTACAGTCATCACCACTTCATCCAACTCACTCCAAAATTTTTCTTTCTCATCCATCGCACACCCAACTTGTGGAGCATATGCGCTAACAACATTCATCATTACACCACCAATTTCCAGCTTCATAAACATCACTCTATCTGACACTTTCTTCACCTGCAAAACACTTTTAGCATACTGTTCCTTCAGGATAATGCCTATGCCATTTCTCCTCCCATCCACACCATGATAAAACAATTTGAACCTGCCTCCCATACACCTACCCTTGCTCCCCTTCCATCTGGTCTCTTGCACACACAATATACCAACCTTCCTTCGGTCCATCATATCAGCTAGCTCTCTCCCTATACCAGTCATACTCCCAACATTCAAAGTTCCGACCCTCATTATCACAGTCCTAGCCTTTACCTGCCTTCGGCCATGCCTTCTGCCTCTTTTCCTCCTTCGGCCAGCAGTAGCCCAATTTTCGCCAGCACCCTGTTGGCCAACAGTACTGGTGGCAGTCGTTGTTAACCCAGGCCTCGTCCGATCCGGTATGTATATGTGTACTTTTGTCTGCATGTATGATTTGGCAAAATTTTACACCGGATGCCCTTTCTGATGCATCCCTCCCCATTTATCCGGGCTTGTGACCGGCACAAAGAAATGCACTGGCTTGTGCATTCTTTACGAGTGACCTCTTCACCACCTATGTGGCAGACTAGAATGGATCAGATAATAAGGAACAGCTGTCTACATAGCAAAATATTCTACTGTATGTTACCTTGATGGCACTTTGGTGATAGGTAGCTGTGCTGAATATGACCCCTTAAATTTACTAATTGGCCTTTATAGGCAAAGGTAGTATAAAATTTGAGGTAAAAGAGATGAAAGAGCATTTCTCAAAAGGAAAATACTTACTGCAGTTATGCAGCTACCTATGACTCCTTAAATTTACTATTTGGCCTTTATAGGCAAAGGTAGTGTAAAATTTGAGGTAAAAGAGATGAAAGAACATTTCTCAAAAGGAAAATACTTACTGCAGTGATGCCATTTGACAACTGGGGCTGCAAAAATCAAAAAGAAAAATGGCAGTAATGCTAAAGACATCAAAGACACTAGAACCATATAATATGTTACAGCTGAAGTCATATTTAGGACTAGTAAACTAAAATACCATATTTTAGCAGACCACTTGGTAGAAGTATATCCAGAATTAACATCGAACAAGTCTACAAGCAAATAGCAAGGGATGGACAAATGAGCTTTCTTGACATTACATCAAAGGAATGAATGATATATTTATTTTAAACTCTTTTTTTTTTGCCTGTTAAGTTAGTATGAAAGATTCCTTTGCACAGAATGGATGCCATGTTATTAGACAGGTTTCAGGATGGTACAATGTGGGGCATTATATTTACTTCAAGGAAGCTGAGGTGGCCTAATTATGGCTAAACTGTCAAAAACACACTTTGTCTTGCCTGAAGTGGGGAATGAGAAGATTTTCTGTCATATAAGCAACTGATATTCATTTTAACTCCTGAAAATGCATGTCCATTCTGGAAACTGCAGAGTTAAATTTAGGATATTATTTGTAGGAATATAACATAACATAAAGATTTGGAATTCAAGCAGCACTGTAAAGACAATGGACATCAGACTGTGTATATAAGAAAATGCAAGAGTTAGTGTTATAAATAGACTGGATAACCTCTCTGCAATAGAAGAGAAACAGATACAGATTCTGTTGACTAGAAAGCTAACTCAGATAGAAAGCAGAAATAACTCAGTTTTCTTGCAAGTGTATGACATGTTCATAACAGCACAGCCTAATGTGAATGATTCAATGTACCCTGCATTTTACCAATAGTAAGAGGCATCTATCTACATGGCACAGTATAGTAAAGGACAGCTGTCTATGTGGCAATGTATAGTAAAGGACAGCTGTCTATGTGGCAATGTATAGCAAGGGACAGCTGTCTATGTGGCAATGTATAGTAAGGGACAGCTGTCTATGAGGCAATGTATAGTAAGGGACACCTGGCTGCATTATAAGGTTTAGTAACGGACAGCTGTTTATGTGGCAGTGTATAGCAAGGGACAGCTGTCTATATGGTAAGGTTTAGTAATGGACAGCTGACGGAGTGGCAATGTATAGTAAGGGACAGCTGTCTACATGGTAAGGTTCAGTAAGGGACAGTTGTCTATGTGGCAAGGTATTTTAAGATGTGCTTATAAATACACCAGCCTCCTATCCCAAGATTTCTGGTGAGATATCACTATCCAAATACTATTTCTTAAAACTGAATACTATCTAGCTGGTATAAAACTCAGACCAAAATAAATACATCCTACAATCCATTGTTAATAGAATCTGTTGCTAAGTTTCCTTGAGTGCTTCTAGGAAATGTCACTGTAACATACTATTAAAAATGAAATGGCTGCCATTCATCACAAAGGCCTTCTTTCCTCTTAATACTGTTAAATCACCGGTATTATCTCCTCTAGCTTCTCCACTCCACAGAATAGCCGTAAAGTACCCATCTGCGCAACCCTCCACAACTCCATTACTCTAGTGACATGACTCTTCAACAAAGTTTTGGAAGGAAAAAGCCTTTCCAAATTTAGCACCTTCTTCTTGGGACTCCATTCCACATGAAAATGGAAAGCTCAACAAATGTAATATATTCAAGCAAAAACTTGTGGAACATCTAAGAATGTAATCCAAATATAGCTTCCTAGACAATGGTTAATTGGGTGTAATCTAAGCAGCAAATACACTGAGATATGCAATGCTGCACCGTCTCCATTGAATATGTCCTTAGACTTCTGTCCTGTATACATGTATATACTATGGGATCATACAATCATAGGAAGTTACTAGGCTAATGGCCCTATGGCCCTTACAAGCCTAGCCAAGTTTGGGTCTATATCACTTTATCAAAGACCCTATTATGCAAATCGCTATTTGTTGAACCCAATTAATCAAAATCTGAATTCACTGAAGGATCTATTCATTGAATTTTTTCCCTGGGAAAGAAACTAGTTGACCACCTACACACCGGCACCGGCATAAAAACTATAAAATTTAAAACCCAGCAAAGTGGGAGGGCTTTGCACCCCCACACTCCCCAATGTGGGGGTCTGCGCCCCCACAGCCCCCTAACTAAATATACCAACTCCAAGATTGCACTACAGTGGGGAAAAGAGCAAATTCCTGATGATGCCCAACTACTTTCTTTCCCAGGGGAAAAAATTCTCTGAAGAGAGCCTTCAGCAAAGTTAGCTTTCGATTAGGTGAGTTTGACAAATAGCAATTTGCTAAATAAGATCTTTGATAAAGTGATATAGACCCCAAGTTCTACCCTTATTTCCACGATCAGCACCTATTGTCCCTGTCCATGAGGGATGCAGGTGGACCCGTCACCCATCCAATCATCCAGATTGCGTTTGAAGAGGGCCAATGAGGTGCTCTGTTTAACATTAATTAGAAGTCTGTTCCAAAGGTGTGGTAACCTCTGGGAGACAAATCTATTCCCTCAGGAGGTTCTATTAATGTCGCATACCAGGAAAAGGACTTTAGAGCGAGTAACCCATGTACCATTTGACTTGTGGATATGCAGCATTTCCAATAAAGCAGGGTCGGAGAGTGCCTTATAGGCAAGGCAGAGATCTCCTCTAAGTAGTCTGCATGAAAAAGAATAAAGTGACAGTGATTTCAGATGATCCACATTGGACTGATGCTGAAGACCTTGAATTTTCCTTGTTAAGAACCTTTGTGGTCTCTCCAATTGCTGCAGGTGCTGGGAAAGGGACAGACCAAAGTTGTACTTAATTATTGGCACAATGAGGGAAGATTACAGGGAGGTTATAACTTCTTTTTTTCTGGAGGCAATGCCCTTACTTATGAGATGAGCAATATAGAATGTCCTTCTTACTGCTCTGATCAAAAGTAAGGTCGCTGAACCTGTGTGGCCAGGTCTCTCACCACTGTATGCGTGCTTAGGGTGTTGCTAATGATATGGTTAAGGTCGCTGAACCTGTGTGGCCAGTTCTCTCACCACTGTATGCGTGCTTAGGGTGTTGCTAATGATGTGGTAGTTAGCAGGAACATCGCTCTTACTGAAAGGGATGATAATACATTTTTTTTACATAGAGTTTAATGCCATGACTTTGGCACTAATCATTTGTTTGTGTAAGACCCTCTTGTAGGATGCTGACATCATTTGGAGATTCTATGACCGCTCCCAGTTTGCAGTAATCAGCAATCTTTGTCAGCCACAGACCTTTAGTTTTTGCTTGTACTTCAGATAAATAGATTCCAAACAGTGGAGGCCCCAGGATTGATCCCTGCGGAACACCACTGGTTACAGTTCTGCTGTTGGAGGTGGATTCCCCTGTCTTGACTATATGTGTTCTATCAGTGAGCTAGTTTGCAACCCATCTAATGATATAAGGGTTGATACCTCGCTGGGTGATTTTGTTAATGATGGCTGAGTTGGATAGTGTCTAGGTGAGCCGTATGCACAGATTTCCCCTCATCCAGGGCCTTGGTGACTATCCTGAAAAAGTCCATCAGGTTTAACAGGCATGATCTCCCTTTGACAAATCCAAACTGAGTAGGGTCAAATGCTTGAAGATTACCTATATCTTTGCTGATAAGGTTCATGATGATTCACTCCATGGCCTTGCAGATAAGGCTAGTCAGGCTAATAGGTCTATAGTTCCCAGTGTCAATGGAAGCACCACCTTTGTGCAAGGGAATAATGGTGGCCATTTTCCATTCATTTGGTACAAAGTTGGTGCTTAGATTGTGACTTAAAAGAGAACCCAATGGTGTTGCTAATTCTTGTTGGAGCCCATGTAGGACACAGCCTGGGATGTTATGAAGTCCCACAGATGCTGTATTTTTGGCCTTAAAGAGGGCGTGTACCACCACTCTTTAGAGATACAAGTTAGGGGACAGGTGGTAGGAATGTCACGGGGTACGTACAGTGGGGATAGGGGAGTGAAGTTTTCACTGAACCTGTCAGCCAACAGGTTAGCTATGTCCACAAGCTCAGTATATGTGGTATCATTAACTGGCAGTTTGGCACAAATCTGGGACTTGCATTTTAGGTTATGGATGTAACTAAAGAATGCCTAATGGCTGTCCTTAGTTGAAGAACTAATTTGGATTCATAGTTTGTATTAGAGGACTTCACAAGAAGTCTTATTTACTTGTTTAAGTTGAGGAGGGGAAAGTTTCTAGTTTAGGGCTCGATCCCTCTTACTCTTAGACAGCAATTTCTTCCTCTTATTGTAAAGCCTGTTAATCGCAGTTGCCCACCAGGCAGGTTTGCTCTTCCTTGAGGAGCTTGTTTTGGTCCTATAAGGTGCAGGATTGGTGTAGAACTCAGCATAGCTGCCATTTCCATCTGGGGGAGGTGCTTTGGAGAAGTTTTTTTTAGTTTAGTTGCTGCTGGGGGGTGGTCAGTTGTAATTACTTTGAATGAGACTGATTTGTGGTCAGATCTTACCAGCGAAGACCTCACAGTGGGGGTGCTACAGTGGTCCCCCATATTGGTAAGCACCAGATTCAGGATGTTGGCATGCCTTGTGGGGGTGTCAATCAGCTGGTCCAGGGAATTAGAGTTAATGAAGTCAAGGAAGCTTTGGGCAAGTGAATTTGAGCACGATTAATTTACTAAAATGTGTAATCTATATACTAGGGTTGCTGCATCTGATTATGTTAATGATTTACTGTTATGTATGGAACATGTAAGTGAATGTTTCTAATTAGATGTACATGTAATTGGGTCAACACCCTTTTACTGATAGCTCATGTAAATGTTGTTTTATTAATACTATGCTAGTACTAATGCTATTTGGGCTTGGGTCATGGATGAAAAGATTCCTTGGATGAACATACCTACACAGCTAATAAAGTAAAATAAGTAAGTCAATTGCAGCTAGAATCTTTTACTCACACTGATAAAGCCAAGTACATTAAGTAGGGCTCTCTTGACGGTTATTTCCTTTATTTACTTAGAAGCAGATTCGTGACTGTTTGGCAGGTACTTATCAAGGCCAAAATATAGCTTTTTCTATCTGAGTAATAAATGTTACTGCCAAATCAGTTATGATGCTGCCTCGCAGGGGATATATCACGTACTTTGTGGATGGCTGGGCCACTGATTATACACATGCACTGTAGTGTAAGCCACTGCACCTACCACAGTTACATGACTGCTAGGCTGTATCACCTCTGTCACGTAATAGGCATGTAGACTTGACTGCAACCCTCTGTCAAAGAATGGTTAACCAGAGTTAGCAGCTTGCAAATCACTGAAACAAACCCAGATCATCTGCTTGTTAGTACCTCATAGATTTATTACAGTACACTCTTCTGACAGAGTCGATATTCTGAATAATCTGCTACAAAGGCATACAGACTAGTAAACGTAGTTTGATATACTGTGCATGTGTACAAGAAATATGCAGTTTCACTTTAATCCAAAGATTCAGAGTACAAAATGTTTGCTTATTTGTGCAGAATATTTCTGTAAACTGTCCTTCTAGTTCTTGTAAATGCCAGCTCCTTTTTTACAGCTCATTATCTGTCACATATAATGAATGACTTCTGTTCCTTTCTTTTACAGGGCTGAAGTAATACTTGGCAACATCATCAAGAAAAAGGGTTGGAGGTATTGTAACCAAATGAAACCATTATTTTGTTATAAAATTTCTTAAAATGTTGGAACTTTGTATCTTTATTAACATTAAAACTATCATTCGACTAAGAATAATACCAGATAAAGATCACATTCTCAAAATAAAATTTATTACAACTATTTTAGTATTAGAAAATATTAATCTGGGAGTAAGTTGTACTCTAGGCAATATCAAATCAGCGGATGCGCAAATTGTTGATGAAGAAACAATTCCTTTCAGTTTGTTTATAATTAAAAGTGTCAGATAACTGATGCAGAAAAACATAATTTCCCTCTGGCTTTGCTTAGTAGCACGTCATTAATAGCTGCAGTGTTAATAATGTTAGACTGCAGGATTGAACGTATATTCGGATTTTATAAATATGAAAACACACTAACCAAATGTAGTCAGTTTTTCACCTGATAGATAACTTTCTGAAAACTCCAAGTTGGTAATTCCATTAATGTTATACATTGTGTCTAGGCTTCTAAGTTATTTGTATTATTTCTCTTTTTGCATCTGTCACATATATTAGTTCCTGCAATACATTTCCTCTGTTTAATTAAAATATTACATATTCTTCCAGCAGAGCTCCTCCCATGTATTTTTTTTTCAAAGTTAGAAAGCAGTATCATTTTATCTGGTGCAATCTCTTTAACATATTAATAAAACAAGTTTTATTGCTCAGAGGTTTATACAAGTATATTCTTATATTCCTTGGAACGTATGATATGAAGTGTAAATTATTAAAAACAAGTCTTGACTGGACAGATTCACATAAATGTACTCAAAGATCTAACAGTAAGACCTTTGTCAAAAAATGCAAATCTACTGGCTATAGTGCCTAGGGTGCATGGCTCTGCCCTACATAATTATCCAGACCACCTTCCTAGTACTAACCTATGAACATATGAACATGTTAGAAATAAAAAGCCCTGATGCTGTCAGCTTGTATTTATAATATATGGAACTGGTAAGCATGTTACAGCTGATGTATTTATTTAATAATCATGCATTTACTACAGTTTAAGAAAAGTCTTATAAAGTCATGTTGGTGTTTATTTATTTTTCGGTTTTCATTATTTTTCTCACTCTGTTTTTATTGAAAATAATTTTTTTTAACAAATAGTATAACAAGTACATTTACAACAACATTTTAAGAAAAAAATAATGCATAAGAACCATGTACAATTGTTACAACTAGATGATGTATATAGGCACTTTGTCACTAACACAACCTGCGGCTGAATGAAAGAGAGTTTGCTTATCTCATGGTAAGAGGAATCATTTGCGGGTTTTGGAAGAGAATGAAAACATGTAACCAGAGTAATATTAATATATGCTTGATTTCAAGTCACTGTCAATGTTAATAATAAAACTTATTTAGTACAATAAAGTTACTAAATAGGGTCAGATCATTAAGAGAACTTGAAATTACTTCTCAAATATGTAGACGCTGAATGTCAAAAAATCTAGTTTAAAATAACTATTGGATACTAAGAAATTATTTTTGAGATTATTTCCCAAAATATTGAATAAATTAAATATTTGTTTGTAAACTTAAGAATGAATTTAATTATCCTAGTATATTTATGAGCAGGATTTAAGTTACTATGCCATAACAAGTTGAAATTAGACCAGTTCATTGCTATATGAAATTCTATCAATAGACCAATTAATTGTTATATAATGCATAGAAAATCACATACTTAATATCTAAATTCTTATGGAAAAAAGTATAACTGTAAACTTCCAAATCAAGTCTGTCATAAGAATGATAGTACTTTTATATTCATTTCACAGTGCCATACACATTTTCTTGAGTTTTGGACAACCCAAAATGTATAATGGCTGCTGGACAGGCTTGAAAAATATTACAGATGGCAGAAATATTTCACATCTTCAAAGAAACACTTTACTTCCAAATATGAGTTATGCAATGTCATATATTTTTAAATGATGTATAGTTGCTATTTTCCAAATATTTTCCCGCATTGACATTCCCATCCCATCATCAACCTTAGTCTTAAAGGACACAAGGTTGTCCCTCTACTTAACATGCTGGGGCAATTTTCCAGAGATGGGGCAAGAGCAAGGTAGTAAATCTATCCCTGCAAAGTGTTTTGTTTGTACTTTTCTGGAGATTCAAATCATTGGTGTGCATGTTTCATTTAACCATTCAACCTGTGATGGTATAAGAGATCCATTAAAGTGGGGTCACTGGTGACACAAAATTCCAGACATTGCTCTCCATCCAGCAGTCTGTACAAGTCAAAAAGATAGAGACAGGGCTTCTAGTCTGTCTTGGAAGATATGTTTTTTAAAGCAAATACTTTCTTTTGGAAGGAACATTTGCTTATAGCTGCGTAATATGTCGGGTTCGGTACACAAGTACATGCTGAAAGCAGCATTATACTCAGTAGGTAAACTAATTAGGGTAGAGCATGGAGTGACAATAACATACATTGGCCTGAATGAAATACCTTTGGAGATTAGTTATGGTAGACAGAAGAATGCACTAACTACTATTGCAACGTGGAGTTCAAAGGTGAGGGAACTGTTGACCCACATGGCAAGATCATTGACTACCATGTCCATATTGAGTATGGTAATAAAATAAGACATTAGCTACAATATTTGAGTACTTATTATATGTGCAAGGCAGTTTTACATTTGCAGAGGAAAGAATTACAATTTTTCACACTGATATACTGATAACAGAAAAAAAAAACTTTAATTGCATCTGTTGTTTTCAATTATATAATACAAACTGAATGAAGCCTCAAATTTTAAAAAAGTCTAACAAATCTGTTTTATATAATGTTTTTGTATAACTTCTTCAAAGTTCAAATTTTCCAAGTCCAAATAACAGTTCCAGTAATCAGAAATAAGGACAGACACAGCCATGGCTCAGTACACTCCTCAGAAGTGAGATTTCCAAGTCCAAATATCAGTGCCTAACAAAATAAAGTAAAAAAAGGACAGCAGCAGCAGCAGCATCACTGGCTCAGTAAACTCAAAAATGGTTAAATACATTTCCAATACATATAAATATTTCATTCCTTTTAAAACAGCTGATAGAATACACAGCAATTTCTATTCAATGGTGAGGAAATTTGGTATGTAAAGCAACAAAACAATTCAGTATTATTCAAAGAAAATTATAAATTCTATATATCTCTAATGAAATATTCAACTATTTGCATTGTAAATCCAAGAAAACACATATCATCTTATATATTTAGGATTGCACTGTGAATGAGCTGAGCCATTATTATGCCAGATATGACTCAGGAACAAAACTTCACTCAAGGCCTTGGCATTTATTCCATATCATCCAGTCAAACAAGAAAAGATAGGTAGTGGCAACATTTCTGTTATCTGGAGATGAACATGATGATTACAAGAGTCACTGTAAAGTTAGTCAATGGGATATTATAAGCATGGAGTGTCAACAGAAGCTGTATATAACAATTGTTTGACACTGACTGCATATAAACTAATTGAATAAATTAAAAATGAAAGTGCATTAATATAGCAGCTGACATTTATAGAGGGGAAAATTGACAGACATTTTTACAGTGGCCAAAAGAGTTTGCAGAACCTAGTTTTGTCTCTGCTGATAGAGGGTAAGTTAGGCTGTGGGGGAAATGAAGCAATGATTATATACAGCACATTGTATGAATTAAGTGGATACAGTGAAACAAGATGCTTCCAAGTGCTAGTAACTCAGGAAACATATGGCAACTCTTCAAGCTATGACAAGTGAAAGATTAACAGTTTAGTTAAGACATGGGTGAAATGCATTTTTGTAGTACAGATTTAGAAGTAGACTATGAGAGCTAGTTCTGTTTAAAAGGGAAGAGATTATAGGTGAGAGTGAATGAATTTTAACTTGGAGGTGCAATTTCCTAATCAGGTTAAGTCTCCAAAGTGAGTGTGCTATGCAGCCATTATCTGCCATTACAGTTTGCATTGTTGTGAATACGTTCTTATCATTCTATCCTCTGAGAAATAGAAGCATGTGATGAGCAAGCTATGAAAGCATATATCAGTGAAATAACAACAGAGCACAGATAAGGCTGGCCAATTTTGATCAAACTGGGACTGCATCATATTCCAGTGAATTGGCTTTTTTTAGATGCATTGCCAAAATGTTTTAATGACTGAATCATATAGGGGTAGCACCACTCTTGAGTATTTGTTGTGAATGGAGAGCAAGCCAAGAAACACTATAATAAAAACTGTTAATAAACTGCCAATTGTGTACTTAGAGTATCAGTGTGACATCCCCACTCTAGGCCAGTAACCAAGGAGCCTGAATCCTCACCATTGATGCTGGAGAGGGATCATCACTAGGAATACAAATGGACATACAAAATATTTCCAGATGCAGACCTCTCTGCATCAAACACAATTCCCTTAAGAGCACACAGAAAATACACTCAGCCCAGTGTCTGGGTATCTATCTCTGTCTGTCCCCAAGTACCCATTAAGGATCTCCACTGGAAGCTGTAGAGTTAAGTCCAAAGCTGAGTGTCCAGCCAAGTCCTCCAGCACCATCTCTGTGAAACATGGATTTGTGTCCTTCCTCCAAGTAGCACACATGCACATACACACACACACACACACACACACACACACACACACACACACACACACACACACACACACACACACACACACACACACACCACATCTGGGAAAGACTGACATTGATTTACCCACTGTGCCCCCTTCTGCCCAGGCTATAAGGTAGTTATCACTGCCACCAGACACTACAAAGCCAGCTACTTAAGATTCTTGCAAAGGTACCCAATTATACTGAGTGAAATTAATATTAATACAAATTGTAATGTTGACAAAGCATTCTCTAAAGGACCAACCACAATGGAAAGTTTAAATATATTTAATAATAAATAATAAAGGAACATGAAAATACGAAATATCTATTTACAGTAAACACCAACGTTTCAATCACAGGAAATATTTAAAATAACACAGCTGGAAAGATTCACACAGTTACAAATAAACAATACTTAACTATTCTCATTATATTTTCCAGACTAATCTAGAGAATTACTGTTCCAACTTACTTAATAGAGCAAGGCTAGATGAAGTAGGTGAGGGATCCTTCTATGTCAGGTTCCATTAGACAGACTGCCCTGAGACTTTTGTCACATAATATTAAAAAATGATTTCTGCACAGAATGACAAAACATACATTTGGGCATCTGACTTCTGGTTCACATGCACCCCCATTGCTAGAAACTGCCAGGATTTATCATCTACATGTCAATAGTACACACACAAAAGCATTGCTCAGATTGGAGCAGCTTCTGGAAGAAATAAAACAATTACAAACTTCCACTCCCTCTACAGAGACTTATAAACCATGATTGCTACAGACATTGCATCTCTGGCGTCATTCAAAACTGTCCGGTAACATCCTTATGGCTTAGGCCCAGTAATTTAATTTTTTACTATTTCTCAAAGTTAGCTGGAGTTGAGCTTAACCTCTTCTCTTCCTGTATCCTCTGTTAATACACACACACACACACACATACACACATAATATATATATATATATATATATATAAATATATATATATATATATATATATATATATATATATATATATATATATATATATATATATATATATATAATTTGGCTAATACAGTCAGGACCCACTGCTGGTACACTTTTAACACAAACAACTTTATAAATACATTTTCAACACAAGCAGCTGTACAAATCAGTTTGATATTGATATAACATATACTTTTTTAATAAATTCAGCTAGCTGTTTTGGCATATGTTACACACCCACTGCCTTCCCTACTTCTCCTGGCATAGCTGGCAATATGCCACATTGCCATAATCAGGAAATCAGGCAAAACTCAAAAGGCAATTAAATACATATCATAGTATATCCTTCTCAAAATTTACTTGGCTAGTATCATTTTAATTATAAGTACAGAAAATGAAAATCAGAGCTAACAAAAAAATATCAAACAGAAGTCTTCATATAAACCGGAGAGAAATGTAACAATACAATAATGGGCAATTTACATAAAATGCTCAATTTCAATCTAACAGCATCGCCAAATGTATTCGGTTCAAATAACTACTGAATAAAGCATTGACATACATCACCTAGTATAAACATACCAATAAAACAAGTTATTTAAACATTAAGGGAGCAGAAATATGTATTATAGATACTGTAAATCAATATTTGGTTACTTGTAGCTACAAAAGAGTTGAAAGCAATGTTTTAAAAACTGTAAATGCATTCACTTGTTGCTTAGTAAATAGCAAGCATTTGGTAATGTAAAAGCACTGAACATACACTGTCTGAACTGAATATATACTTACTTGCTACTATATAAATAACAGCAATTTTGTTTTCATTAGTGTACTGGTCTGTTCTCACTTCTCTTTGAATTTGGCTAATGACTGAAAAAGGTCAGTCTGAGCAATTTACTTACCTGGCTGAAAAATATTAAACAATGAATTAAGCTTTTTAGATATTAAAGAAGCTGAACTGATGTACGGTAATATAATGACTGGTTTGCCACTTGATGACATGTCACTGCAATCTGACAGTTGGTGCAGAGGATTAAGGCTGTAAGCTGCAGTTCTTGTGGTGCAGGGTTTGATTCCATCAGCCCTTATTTATGTAATATTTGAACTTAAGCAAATCACTTAGCCAGAAATTGTTCCTAGATCATCTCTAAAAAGGAACTGTGTGTCATGTGAGCCTACATGATTAAACATTTGATATAATTCTCAGTCACCTTTCTGTTATCTTATTGTTTACAGATGGATAATAAAAAAGGTATTTTTAACTAGTGCATAACTATGAAGAAAATAAAAAATCTTATTGTGTTTGTGTGATTGCTATGTCAGTATGCAATGTCCTCTCTACTGCCCAGAAAATGAAACAAAGAAAGAAAGAAGGTAGTGTCCTGGTCCTACCTTGTCTTCTTGCTAATAATAGTTTTAGTATCACTCCTACAATCCCTGAATTCTTTCTTCACATTTAGCTTTATAATTAAATCGATATAAGATGGTCTCATCAAATATCACATGTTCACAAGAATGAATGTTGAAAGAGTGACCACTTTAGAGTGAATCTAAAGTAATAAAAAATGCAAAAAAAAAAATAAATAAAACTGTTATTTTTTGCAGGAGGCAAGTCCTCTTTCACCACTCACACCTCCTGCTAATTATAGATGCTATGTCTAAGATGACACAACAGCAGGCCAAGGGCAAATCCTCTTAGCCCACTGCCCCATGATCAAATACAAAAGCTGCTGGCAAAAATCCCACTTGAATGAACATTCGTTCATAGGAGCATTTGCTTTTTTACTCCAAAAAAGTGTTCACTCATATGAGTGCTCACTCTTTCAAATGATAACTAAATACATATATATATATATATATATATATATATATATATATATATATATATATATATATATATATTTTTTTGCTTTTATTTGCAGGCATACTAGGTTTAGTAAGCATCATTTCTAGCATCACACTGTATATTGGCACAGAGCATGGCAAACTGTATCTATTACCAGATGTATGCATTTTGTAGTGACACAAATAAATCAGCTCTATTTGCATTAACTAGGCATAAATGTCCCCTTAGGGAAATGGTTTATTACTGATGTTTTATTCTGAAGATTATGTAGTAAAAAATCATTCTGATCTGTTTTCATTTTGTGTAATGCAGATGGCTTGGGAATATACGTCCTAATATCAGAGCCTGTAGTATGAATGTGCAAATGTGTATTTAATGTGCTAAAGACCATATAATTACCACTGTTGCTTTTACAGAGCCTACATTCCAGTCATGTCTAGCACGCATAGTATTCCTTACTGCTTCAGCTATGCACTTATTAATACATGCCGTGGAAACCTGCATGATATCTTTTGCAGCCCCCAAACATAAAAAGAAACATAATCAGAAATGTTTTGATGAAATTTAGTATAATGTTTTTTCAATTTATTCTTAACTTTCTACTTCATATGACAGGTATTATGAAAAGCATAAAATTTACTTCTACAGATTTTCAAGATAAGTGCTATATTTTTTTAGATCATGTCTACTAAGAAATTCAGAAAAGAAATACCTGCCATGCCACTCTGTAGATCAGTGATGGCGAACCTATGACACGTGTGTCAAAGGTGGCACACCATGGCATTTTGGGTGACACACCAATGTTTACCAACACCTAAGTTATCAAAGAAACTAAATGAACAAAAGTACAAGAAATATGTCACCCTGGACTTATTTATTAAAACTCACCAACAAAAAAGTTATTAATTGATCAAATCAAATGCAATGTGTTCCATGTTTTTGTTTTCAATTTAATTCAAAATTACTATTAAATATAGGGTAATTTTTTGGGTGCACTGTTTTAAACCCAATTATTAGTGCACATATTGTTTTCTCTATTGTAAGTCACTGATTTTTCTTTTACTTTTTAATACCTAGCAGCACACATGATTGGACTGTATGTTTTTTAAATAAATTAATATGTAAAGGATTGTTTCTCTTTTGTCGGGGGGAGGGGGGTAAAAACATCAGCAGAGTCAAGATAGGCATTTTCCAAATTTTTGGCAAGCCAAGCCCAAAAGGTTTGCTATCACTGCTGTAGATCATATCTAACACAGCTTTTTAAGTGAAAATAGAATTCAGAAGATCTTTCTATTATTCTGTTTTCCTACATCTTGTATAGTATAAGTTTGTTCTAGATGAAAAAATCTGGTTTAAGCTTCAACTCAATAAAAAATTATAAAAATACTTTTTTCGTAGGAGCAAGCCCTCTTGTATCCCTCCACACTGACCCCTAATACACACACACACACACACACACACACACACACACACACACACACACATACACATACACGCACACACACACACACACACACACACACACACACACACACACACACACACACACACACACACACACACACACACACACACACACACACACACACACACACACACACACACACACACACACACACACACACACACACACACACACACACACAAACATTTATATGGGGGACTTCACTCATCAGCTTTTGCCTATGTATAGTAATTCCATAATCACTGAACTGCAGAGAAAAAAAGGAAAGTACAAATAGTTTGTATCATTGTTGCTATACAATCAAACCCCACAAGCAGTGATTTGCTACTGAAAATACAATCAGAGAGTTCCTACTTCAGGAATAAATGACAGTTGAAACTCAACCAGTTTTAACTCAAAACACATTCAGAAAAAAGTGTTTTTCTATATCTCTGAAACAAGCTAGAAATATAGCTTCAAAAATAAATACAATTTCAAAGAAAGAAAGATGGAAAGAATCTTCAAAAAGCTGACATTAAAATGAAGGCACAGCTATGTATTCTACATTGCAGGTGTCTTTCCTTTGGATATATCTCAAGTGATTGTTTAAGAATATGTTGTACTTAATGTACTGCATCAGTAAACATAATAGCACTCTAAGTCTTCAAAGAGACATGTCAATATAACCATGCAAACTAAACAAGTTCCATTTGTGTGAGTTACTGATATCTATGCTATATATAGGAATACATTCATTTACATTACCAGTAAACATTCTTCAACATAAAATATGTCATGAAACTTCATTTGTGATCACGTTTATCTAAAAAAGAAAACTGACTACAAAGAAACAAATATGTTACATTTGAGATTACCTAAAAATACCAGAAAGTTTGTTTTTTTTTGTTCGGACCCCACATCCCCGAAAATTAAATATACTAATTCCTTTGTCACATAACTGCAGAAAAAGAAGTTAATTCCTGAAATTATATTACAGTTGAAATATTGTATTTTGACTGTAATGTAATTCAATCACTGCAATCACCAACATATGTTGTAACAAAGTCCATTGCAGCCATATCTATCTATCTATCTATCTATATATATATATATATATATATATATATATATATATATATATATATATAAAGTCTATATCATATGCAGCCATATCTATCTATTTATTTATCTATCTATATCACGGTACAGTGAAGAATGGAATATTTGCCCTTTCCTCACTGTAGTGTGATCTCAGAGTTGTAATATATATTTAGCAGGGGGTGTGGGGGGCACAGCCCCCCACAATAGGAAGTTTGAGATCCGGTACATTCGATATTATGATATATATATATATATATATATATATATATATATATATATATATATGCATTCAAGCATCTGATTTTTACTTTATCAAGTCACAAATTATATTCTCCAGTTTATTTTACTAGATTTATAAGTGATATTATAATTTGTTGAACCACAGTGTGTTGGATTGTGAGAGCTAGTGATGTTCTTCCAGCGTTTCTCCCCTTTCTCCAGCTGTACCATGAATCTAGAGTTGTAATATATAGGTTAGCGTGGTTGTGATGAATACCTCCACATGAGGATACAGGAGGACTTGCCTACTGCAATAAACATTTTTTTCTTTTTTTTTTCTTTTTTTAAGTTGTGGGTTCAGATGTAGTGTGTGTAAATCCATTCTGTTTTGGTCATATTTCAGTTATTCATGTTTAGATATTCCGTATCTATCCATCTATCTATCTATCTATCTATCTATCTATCTATCTATCTATCTATCTAATTTATCTATTCATTTGTCTGTCGAATTAGGTAGACATATCCAGCTGATAAATGAACACCTGCACACATGCACATATACACACACACACACACACACACACACACACACACACACACACACACACACACACACACAGACACACACACACACACATATATATTATATATATATATATATATATATATATATATATATATATATATATACAGAGAGAGAAAGAGAGAGATTGAGAGAAATTTGTATAGCTATCTTTCTATATATATATGTGTATGAGTAAGTACAAGTGCTAATCAACACTAATATGGATTGCAATTCCTATAATCCAAAATAACACCAGCAGTTATGTTCTATAGCAGTAACCACTGTTCTGTCAAATGTGGTTAAGTCATTCATGTTTTCATATATATATTATTAAGTAAGTCAATCAAGTCTTTGCTGAACCTGGAAGTGAGAGGGAAACGCTCAACAACTTGAGCATCGTTGTGGCTACTTTGAGCCAACAAGTGGAAGCGCTACAAAGAAGACTGGATAATAATACTGTGAGAGAGTCAAATCTCTCTAATGGGCACTTGACCAGCCATGAATGTTCCACTTCAGTACTTCCTGATACAGCCAGAGCACCTGGTAAGCAGCTGCAAGTAGCAGCAGGGGCTTCCAGTACAGAAGTGAACAAAGACCCTCCTCAAGTGTATTCCGCTATAAGGGAATCAAGTTTACACCAACAAGAACTAAATCATGATTTGCATGCAGTGAGAAACACTCCTCTGAAGCGTATTGGGGATCACACATTGAAGGAATGGCTTGCAGCACCTATCAACTTTAAGCAACCTATTCCTTGTTCAACATCAGATTGCCCAGCTGGAGGTAACATTGTCCCTATTTCGACTAACTTGGCACTATTTGACAATAAATTACTCAAATACAAAAAATTATGCTTGGAGACTGAATACTTTGAAGAATCTATTCCGTTAGAAATAGTCCCAAAAGGACAATAAATTTGTCAGTACCCGACAGGGTTATGGCCAGACTCTAACTTTCCCAAGGGCTTGATTCAATTATTTAATCAACAGGGTTTGGATCTCCTAAGCCTCATGATAAAGCACTACCAAATAATGGCCAAGGAAATAGCAGAAGATGTCCAGAGGCTTGATGAAGATATTCGTGGACATACTGACTTTACAAGATATAAATATGATTACAACAGAATATTTCATAGAAATGACCAGCACACTGTCAAACTAAAAACAAAAAAATTTAAAAAACTTAATCGTGATCACTTACAATATGAAAAAGACACTGCTTTTCCATGCCCACCTCCTTCACAAATATGGAATCCAGAAGTCAAGGCCCACCCCATCCATATGCATGAATTGGAGGCAGGAAATGATGTAAACAAACTTCCTACAACTACTGAATGCAATGTAATGGAAGACACTTATTTTATTTTTTATTTTATTTTACATTTGATAACCGGGAAAGTCTGACTAGACACAGGTCCATTTTCAGGGGAGCCCTCCAAGTACATGCATTCACAACATCTTACAGATTTTGAATTAACTTTTCTTATAGGTAAAACTAACATTCAAATTAAATGGCAGCATATTACACACACTCAAATAAGTAAGAACATCATTGGGTAGGACATTGCATTATACATTCCACATATGACAAGCTATACATAGCCATACAGTGGTAATCGAACTTGTTGGAAGAATAATTGGTAGTGATTTTTGGAAGTTAAAGGCATTTCATTGCCTGTAGTCATGATTGGACTGTGGATAGGGTGAGAGAATAACAATTATTATTGTGGTGCATGGGAGTCGATTGTAATCTAAGTTTTTTTATCCTGGGGTGAGACAGGTGCATAGCCTGTTGTTCATGAAGTGAACTTTAAGGAGTTTCTTAAATTGAGTGTTAGTGTTGTTGATCATTAGGTGGGTAGGGAGGGAGTTCCAGAGATTGAGTAGCTGTAGACAGCTTTCCCTGCCTCATTGTTAAATTTGGTGACCTCTAGGTGATTTTGGGTGCTATATCTCAGGGTTCTAGTTGTGGTGTGGGGATGTATAAGATATTGAAGAGCTGGGATTTTGTCTGAGTAGTTTAATATTTTGCGTGCTAGTGAGAGTTGATATAATTGCAGTAATAGAGGGAGTTCTAACCAGTTAAGCTTGTTTAGAGATTCACAGTGATGTGTTTTGTAAGATGATTCTGTGGTAGATCTAGCTATCGTATTATAGCAGGATTCAAGTTGCTTAAATCCATTATACGAAGGTTTGTGAGCACAGAGGAAGTGTAAAGCAAGGTAGATAGCACATGTGCCCTGGCTATTGTTGTTTTAGATTGCTTTGAGAGATAATGTTTGATACGGTACAGCAGTCCAAGTTTTTTGTGAACTTTTTTTTATGGTCTGGGCAATGTGCAAATCAAATCTGAGGTGGTTGTCTATTTCTACACCTAGCAGTTTGGTGTGAGTGGATGGGGCAATAACAGTTTAGTTGTTGGAGGTGATGGCAAAGTTTTCTGTTAGGGATAAGAATCTATGAAAGCTGAAGAGGAGTAATTTTGTTTTAGTTGGATTAAGAATGAGCTGATGATTGGTAAACCATGTTTCAGCTAGTGAGGTTGTGTTAGGGAGAGGAGGTGATCAAGTGTGGGGGCTGCACAGATTATAGTGGTGTCATCTGCATATTGGACAATGGAGGCTTTAGGTGTGGTAGATGGGAGTTAATTGGTGAAAAGAGTGAAAAGACATAGGTGAAGGAACATCAAATGAAGCATGCGGAAATGGAACCATATGTTGAAGTGAACGTATTCACAACCAAAACCAAGGATATATAATGAATAACAACTATGTACACTGAAATATGAACTTCCAGCAACAAAACCAACAAACTATTCACCAAGGCAACAATAATACAGCCTTCAACAATTGGGGTTTTACCACTGCCAAACAACAGACGCAAAACAACAAGAGGAAAGCACACAAGAAGTGGAGGTAAATAAAACACAGGACTGTGATATAGTACAGAACTGTCAATTGTAAAAAACATTCAGGTGATTTTATTTACAACTATTCATCCTTTGTGATAGCTCCAGAATTGGTAGAACTTTTAGCAAAAGATTTAACATTTATTCCTGCACAAAGAATGGATTTATCTAAAACTATTGTGGACTTGAAAATGTTTGCAAGAAAACTGAATCTAAATGTAATTTTAGGCAATAACAATGCTGAACCTAACCCCCTTCTTTGTATACAGTATGTTTAAGCCTCCTCTACATGCAACATTACATACATTTGAAAAAGTGTGCGAGCTTGACATCCGTGATATATACAATAGAAACACAGGACATAAGGGAAACATGATTAAAAATGAATGAGAGATTATAAACTTATTAAAAACAGCTCAGGTAAGGGTGATGAAACCCGATAAAGGTGGGGGGTTAGTATTTATGGAGCTGGATGACTATGAAAACAGAACAGAAAACTTATTAGACACTGAAGCTTATGAGAAAGTGTCTTTGAACCAGTTCAATATCACTAACCAAAACAGTAAAATGTACATTAATGACTTGTTTACAGAAGGGAAAATATCTCTAGAAATGTACAATTATATGAACATCCTGGCTCCTGAAACCAATTGTTAACGGAAGAAATTCCATCACGTATGCTAGTGTTAAAGTTGTAGACAGCATACTGAAGAAATATGTAGCAACTGAATACCAAATATGCAAGGACTCATGCTCATTCCTAGAGAAAATCAACCTACCTGAATACAATAATGATTACAACATTCTAACAGTTGATGTGAAAAACCTCTACACCTCTATCCCCCATGCATTAGTTATTGAATGGGTATCTACCATGATGAAAAGAAAGGGGACCCCTAATACAGAAATATATCTAGTGGAGGAAATATTAGACATTATTTTGACCAACAATTTCATTTTTTTCAAAAATAAGTATTACTTACAAAAAACTGGAGTGGCCATGGGTTCTCCGTGCGTTGCCAGTTTCACTAATTTAGTCATGGCCTACTGTGAGGATGAATATATTTTTGAGAACATTGAAATGGCTAACCATATTATTTTCTTTACCCGTTACCTTGATTCATGATAATCAAAGGAGACATAACGGTAGTTAGTGAACTGGTGAATTATTTTAATATCACTACTAACTTTTTACAGTTCACATTTACTTATAATAACCAAGAAATCCCTTACTTGGTTATACTCCACGGGAAAGCCAGCAAGAGAGAATATAATGCAAAAATATACAGAAAAAGCATATATTCAAACACCTTTTTGCATTATTCAAATGCTCACCCCTTTCACCAAAACTGATCAGTAGTGAAAGGACAACTGGTACGAGCAGCTAGAATGGTAACCACTGATTTAGAATTTGAACATGAATGTATTAATTTAAAGCACATGTTTCAAAAGAGAGCTTATCCTACAACTTTTTTGAATGAGTTAATAGAGGAAGTTACAAACATAAGATCCACTGTTTTTTATAAACCTATACTGGGAGGTGAACAAACACAAGATAATTTAGTAACCAGAAAAGCAACCCAAAATATTGATGCAGAAAACATGGCTAGCATTAATTTCAAAACTGGATTTGTCATAACATTTAGCTCTGAAGCCAATAGTGTCAGAAACATGCTAAACAAAACATGAAATGTATTATTGACAACAGGGAAATAATGAACAAACTAAGCACAAGCCCCAAAATTATATCCAGGAACAGGAAGAACTTGAAAAACTTATTGTAGGTTAGGAGACCTACCATAATTAAAAATCCCAAAATGTTTAAATGTCTTAGTTGTCCATACTGCAAATACATACAGGAAGGATGAAGTGTAGAAATGAATGGCAAAGTGTTGAAAAGCGGTAATAGATATAACTGCCAATCCAAAATGGTAGTTTATCTTACTTTATGCCAACTATGTCCTTCCTTCTGTGTAGGAAAGACAGAATGTAAACTAAAAGATAGGATTTATGAACATATGTACAAAATTTCAAAAAACAAAACAGAGAATGCATTGGCTAGACATGTAAGCACAAACCTTAACCACACTTTCAAATTCTGGGTAATAGAACAAGTTTACACTGACTCAAGGGGTGGACCCCTAACAGTAATTCTTGAACAGTTAGAATTACTGTGGCAAATCCGCTTGAACGCATATATTAGCCCGGGATTGAATGACGTGCTCAATTCATTGAATGTTAAAACTGAAAAATTTGAGGAGAAAAACATTATAAAATATGCTTTATAATATGTTTTAATATATGTGTTTTATAAAATGCCTTCTTAAATAATATTTTATATAGGTTAAATAACTGGGACTTTTTACAATGTTTTTATACCTATGTAATAGTGAAGAATGACCTTGGATGGTATTGTAGTGATGTTCCTTTAAGAGCTTGCTACTGAACAATCACATGGGAGAACTGGGAGGGGTATTTAAAACTCTAATTTGTACTTGTTTTTTATCTGAAGAAGTTCAAGTTAATATACCGGACAAAAAGTGCTTTATTTTATCCATTAAATACACTTATTTAATTTGGAGTCTACTGTTTTATTTGCCTGAACCAATTGCCAGTGTTTTATTTTTGGTAGGACTTTCCACAGACCCAGGCGATTACATACCCATAAGTCTGACCAGCCGTACATGCAAAATCATGAAAAGATTTATCATGGAATTAATCAATTAGAACATAGGGAACCTACAAGCACTGGCCGCATCTCAGTTTGGATTCATCAAGGTCATGCATACTCAACCTGCTAGATTTTTTTGAAAAAGTCACCAACACAATGGATGAAGGCAGAATGGTACACACTGCATACCTCAAACTGGCAAAAACTTTTGATACAATTCCCCACTTGGTTATAGCAGAAAATCTAAATAAACTGAGTATAAACCCCTCTGTCACCCACTGGCTTGCCAAATGGCTCACAGAGTTGATGCAGGAAATCAAAATAGGGGAAGTTACTGGCACAAAGAGACAAGTCACTAGGGGAATACCCAATGGTCCTGGGCTGGGACCTCTCCTATTTGGCATCAACTTTTATGAACTAAAACCAATACTAAAGAGTTCTGACTGACTACGTTTGCAGATGACTACAAGCTATGAGCAGTCAATGAATCCCCAAATGACTTAGCCATCCTGCAGGAAGGTCTGTCCTGTACAAATAACTGGTGCCAAGATCATGGACTGAAACTAAATGCCAAAAAATGCATTAGTGTATCCTTTGAGAAGTCATCTACCCCAGGGAACTATCACATTGACAATACACTCCTAAGAGTCATCACATTTGTTTGGGATTTGTGTCCATTGTTGTAAGAAAGTCCATTTATATTGCACAGCTTATAAACAAAGGGATTGTGTCTAGATCTGGGTATGTCATTGGCCCCCTTTACTCAGCCCTCATTAGGCCAGTTATTGAATATAATACTCCCTTTGGCATGTATCTGTTCAGACACTTTGCAACAACTGAAATGCCCACAGAGGTACCTTAACTAAAGGGATACAAGGCCTAAACAACATGTCCTACATGGACCAACTCAAAGCCTTGTCACTGAACTCAGCATCATATTGGACTGCTAAGAGGTATTCTATGTCTGACATACAATGCATCTTCTGACACAATACTGATGGATTTACTGCACATCAGTAAGTCAAGGGACATAGATATACTCCATCTGAGGATCTAAACCTCTTCTGTAGCATCAACAGAATGGTTTGGTGGGACAGGAATATCTCACAGAAGATACCGCAGATCTGGAACAAACTCCCATCCACATAAAACAAAGTTCATCCCAATCCATATTGAAGCACAACTTGGATTTATGGATGGGAAACAAAAACTTTTCTCCAGGACTGCCCCGTGTACTAGTAATGGACAGATGCAACTCCTAAATGCTTTATCACATGTATGTGTTCCTTCAAATTATCTATGATATGATTCCAGTTATTCTCCTTAGGGGCAATATATAATTATTGACCATGGGATGGGTAAGACCAGTCTCTAACCAAATGGGATAGGTTAATTTGAGCACAAAAAGGGAAACTGGCTAAGCTTAAAATGCCCACAAGGACATCTAGCCTAGTATTTGCTTATTAAAGTAGCAGCTATATCAAACATGCTAACATATACATATATATATATATATATATATATATATACACACACACACACACACACACACACACACACACACACACACACACACACACACACACACACACACACACGTGCACACACACACACACACACACACACACACACACACACACACACACACACATATATGTATGACTGGTGAAGGAGAGGCAAAGCTGGATTATCAGTGCAGCCTACTTGCAGAGTATGAAAAAAAGCGTTTTTACCACTTCTGAGTATTGGTTTTCATTCTGATGTTTTATTACGTACATGCATACATGTATATTTGTTGCTATATCTATATATACATATATATATATATATATATATATATATATATATATATATATATACACATACATATATATATATATATATATATATATATATATATATATATATATATATATACAACACACAGATATAGATATAGAAATAGGTGTAAATATAGCTATATTGTTGAAATGCTAATTAATTTACACAAAAATATCACTAAAAACACATCACCATTTATTACATCAACAGCACTACACTGTGACATGCAGTACATTGAAAAAGGAAGCAAATTTCCTTTTCTGTTGTAATCCATGAATGCTAACAAATATTCAGCTCAAATTCATCTGAATAGAATAGTGATACTGTCATGGAAAGGATTTTTATAATTTAACCTGCACATCGGGGCAGAGTTAGGGCTGGCAGGAATTACCCGCTCCACCTTAGTAATGCCAGATAACTGTTACCCTAATCCTGCCCCTAACCATAATGCGCAGCTTACCTTTCTAAAGCTATTTTCAAAATACAACCTCTTACTCAAGACATCTTGGACACACACACACACACACACACACACACACACACACACACACACACACACACACACACACACACACACATGCACATTAAACCAATTGTCTTACCTAACCCTTACCTTAATATTATATTTATACTCATACACACACTAAATCACTAAGTCTATCCCCTTACCTCACCCTTGCCCTAACCCTAAATCATTTATCCTCATCCATACACTGTATCAGTCCCCTTACCTAACCTTTAATATAACAGTAACACACACACACACACACACACACACACACACACACACACACACACACACACACACACACACACACACACACACACACACACACACACACACACACACACACACACAGACACACACACACACACACACACACACACACACATGCACACACAAACTTCCAACCCCACCACTTACCTTTGTCAATGAACAGAAAGTCACCCACAGCAGCATTCGCACAAACAGCCCTTCACCTGGAAGGATTTATGACCCTTTGTTTCTTGGCACCCCACAAGTTACAATTTTACATTCAGACAGGGAACTCACAACTTTCACAATCTGGGATCTGTTTTGGAGACATTGGAGAAAGGCATAATGAGCTTTTGAGCCTTGATGCAGTGACTAAAGAATGTCATAGTTTATTTTGAAGACTGGGTACAGTTGAAAAATAGGTACAGCTTACCAGAAGTGGCATGGCTGCAGAGTTAGAACAAGTGGTGACCCACAGGACAGTAACAGATGGGCTGGTAAGGCTAATGGAAGTGCAAGGGAAGAATAACAATTGGCCTTTTGCTATAAAGCCAAAGACTATGAAGGAAAAGCATCTTGTAGCAACTTGTATAAGATGCTTAGTAAACCTAAGTATGCTTGGGAGATGGACAAATCGAATAATAATTGAGAAGACACTGAAACAACTAAAGAAGAATGGATGAATTATATCAAAATCCATTCTAAACTGAAAACATTTCCAGTAGTCTGGGACCAACATATGCAGTGGCTGCATAAATTGCATAGAACTCCCCATATTACTCAAGTAGAGTGTATATGGTAGATGTGGGATACACACACACACACACACACACACACACACACACACACACACACACACACACACACACACACACACACACACACACACATTTTGGGGCTGTTGGAGGATTTGTGAGATTGGAAAGACAATCAATAATGTGAAGGTGCTCTTTGAAAGGAAAGTGCCTATGGATTGTTAATTTTGCATACCGGGTTTATGTGAAGAAGACTCTGGGTAGACAGTTTCATAAATAATAATGTTGTTATTAGGGGATGGGAAAGAAGCTGGATAGCCAAAGCAGGGAAGTGCTACTTGAAAGAACGCTGATATTGGGGTCAATAATATTAAAACCTACTGCAGAGTTCTGAGTGCTCAAGATTCAAGAGTAAAGAAATGTAAAGTTGTATTAGCTTGGGTCATAAAGTAGGAGGCAATTTGACTGGAGACAATTAAGCTAGGCATCTGGAGCAATAATACAGATATGATTACTGGAAGGGAGGGAATAGGTTTTGTAGCTTTATAGCAATAAGCTGTATTATTTGTACACTAAGATGTATCTATTCTGAGCCTGATTTAGTGACTGTGATTAACTTCAGTGCTGCAGTAAGAATGGATGTCCCTTAATTTAAAGTGTTTTATAAACTTATGCAATAAAAAGAATTTAAAAAAATGGATGAAAACAAATGACTAAAACCATTTCAATGTCTGTTGATAGCCTTGCATATCTGGAAGGTATTACTAACAAAGGTTGTTGTAAACTGAATCATATCACTAGACAGAACAAGTTCTAAGGAACAATTCTGTAAAATGTCTTTTATATTCATATCATGCATTTGCAGTCTAATATTTTAAACAGATAAGTTTCTATAGCCTGTATACCTAAATCTAGGCAGAGATAGTCAGCTGATTTCTGATAATAATCATGCATTCTTCAAATTCATTTTAAATGCATAAACTAATATTTGGGAATACTCTTACCCACATGGGTAAAATGACATCTTGTAGAATACAGCAAAGATTTTTTACTAAAAGGTTTATGGTAGATACCTGTAACAGTAATACCATCAATCAACTTATTGACCAAACATGCAAAACGTCAGTATAAAACAGTTCTGCCTTCAATAAGCCATACTAATTATTATTGTGGTAAAGCAGGAATTCACACAAACCTTTCTGCTCCTCCTTCCAAACAGCCCAACAGTTGTCTAAATAACTGTGACAGATTTCCAACTTAGATAATAATGTATTATGTTAAGAATCATAAATATATGTGGCTTCAAAGAATCCCATATAAACGTCAGTGTACTGATAAATGTGAGAGGTATTCATTGGGAAACTAGTTAATGGGTTTCAAAAATAGAGGGTTTTTAACTGTAAGTGATGCAAGAGCAAAGCCATGAGTTAGCTAGAAATTGCTTTAGTGCTGGTTTAAAAGTCTGTTGGTTGTCCTTTGACCTAAGTCTAGTAGACAATGAGTTCCAAGTCTTAGCTACAAAATTAGAGTTTAAGGTGTTTTGGGCAGATATTTTTGCTTTGTTGATAAAGAGTCTTATCTTTGGATAAAAGAGGACTGTCAGGACGATTGTTGTGGAGATAGTGCTGGGAGCCGGGGCAAGCTAAAAGTTTATGAATTATGTTATGGGTTATGTTGCTGGGTACATGTCAAGTGGTAGGTTTGTTCAAGCCAACTTAGTGCTTTGAGTGTGGAACAGTGATTAAGTTCATAGCTTTTGTTAGCTGCAAATTTTTTTTTTCTTTTTTAGAGCAATGTTTTCTTTCTTCATTATTGAGGCCTGTAGATTTGTGAGGATTGGTGCATCGTATAGAAGAGAATATAACAGGTAGGTTGTAGCAAATTTCTGAAAGTGGAGATACCATAGCAATATGTACAAAAATGGAGAATTCAGTGGATTGTCCATCTTTGTGAAGTAGAATAATGCAAGACTTTTTCTACAGTCAGGCAATGCAAAATTTTGGAATTGGCCTATTTATGAAAAGATAGACTGGATGGGCTATAGTCTGCTGCTATTTTAAGGTAGGTGTTCTGCTGGGAGGTTGTAAGAAGAGCATGTGCCAGGTTTAGGTTTTACAAGTATCAGTGGAGAAGGATTGTAGGGCGAAGTTTGCAGAGGTGTCAGGAGGTGTTTTGTATACGTCAAGTCATGTAGGGAAGCATCTGCAGTGAGGGCTGCTATGCTTTCAATGAGGTATGAGTTGAACTGAGTTGTCATTGCATGGGGAAGGCCGGTGAGAAGTGGATTAGGATATTTTTGTGCCTGGATGTAGTATTTGACAGATAGAGGGACAGAAGTTTTTTGGAATTATGTCTAAGGTTGATTTGAAGTTCATTATAGTATTGTTTTTTGCCTTAATGAAGTTTTTCTTTTTAAGATGAGTTCTTTTTTACCCCATTCCTTCTAGTTCTTGGCCTTTTATACATGAGGATTCTACTTGTATTGGCTAGCCAGGGATTATGGTTGGATTTTTTTCTCTTTCTTCCTGTGGGTGCACAGTTAAGTGTATCTATAAATAGTTTGTTAAAATTTCATTAGCACTGTCGAAAGGATAGTTTTAAAGAAGGACCATTTGAAGAATTGCATTACGGTTGTAAAGGTATCACAGCTGAATTTAAAGAGGTTGCAAGTCATTTTGTAGTGTTGTTGTTTGACCTGCTGGAAAATAACCCTTTTTGTATATGTTGAGGGGTGGTCTCTGAGAGAATCTGAAAGTGTCCCAGAGGAGGTGTATTTGATGGGGACAGATACCGATATCAAGTCTAATACCATGATTTTATCCTATGGTTTATTGAAACATGTGACACTAGAGATAAGTTGGGTAAAACCATAGAGATTTATTTATTTATTAATATTTGTTTACTGGGAAACTTTTACTGGGCTGTGACAGGCACCTTTTCTGTGGGGGCCCAAAGACAAAGACTTCACAGAAAAATCTAAAGAGATGTCATGCAATACAGAATAAAAATACAGTACAAGGCGAAACAACAATTGTTAATTATCACCTACAAGATAGAAAACAAACAGAAATTATAGGTCCAGGAAATTATTATATCCATCACAGTTATATTTTAGAGTAACTGTAGCAGTGATAAGCTACTGATAAGATATTTAAGCAGAATAAGGGAAAATTATATGAGTGGTTTAGCCAGTCTGCATTCACAATCCCTAATATTATTGTCTCATGAGATGGTGCCAGATGACCGTTGATGTCTTCAGTTGTGGCTCTGGTGTTTACTGGTGGGATGTAAAGATGCATGATGCAAAATGTTTCATGGCTGTTTAGCTTTAAGGGAGATATCAACAGTTCTGCGTTGTGAAATGTAGGTATGCTATTTGAATAAGGAGAGATTTCACAGATGTTAGGATACAGAATAGCAATTCCTTCAGCTTTTTTAAATTGTCAGTTTGCCCTAATGATATAGCCAGGAGGTAGTAAGTTGGTGTATTTAGTGTTAGGTTTATGCCATATTTTTGTGATAGTTTAGGATATATAGACAATTGTAAAAGATCCAGGTAGAAGTTTTATAACTGTTGTACATTCTTTGAATATTTATGGAGATAACTATGGTAAGTTTTTCGGGGGAGGGAGAGTGGGAGTTGTTGGATAGTGGTCGAGAAAGAATAAGTATTGTTTGGTTGGGAGAGTCACATTAAGTTGGTGACTGCATTAGGTTTGTGAGTGGATCAGGGGTTGGGATAGATGTATCCAGACAGAGATAGTGAGAACAGTAGAACTGTGGTAGTGATTTTTGTGGAATTTTTTTATTTTGTGCCTAATAAGGTGTATGCAAGGATAGTTAAAACTTTTAATTCTTTGGTTGAGGATGAAGAGTCTTTATATAGGTTAGGGGTGATAGGAAGCTGAAAGTGAGGTTACGGGAAAGGCAACTTGCAGGGCAGGATGGAAGAGGTGTAAGCTTTTTAGGATAATATGCAATGTTGGTCATTGTGGGAAAAAGTGAGGTGAACATACTTATGCAGTGCATGGTCATATTGCATATTGTGTATAGGGATACAGAGATAGCAGTAATGTGAGAAAAGTCATAGGAAGAGAACAGGATAGGTTATGTTGTGTGAAGTAGTTTTATTAGAGGAAGAAATTAGCAGAAGAAGTAAAGTATAGTAGTGAGTGTGGTGAGGGTGTATGTTTTATGATAAGGTGATGGGTAAAAGGAAATAAGGGTAGTGCTGTTGTTAAAACTGAGACCGTAGGAAGCAATAGAGAAAGATATTGGTGTAGTGCGCTACCAGAATCAATAAATACTGGGCATCAAACCTATGGAAGATGCTGGAAAGTCCCAAGGGTATGAGTGAATTGACCCTAGAGGAAGGGTGACAGGGAATTTAGAGGAGTGGAAACTGCTCATCCAGATTAAGTATGTTCGGTACTAGCGGGGGAGGGAGTATTTGCTTCACCTCTAAGTTAATTGTTTCTTAGCACCAAAGATATGCAACGGGTAGAGGGTGTGCTACCTCCTGCTGAGTCATAATTGTTAGGTAGTAGCATCTCTAAAACTAGCCAATATGTATACTTTTCACCACAGAACTACAGAAACATAGGAGTATACCAGACAAGCAATTACAGGGAGCATAAGATGCCTCAACATATACACCTCTAAGCAGATAAAAAGCACTTAATAATGCTCACCTCCCAAACTGAGCAGGGCCACACATGCTAACCCTGGTGTAAATTTGTGACTGCCCATCCCAGTGTCAAGAAGAGCCTTAAAGGTAGTCAGGTACTTTGTGTCATCTGTAATGATAACTGATTCTATAGGCTAGGAATACATACATTTACGAATATATTCCTCCAGCAAGTGTTTATTTTTTTATGTAAATTTAGGTCCTTAGCGTGGGTGTTTGTAAGTCCACTGGTTTTGTGAACAAACAGAAACTCAAATAAGACTGGGTCTTTCAAGGGCTGAAAATCAAAATACAAGTCACTTCTCAGCAATCTGTAGGCTACTAAGTATAAGGTTTGTGCTAGTCTGACAAGATACATGAAGGATTTATAATTCTTTGGGGCCTTCTAGATGAGCAATATGCTTCAATTTGTACATATAAAAGGAGGAGAGAGGTCATTGTACTCGATGATGGGTCTAATAACTGAATAGGACAGTTATGGGATGACATATTTGGATCTTGAAGATATTCCCTTTAAAATTATATGGGCCACATAGAAGGATTTCCAGACTGTAGTGGCAACATGATTATTGGATGAGAGAGAGAGATTTTTCACCATACGTACCTATGTCTCTTATGATTGTATCTATCTCTAGAGGAGTACCATTTATAACATATGAGGTGGGAGCAAGTTTTCTGCCAAATGCTACTATGCTGCACTTTTTTTTTCTTGCATTTAGTTTGTGACCATTTCTGATACACCATGCATGTGTATATTCCAGCCCTTACTGGATCTGTTTTGTATCACTTGATAAGCAGATAACAGTGCACATCTTGCAATGAATCAGCAAACTTTGTCAACCATACTTCTGGGATATTGGCTTGGATGCCTCCAAAATAAATACTAAACAAGGGAAGTCCAAGAAATGATCCCTGCAGTGCCCCACTAATAATAATTTCACATTCAGAAAAGGAAAAAGAAACTTTCACACTTTGGGATCTGTTAGATAGACAATTTGCAATCCAGCAATTCAGTGGACAATGTACAGGTTTACATTAAGCTTGTCTAATTCTTCAGTAATACTAGCATGGTAGATGGTGTCAAAAGACTTGGCTTGGTCAAGATCAGCAGTATACAAAAAATGACCTCTGTCCATAATAGCTGTAACCTTTTCAAAGAAGCTTACTAGGTTCAAAAGACAGGTGCTGACCATCACAAAACAAAACTGATTGGGGTTTAAATCAATTAGGTTGCCTATGTCTGCATAAATTAATTTGGTTATGATAAGTTCCATGTAAGGCTGGCAAGGCTGATGGGTCCATAATTACCCAGGTCTGTAGAGGGCAACACTTATGTTGGGGTGTCACAGTGGCCATGCTTCAGACATAAGGAACAAACTATGTAGCTAGGCTGAGGTTGAACAGTTTAAGTAGAGATTCAAATGCAGCCTGCTATGTTGCCCAGTCCTATAGGAATATTATATCTAGCCTTTGGCAGGGATTGTAAGGCTTTCTCTAATGGAACTTCAGGGGAAAATAAATTCTCAGGGATACTGGGAGAGGGCACAATGTGGGTAGGAGGGGTAAAGTTACCACTGCTCTTGTCTGCTAATAGATTAGCTATATCCTGCAGGTCAGAGTGGTTGATATTATGATGGATGAGCTCAGCATCCCTTTATTTTCTGGCAAAACTGAAGACAGATTCGCAATGTTCTTTGGGATTCGTAGCACTCTTAGGTTCATGCTCTCCTTTACATTTTCTAATAGAATTCGTACATTCCTTGCTGCCATGTTGTGGTATAATTTCGAGGTATCGAGATGGGGATTTCATTGCAACATTCGATTATTGTCCTTCTTTTGTTCCGCAGTTTATTAATATGGGAGTACCAGCAGACAGGTTTATTCCTGAATTTACCATTATATTTAGGGCAGATGAGCACTGACTTTGCTATGCAATGGTTCGGGTGCTGGTAATCGTCAAAGGTGAATGGAATTTTGCATAGGTCTTCTTCCAGCTGAACCAGATATGCCTTGGAGAAGTCCATAAAGATGACCTCATTTGGTTGAGGGGTGGTACTATTACATTACCCGACACAGAAGATGACCAATTTGTGGTCAGATTTAGCCAGGGATGAGGAGATACTGGTTGAGGTGCAGGTGGGTGCTAGTTTGGTAAGGAACAGGTGAAGGATATTAGAGTCTCTACTGGGTAGTTTTACAATTTGCCTCAGTACATTCGTCAAGGAAATGTTGAGCATATTTATTTTTAGAGCTGTAAGCGTGCAAATCAATGCTTTCATAACTGTCCCTTAGTAAGAAGGTATTAGGTTTGATATAGGTAATTTATGTGATGTTTGGGCAACATTGATGGGGAACTATAGCTAATAATAAAGAAATAGATTTGTCATAGGTTATTTAAATCTCCAGGAGCTCCAATCTGAATCATGGGTAATTTATGGTGTTTCTGACAAATATATACACACACACACACACACACACACACACACACACACACACACACACACACACATATATGGAATTACCTTATTTTGCCAAAATGCCAAAACATCGAATGTCACTTTGTCGACACACTCACAATATCAAAGCCACACTTCATCAACTCACTGGAACTATGAACACTTTCCCATGGTAAGTAACCACTTAGACAAAAAAACTAAAAAAAACGTAACCGCACCATCCCTAACCCATTCAAGTGAGGGCCTGCTCCACCCACACACCCCCAAATAAATATACCAACTCCAAGATCGCACTACACTTGGGAAAAGGGCAAAATCAAACATCTCTCATAACCAGTTACTTTCTGTGATAGTCTTCATAGTTCTGGTGAGTCGAAGTGCGGCTTCGATAATGTGAGTGTCGACATTCAATGTTTTGGTATTTTGACAAAATAAGGTAGACCCATATGTATACACACACACACATATATATATATATATATATATATATATATATATATATATATATATATATATATATATATATATATTTTTTATATACACACACACACACACACACATATATATACTATATAATATATATATATATATATATATATATATATATATATATATATATATATATATAGAAGACTTCCTGTACTCTGGAACAAGCTACCCATCTATATCAAGCAACATTCCTCTTTAGCACTCTTCAAGAAAAATCTTGATGAGTGGATGGGAAATAGGAAATACACCCCGGGGATCACGTCTGTGGCTCTGCTCAACAGGAGCACAGGAGATTAACTTTCTTGGGTGGCATAAGCCAGGGAACCTTGTTGGCTAGGCTTGCTTAGGCTCTTGGGCCAATAGCCTAGTACCTACATATGAACCTATGAACCTATATAGATAGATACACTTGCTCAGAGTTACCCAAGGGTCTGAAGTCATCAAAGACACTAAACACTGGTACAGAGGTATTGCATTGAAACCATGGCTTGGTAACTACAGAAATACGAATGAGTTTGAGTTATAGGAGTACCTCTAGTTCAGGCACCTTTCTCCTAGCATCAACTAGTACCACCTAGATGTTGTCTAAATTTGAATTTGAGATTTCTGTGTAGGAATGACCAGTAGGAGGACAGCACCTAAAAAATGACAATGGGGGCAGCAAAGGCTTTCGCCAGTAAATGGAGTTCTTGGCTTGATAGGGGTAAACCATCTGGTACAACAAGAAGTCTTATCTCCTATATCATCTCAGGCTAACACATAAATCTTCTTAGAATGAGACCACCTACTTAGCCAGTTGTTAAAGCAAACTATCTTGTCTTTGTATCTAGTCATTGTTCTTGGTGTAGGCAAGATCCTGCTCAAGGTCAGTGTCATTCCTGCCCCAACACATGAATAGTAGATTCCATCATGCCACTCTTGGTGGAGTACATCAAGTCATTCACTCCCAAATGGGCCAGAACTAGGTCACAGTCATATTCGTCTGGCTTATGGGGCCTTAGGGGGTCTTGTAACATCACAAATCCAAGCACCACACAAGCGACTTTCAGTGATCTAGTCATTGTTCTTAGTGTAGGCAAGATCCTGCTCAAGGTCAGTGTCGTTCCTGCCCCAACACATGAATAGTAGAGTCCATCATGCCACTCTAGGTGGAGTACATAAAGTCATTCACTCCCAAATGGGCCAGAACTAGGTCACAGTCCTATTCGTCTGGCTTATGGGGCCTTAGGGGTCTTGTAACATCACAAATCCAAGCACCACACAAGCAACTTTCAGTGTTCTTGTTCTTGTACAGACAGGTGAGTATGACGTCTGCATGCCTAACTATAGAATCACCTATGACAAAAATATTTCCATGTGTGAAAGCAGACATAGTGGGCCTTATGGGCTTAAGCTTGCCTTCCTGATGACTCTTGGGTGAGTTCTGTGGATTTGCATATATGTGAATGGAGAAGGAGTACATTTGGCCTTATATGCTGGATGCTGGGATATATTACAATGAGTCCCAGGAGGCTTTGGCATTTTTTCTGTACAACTTCAGCATATGTTATGGGTCTAGTAGTGTGATGTGACTGATGTGGTGTTGTAGAGGTAGGATGCTTACTGATAACGGGCTGATGCAAGGGAATTGCCACCATCTTTCTTAAATATCTGCATCTCTTGCAGGTTGTACTATCATCTAGCATACACAGTGTAGAGTCAGTAAGCATAGGACAGTTGATTCACTGTCTTAGAGCTTGCTTAGTACTCAGAGATGGAGGAGTAACTATTATAAATAGACCCTAAAACTATTGGCCACTATCTGGCTACTAAAAGTGCTGATCTCACCAGTGTCTCTTTGATTCTTCAAATACCAGAAGCAAAGCAGTAGCACTTATCCCAAGATGAAAAGTGGGCCATGGGCTCTTTGATGATCAGCAGTCTCATCAAAGATGCTGCAGGGGTCTGTAGGCTTTTTGTAGCCTTCTTCTGGTAGATGCTCCGGATAGCAACTAGATAAATCAGCAAAATCCTACACTCACACAGTGTTCAGCCAGAGACAGTCAGGAATCAAAGATCCACAGCTCCTTCTCTCATCAGGAGCAAAACTGGTAAAACTGTAACACTTATCACTAAACTGGCTCTTAAGAAGCAGCTATCAGGATTTCCAGTGATCAGTAGTCTCCAGGAAGAACAGGAAATAATGCCCATCTGCCCATTTTCTCTCCAAGTGCAAAACAGAAGCACTAATCCGAAGATGATTATTAAGAAGCACAACAGCCTGTCTGGTGATCAGTAGTCTTGAGCCAGATGTTGCAGATTTTAAAATTTAGATAAAAAAGTGGTTAATATTCTAAGAACCACAATGTGTACTAAGCAGTTAGGAAGATATGACAGAGAGGTTAACTCCAGCATAGACAGTCTAAGGAAAGAGTCACTCATTTTAAAAGGATAAGAAGGATTGTATTATATTGGGACATGGGCATCAATATTCTGAATCTATTTAGTATAGTAGGAGGGCAAATAAACTGAAATAGCTTGGTGAGAGTGACTTTAGAAAATGATAATTTGGTGTTACTGACATCAGTCAACGAAAGAAGAGAAGGAAGGAATCTTGCAGTCAAACTAACATAAGGCTAGAAAACTAGAGAGTGAGTTTAGAACACAACAACTGCAGGGTGTGAAAAAATCTAATTTCTGTGACTCACAAGAGTCACAGCTTTGGTTACTTTCCCGATTTAAATATGCAATGGAAAACAGAATGTAGTTAAAGTACAGTGCAATAAAAATACACCACAATATAGAAACTATAAAAAACTTAAGACAGATACCTTTAAATAACAGCAGTGACAGCTTATCAGAAATGTCTAGGAGGAGGTACTTTACCTAGCCAAGCAGCTTTACAGACAAAGATGAGAATAGATACTTTACAAAACAAGTGACAACAGCTTAACAGAGAAGACAGTGAAAATACAAATTTGCTTAAGTAGAATTTAGTGCTTGATTATTGCAGTTTATATAATTTTGCTTGTTTTATTATATTTATACATACACACACACACACACACACATACACACACACACACACACACACACACACACACACACACACACACACACACACACACACACATAAAAAACACCATGCCAGCACCAAATAGCAAACCACAACAGCTTTCTATTTGTCACCCTGACAATAAACCTAACTGTTTGTCTGTTGTTCAGATAAATGTAGTTTGGAACAAACTAAATTGTCCTGGTCTCATGAGCAAAGGGTAAGGGGGGATATAGATTAGAGATTAATGGGAGGATTTGCATGTAGGTTAGTTAGTGTGATGGTGGGATGAAAGAGTTAAAGGGAATGGGAGAAGTTAAAGGAAGTGATGTAAGGGCAGGGAGGGACTCATAGTAGGCTTAAGTGGTAAGGCTTAGGGGAAGTAGGTACATTTTGTTGTGAGTTGGTGGCCCTCCCACCCTCCCGTTTTGATTTGGATGGAAGAATTTTGGGATGTTTAAGGCAGAGAAGAGGGACAGGATTGTCTTTTTCTGTTCCCCTCTAAGGAAGGTGGTTATTCATTGGTTAATGGTTGTTTGGTCAGGAGGTGAGCAGGTACGCTGCCTATTAATTGTGGTGGGTGAGCAGGTATGCTGCCTCGGTGGAGGAGGTATCAGGGTGAGCAGGTACGCTGCCCTGAGGTATAATTGTCCAGGGTGAGCAGTTACACTGCCCTGGGGATCGTTGTTGATGAAGATAATTGATGTTGTTTCTTGTGCCTAAAGTTCATTATGTGATAATATTCAATAAATGTTGTCAAATGGCTTTATGTGTGTGGTGTGGTTTATTTAAAGGGCGCCGGGACAAATGCACTTACTATTTGGTGCTGGTATGATATTTTTCAATGTTTTTCATATGGACATGAGTTCTTGCACCCTTAGTGAAGTTTGTATATGTGTGTGTGTGTGTGTGTGTGTGTGTGTGTGTGTGTGTGTGTGTATTTGATGTGGTAAAGGAAGCAAGCTGGCCTCAAGTAGGGTATTGGTAAAAGCAAGAGCACCTGACTAAAAATGATTTAGGAGAGGCATTTTGAAAGAAAAAAAGTGGGTGTACAACATGTGCTTATAATTCTGAAAAGCCACAGAATAGCAATCCTGTTAACTGCAAATGTTTGAAATGTATGTTATGTGTTCTAGCAATCTTAGAGCAGCTAAGTGCCATATATACGTAGCAGGGCTTTGAATTACACAACTCATCAAGCTGAGTCTAAGGGTAAACCTCCTGTATAAATGCTTTAATGGCATCACTATAGTACTGCACTGAGTTTCAGAGTCACTGTTTTGTATTTTTTAATTATTCTTTATGTTTCAGAGTTATGGAGCTCATGGTTATGAGGCATGTACTTCTGAAAGGGAACCATGTCATACTGATACATGAGTGACAGGGGCAAGTTTTGTCTATCCAAGTCTGTTGTGAATAATAGTTTGACTGAAGGGAAAAAAATGACTACTGAAGCTGCTGTGACTCATAAATTATTTCTTTAAAACCTGAATTGTTCATGTAGTTTTACCTCCTCAGCTGAAGTTATAAACCTGTTTGTATCTTTCTTCTTTTACATAAAGTATCCATAAGGTGAGTGTGTGGGAAGCATTGAAGAATAAATCTTGGACAGTTTCTTCCTGGAGGTATGGAACATTCAATCAAAACTCCAAAGCTGCTGAGAAAAGGTTGATTTTATTTGCTGCACTGTAACTGGTGTTAGAAAATGGCAGCCCCCACAGTTTTACATGTTTTAAGAGAGAGGATATCTGAAAAGTGACTTCACGCCTTTTCATTTTACATGAAAGGGTATGTCACTGAAACGGCGTTTGTGATGACTGAGTCTAAGAGTGATCTTACTCAGAACAAACCTGATACTTATTGTCAGAATAAGATTAAGGAGAAAGGTCATATTAAGTCTGACATTTCCCGATTTAAATGAAAATATATGATGGGTATACCTGTTACTGAATTGCATTAAATTACTAGGAATTCATGTGACATGTACAAAACTACAGTCACTTTTTCAGGATATCAAAACTTAGAACTTAGAGCGCATTTCATGGCTTAGCCTTCTGCATTATTTAGGGCAAGTTCTATTTTTAAAAGCCAAAAAAGTTTACTAGACTGCATAGAAACTTTAGATCTATAAAGGGACAGGCAGACTGAATGCTTTTTTGATTTCCAGCCAAAGGAATGATGTTGGCAATAAATATTGTCACAGTAAATATTTTATTCACTTATGCTTTGCTAGTATGAATAAGGGAAATGGGAACTGCTATAGTGTTATATGCCATGTCTTTATGAGTGCAGCTTTTTGGAGTAAAATTACTGCTTAAGTCAGAAATAAATATTTTTAAATGTGCACCTATCCCTCATGTAAGAGCAAAAGCATTTTTTCCTTGGCTAAATAAAGATTGTACCCTCTGATTTAAATAAAAAAATGCAATACAGCAATAGAAGGGGAGTTAACATGTGCATGAAAAATCTGCAGCTGTCAGCATCAAAAATGACATATAATTTTGGAGATTATATTTCAAAAGTTAGTCATTATGATTTAAAGCTGATGTAATGTAGCTAACTGATCGAAAACATATATCCCAAATATGCCACTAGGTTCACTTATATTCTGTTATGGAGTTCTTAAGGGATATTTACTAGTATTTGTGCATAATTCATACAAAACAATGTACAGTTTTGGTCACATGATCTTTTCTAATTAAGGAAAGGAGCTGCAAGTGGCAGCTTTTATGCAATATTAGTGCAGGTTCTACAACATCCATAGTGATGTAAATTATATGTTATCAGCAACATTCTTGAAACTATAAGTAATTACAATGATAGATATAATAATTATATCACTAGATATGATTTATAAACTGGGTAAATAAATGATCAAATAAATGCTGCAAGGAGATGTGTTAAGATGTTAGTTCTAAACATGTATGAATCTACTTCACCCATAGAAGATGCCACACATAGTACCATTTGCACGAATCACAGGTATATTATTTTCTCACTGATTTGCTTTTCAGTAAAACCCATTCAGACAAACCAGACTATTTCAATTTGTCCTCCAGGAACATTTTTTTTCACTTAGGATGCAAAGCTTCCTATACTTTCCATACAGGGGTGCATTGTACCTTCTAAACTTGTAACATACAACTAATTTCAAGGCCGCAAAAACATTTGGATAAGTTATAAAAAAATACGTTGGTGAGTGCAGAGTAATTTAGTTTGCTTCATCAGATTAGGATTCTTTGAAAGGGGAAAGAGACGAACAAATACTAAACATAACATAACAAATACTAAAGCATAATCATTCAACTGGCTGATCTGGAGATGTACAGAGATAAAACCTTGACTAATGTCCAGAGTTTAATTAGCTTCCCATGTGCCTGATAAAGTTGGCAAAGAGGAAAGGCATATGCATCCTGGAGGGAAGGGTCTCAGCCAGCCATCAATTCTTTATAATGAACCGGACACTCGATTTGGGGGGGTAGACATGTGATTCACCAAGCTGCTAATAGGCAGTATCCCTCATTGAGTAAATTTGATTATTTATTTATTTATTTATTTATTTATTTATTTTTATTGCATTTGTTTACCAGGATAGTCCAATTCAGCTAAAAGACCACATTTTCCCTGACTAAAGCACCAGAACTCACAAAGGGCAAAATCAGACTAAAAAACTTCACCAAGGCAAATTATACCCTCCTAGGTGAAGTTATAAATGTATTCTAAGCTTTACCCCCAGCTGGAAGCAGTAACTACCCCAAAGCTTACCCTAAATCCCTGTACAATCACTTGCATAAGTGTATAGACTCAGCTATACCAGAAAGAATCAAAGCCAGAGCCCCAATTAAAAACAACCCAGTAGGGTAGACATCCAGCATCAACAAACTTTACAATAAATGCAAAAACTTGCTGTCCAAGAAAATAAAGGTGAGACCCCAACAATGGAAAAGCACCATCCTCACCCTCAACAAGCAAATAAGACAACATGTCAAATCCTCTAAGGGCTTCGTTGAGAAAAAAATTAGCAAGCACAGCCAAGGATAACCATAAGGCCTTTTACAGCTATGTACATAGCCTAAAAGGTAGGACCCAAGCAAGTGCAGAACTGGTGACTAACGGTATCATACACACTGACCCCACAGCGATAGCAAACCTGCTAGTGGATAGGTTTGGTGAAAATTTCACTCCCTTATCGCCTCCAAACTTATCACAAACCTTCCCCAAAACTTCATCCCTACCCTGCATATCTGAAGAGCAGGTCATTAAAGCATTGTCCAAGGCAAAAAACACAGCCTCTATGGGACAAGACAGCATCCCAGGCTGTCTTCTAAACAGGATAAAACATGAATCATCACCATTAAGTATCCTTTTCAATCATAGCCTAACTATGGGTCTATATTAATTTGCTGAAACATATTTCCAATAAACGTCTCTTTGTCGACCCATATTCAGTGAAATCTCTTCCGGGATTTGCTGAATTTACCAAGGGCAATGAAACAACTGCCCCGCAGCACAAAGGAACCCACAACTAACCAAAGTAAACCCACCCAAGTGGGGAGCAACACTCCCCATACCTCCCTAGCTATATATATCAACTCAGAGATTGCATTACAGTGGGGGAAAGAGCAAAGTTGTGTAGTTGGCCAACTACTTCATTGCCCTTGGAAAATTTAGTGAATCGCGGAAGTGATTTTTGCTAAATACGGATCGACAAAGAGGTGTTTGCTGGAAATACATTTTGGCAAACTAATATAGACCCCTTAACCACATGCTTTCTTCCTGCAGAATGGAGAAAAGCAACAGTTATTCCCCTCCACAAAGGTGGCCTAGCAACAGACCCAGGGAATTACATAGCCATACTCCTGACCAGCCTCATCTGTAAGGCCATGGAATGTATCATTATGGACCTCATAAATAAAGACATAGGCAACCTCCAAACCCTGGATCCAACCCAATTCAGCTTTGTTAAGGGCAGATCTTGCCTGTTAAATCTGGTGAATTTCTTTGAAAATGCGAACAGGACCATTGACAAGGGAAAATATGTGCACACAGCAAACCTTGACTTGTCAAAGGCTTTCGACACAATCCCACACTCAGGTATTACCAATAAACTTAGAAAACTGAATGTAAACTCCTTTGTTGTAAGATGGGTTGCCAACTGGCTGACAAATCAGGCACACACTATCAAAGTGGGTGAATCCACATCAAACAGGAGATCTGTCACCAGCGGGGTGCCACAGTATAGGTCCCTCTTGTAGTCTCGGCGCTACCAGCACAGTGCTGGCAAATTAACCCATTCCCTTCCCTAATAAAACATACAGTAAAAACCTGCTATCATGGATGGGCAGTTTGCCATCATCTCTCTGGCTAACCTGATAGACATGGGCATCCTGAGGCAATTTAGCAATTGTCTCATGCATACTGGCAACCACTTACTCCTGAAACTAACAAATACCTTATGTGAGAGATGTAGTTACACTATGAAATTGGAGGCAGACTATCACATAAGGATAAGTCAAATACCAAACAGGTTATCAACACACCACACACTTCCTACACTAAATAACGACATGACACATAAAGCTACATATGTGGAGATACTCACTAGTAACATACCAAAAGATCTGAGGCCTCCCAAACAGAAACCATTTATACACATAACAATGCAAAATACAACCACAAAACATAATAACACACAAACCAGTGTCTACAAATAAGCCCATAAGGCATAACACCACAAAAACTAATTTCTTTGTCATAGGTGACTCCATTGTGAGAAACATGGTTGTTCCCCAAACCAGGCTGGATAAGGAGCAGGTTACAGTTAGCTGCCTATCAGATACCAGGATCTGTGAAGTCACTCAAACATTAAAGTCACACAACCGCAAGTACCAGTATGACTTTATCATAGTACATGTGGGTGTGAATGACTTGAGACATACCTCACTGGACTATATGAAGAGAGGCATGACTGCATTCTCAGATTATGTGTCACAGGCCTAGCCTTAAACAGCATTCTACCTTATCTAAGGATGATGCCACAATACAAACAAAAAATATTGGTTTTAACAACTGACTTAGCTTCTGGTGTCAATTCAAGGGGATCCAATATCTGTCAGCCTGGGAAGACATGGTCTACAATTCACACTGCTTTGCCAGTGATTGTCTGCACTTGTCTCCTCTAGGCTTTTGAATACTGGCGAAGGCATTAGTCAACCTTATTGTGCCTTTTTTAAGCAGTGTCAAAATAACCAACTTCTCAACATAACAAAATCCTCTCTAGATAAACTCAATATACTGCTTATTAATGCTAGGAGTATAAACAAGAAACTACACTGCCTGGAAGCACTCATCACTTTGTAAGATGCTGATGTCTGTGCAGCCACCAAGACATGGTTCAAAGATGTGGAAACAACCCCCGCCGTGCAGGGCTACAATGCCTTCCATACGTTCAGACCACAAACTGAACATAAAAGAGCCAAAGGAGGATGTGTATCCATCTTCATTAAGAAAAGTACACCTCAAGACAGTTCAAGCAGTATGACTCTCTTGAGCTACTCCATATAAAATTAACTATAGGCAAAGCCCCTTCCACATCATAGCTAGATATGGGTCCTCCACCATGAAACAGGAAAAGCATACCACACACCTGGACCTACTGATGTTAATTGCCATACAGCCCAAGACCTTACTCGTGTGATTTTAATTATCCTACCATTGACTGGGAAACATACATGACCACAAGCATGATGGCTTAGAGGTTCTTGAACTTTGTCAATGCAAATGCTCTGTCAACACACCCACAAGAGGCTCAAATGTTCTGTACATAGTACTCACTAACATGGTAGAGTACGGCACCTCTCCCCATGTAGTTCCTCCCTGGTAGGATCAGACCATACATCAGTCTCAGTCGATGTAATTATAAGACCAGGTACCCCATGAAGCTCAAAAATGCTTAAGAATCATTTCAAAGACCAATTACCTTCACTAAGTGATGGTATATAAGTTTCAAAGTCACCTCACAGATAACACTGACTCCCATGCAGACATGTACTTAAGCAGTTGTATAGAATTGACTGCACCTGACCGGAATAAAACTAGGCCTTGTCAAAAAAAAAATCCACCCTTGTAGACCCATAGTATAAACAGGTTATACAACAAAAGAAAGAAACTAATGTCTAAGAACAAGAAGGAACTGGCTCAGCAGAGCAAGAAATCTGTCTCTAGTTTAAACAAGTCCTCCAAAACTAATTACAAAGCAAAAATAGCCTCCCTACCTAAGGATAATCACAAGACATTCTTCACATACTCAACCAGAAGTAATAGGCAACCTGCTAGCAGACAGATTTAGAGCACACCTCACCCTCTTGTCCCCTTCTGTCATCCCACAAAGTATACCTGCCACCATTTCTCTGCCTTTGATTTCAAGAAAGCAGGTCATCTCAATGCTCTCCAAGGTCAAAAACATGGCATCAATGGGACCAGAGAACATCCCAAGTTGCCATTTAAAAAACCTAAAACATGAACTAACAGGCCCACTAGGATCCTTATTTATCCACAGCCTGCAAACTGGTTATGTTACAGATGAATGGAGGACAGCAACAGTAATCCCTCTACACAAAGGAGGACCATCAACCCAGGGAATTATAGGCCTATAAGGTTGAATAGCCTCATCTGCAAGGCCATGGAAAGAATCATTATGGACTAATCTCCAAACTCTTGACCCAGCCTAGTTCAGATTCATTAAAGGTAGACCGTGCATGTTAAACATGGCTAACTTCCTCGATAAAGTCACCAAGGCCCTGGACAAAGGAAAGGCAGTGCATACTGCCTATCTTGACCCAGCCAAGGCATATGACACAATTCCCCACTCAGGTATCATAGAGAAACTCTCTCATTTGGGAAATAACCCCTACTTTACCAGATGGGTACCCAACTGGTTCACTGGCAGGATACATACTCTCAAAGTAGGTGACTTCACCGCTGGCAAAAGACCAATCACCAGTGGCCTACCACAGGGTTCTGTGCTGATCCCCTCACTGTTCAGAATTTATTTCTCAGAAGTCCAGACAAACTTCAACAGCCTGTGGCTGACCAAGTTTTGCTGACAACTGCAAATTGGGAGCAACCATTGAGACCCCTAATGATGTTAATATACTGCAGACAGGGTTAACACAGACAAGTGATTGGTGCCAAAGCTGCAAATTAAAGCTAAATCCAGAAAAAATGCATTATTATTCCCTTTGGGAAAGCTGACGTCTTTGATAATTCCATTATAGATACCATCCCCTCTAAGTGTAGACACATTGGTATGTGATCTGGGTACTCATGTTGATAGCAGCCTGAACTTTGACCACTATATATCCACAGTAGTAAGGAAATCCTTCCACGTGGCACATCTTATAAGAACGGCATTGCATCTAGATCTAAAAATGTTATATTTCCATTATACGTGGCCCTCATTAGACCAATAATTGAGTACAATGCTCCCTTTTGTATATACCTCACCAGACACCTGACACAATTGGAGAAACCACAGAGGTTTCTCACCAAGATATTACAGGGTACACAAAACAAGTGTTATGCAGAAAGACTGAAATCCCTGTCATTATATTCTGTCTTCTACAGGTTGTTAAGGCTTGACTTGTGCCTGGCAAACAGGGCAGTCTCTGAACTGGCCCTGATGGAAATGTGACACATTCATAAATCAAACTGTATGAGGGTCACTCACTCCAGGGATCATAACCTAGCTTCTGACATGAACAGGCCATGCTGGAGAGATGGATACATCTCCCAGAGACTGCCACTTCTCTGGAACAAGCTTCAATTCAGGTGAAACAGAACCCCTCCCTACACCTCTTCAAACATAGATCAATGGATGAGTGACTGACAATTCACTCCTGAAGTAGTGCCGATGTCCATCTTGGACAGAGGAAGTCATTACTAACTACCATAGATCCTTAATCCTGTGGACTTCACTCTCCTAACCACTGACAATTGGGGCAACTTGGGATAAATATGACTAGGCTTGTGTAGATCACAGCATGTGTATGTACCTTTAAGAAGCATTTCAGATGTAGCACGTGCATATAAATAGTGAGCACATGCAGGCAGCAGTGCCATTTTGAGACAACATCCAGTGTGTTAGCATGTATGAGTGCAGTAGTCAGTCTGTTTATAAGTTTATTTAAGTTTAAGATACAAAGTCTCATTTCTGATGTGTTTGTACATAATAAAGCTGCTTGAACAGAACCCATGAATGTTTTTCTGTTTTATCCTGACCAGGTGAGTGACATGGTGTTAGAACTGGGATCAACAGAGCTACTTCTTTGAGCCATGATGTGCAGAGTTGAAGGTGAAGGGAGACTAAGCAGGTTGAGTGAAACATAGCACAGACAAATGAAAAAGGGCCAGAAACAACCTAAAGATAAAGAAAACTGCACAAAAGATTTATTTGGCAAAGAAAATGAAATGGTGCATTTATAAAGCACAAAATGCATTATTAATTAAATGTGTAGCACAAAACATATTATTAAGCAAATGAAAGGCGCAAAATGCATTATTAATTAAACAAAATGTTTGAAACCACAATATTTGATAAAACAAGCAAAACTATTCATAAAGGGCTCTGAATTACCTTTGGTTTGAATAATGAGCATGTTTAAAGTAAAACATGCACAAGAAAAGTATAATGAGCATGATAAGAGATTAAAAAGGCATAAAGAGTACAATAAAAAGGACAAATTAAGCTTAAGGAGCAAGGCAACTGCATGTTTTTTTAATAAATGACCATGTTTGGGCACAAACTACTGTTTCGCATTGTCTGAAGCCAGTGAAAACATAACTAAAGTTGTTTGAAGTATCTCAAAGTGGGCAAAATGTTTGCAGAGTGTGTGCTTTATTATGGTGTAATTATTTCAAAGAGTTTGCTCTTGGCAAAGTACAGTTATATTGTAAAGTGCAGTCAAAATATAGCCATTTCGAAAAGTTTCTTGTGCTGTGTTTATTTATTCACAGAAAGCCATTATTTTAGAGTGTTTCTTATACTGTGCAAAGTTATTTCACAAAGTACAGCCATTTTGAAAGGTTCTTGTGCTGTGTACAGTTTATTTGCAAAGTGCATTCATCTCAAAGTATTTCTTACTCTGAGCTGTTTTCACTTTGTACGGTTATTCACAAAGTAAAGTCATTTCAAAATATTTCTTACACTGATAAGGAGTGGTTTCATAAGGTACAATGATTTCAAAGTGTTCTTGTGCTACAGAGACTTATTTGGCAAAGTGCAGTTATTTCAAACAATCTTTTGTGCTATTGAGCATAATTACAAGTACTGGCATAAAGTTCTGGTGTATATATTCATATGTGTGTGCTCGTACAAGATTTCAAGCAACTTTACTAATGTGGGTTGATATGGCAGAGGCATTTTGCAGACCAAGTCCACTTATAATATAGCAGAGAATTGGAGACTATTCGAGCAGGGAATACAATATTTTCATATAAGCAGCTTTTTCTGACAAAGATGCGCATATGAGGGCATTCATTTTGCTTAACTTAGCTGGGTCAGAAGCTATTGAAAGAGAGCATTCATTTGTGTATGCACCAGAAGTATATGCAGGAAAGGGGGTAAACCGTCATACTGTGGTACTGGCTGAATCAAGGAAAGACCCTGAGTGCTTGAAACATAAATTTAGAGAAATGTGCAACCCCCAGACAAATTTTACATTACAGAGACACATTTTATAAAAGCCAGGTGAAACTTTTGTAGCTTATATCACTAACGTGAGACACAAAGTTAAAACTTGCAGATTTAGTGACTTGAAAGATGATTTAATCAAAGACAGGCTTGTGTGTGGTGTTAATAGTGCTGCAGTGAGAAAGATTTTGCTTTGTGACAGTGATTTAACATTAAGCAAAGCCATAGCAATTTGTCAAATCCATAAGCTCATAGAAAGGCACAGAAGTATGCTTACAAGAGCATGGTTTCAGCAGCCATTAGAGGAAATGTAGACAGCACGCAAGACATGTCAAGCAGAAACAGGCCTAAATACATGTCAGTTGCAACCCCTGTAGGTGTGGCAGGGAGAACCCGAAGCTTTCTAGCGACTTCCAAGACTAGCTCCATAAAAAGGGCATGCTCAGTACAGTATGAGTGAGTCAGCAAAACCCAATTCAAGTCTTATTATTAACTGTCATAATTGTGGAGCCACTCAGGAGTCTAGAAGAGAGAAGTGCTTAGCATTTTGTCAGAAATGCCACAAGTGTAGAACATTGAATCATTTTCAAAAGTTTTGTAACTCAAGCAAACATCATCCAGTTATTAAGAAAGTTCACTCAAAAAAGTAGGTTGAACATATAGAAAGCTGCAACCCTACTTTCTATGTAGATGGTGTATCAGTGATATGTGAAAAAGTCAATGCAGTAGATTTGTTGGCAAAGAATGAAGTATTTTGTACTGTCCTGATCAATGATAAACCCACAGAGCTCAAAGTAGACACTGGTTCAAAGTGTAATGTTATGTCAGCAGAAACGTTTGAGCAACTTAATTTGGTCAATTGTGCAAAGCTTGTTGCTTATGGAGGTGAAGAGATTCAAACTGAAGGCTCAGTAGTGCTTTCATGCTATTTGGCTGGAAACAGTTGCAGCTTACAGTTTTATATAGTCTGAAGACATGTGCAGTCATTATTAGATCTCAGACACAGTTTAAGAATTAAACTGCTTTCTTTTACCAAATAAGTACATCATGTAAGCACATGTCCCAGTTCCAGCATCAGTCATGCTGTTTTCTCAGAGTATGCTGATGTTTTCAACAAGCTAAGCAAACTTCCAGTTGTGTACTCCATGAAGTTAGACCCAGCGGTCAGTCCAGTGGTCAGACCAGCAAGAAGAGTTCCAATAGCTATGCATGACAAAGTCAAGGTCCAGTTAAACAAAATGGTGCAGCAAGATGTGATTTGTCCAGTCACAGAACCAATTGAGTGTTGTCCATGGTTACTGCTCATAAGAAGAATTCAGATGAAATCAGAATATGCATTGACCCAAGAGACTCGAACAAGGCATTAAAAAGACCTGATCATCCTGTATGTACAGTTGAGGAGATTGCAACCCTCATGCCAAATGTCACTGTTTTTTCTGTCTTAGATGCAAAGAGTTCATTTTTTGCAAGTAATGCTTGATCACAAATCTTCACTACTGACTACATTCAGTACCCCATTTGGTAGATTCTTCAGGATGTCTTTTGGAATAAATTCTGCCAGTGAAGTCTTTCAGCGTGCAATGGAACAACATTTTTCAGGCTACCCATGTGCAATAATAGTTGATGATATAACTTTACAGCATTTTATTGGTATGGTTAACTATTTGGACAAATTTATTCCTGACTTTAGTGAGTTATCAGCACCTTTAAGAGAGTTGACACACAAAAATGTTGCATGGTCATGGTTAGAATAACACCAGAGAGCATTTGATAAACTCAAACAGCAAATTGCTAACCCTCCTACATTAAGGTACTATGATGTTCACAAACCAGTAGTGCTTTCCTGTGATGCTTCAAAGTTTGGTCTTGGTGCAGTTATTCTTCAGGAAGGCAGACCTGTTGCCTATGCATCTAGAACTCCTACCCAAACTAAGATGCAGTATGCTCAAATTGAGAAGAAACTTTTAGCAGTTGTGTTCGCATGTTTGAAATTCCATGATTATATTTATGGCCGAACAATCCAGATAGAAACTGATCATAAACTTCTAGTAACTACTTTAAAGAAGCCTATGCATTCCACTCTAGTGAGACTACAAAGAATGACACTCAAAATACAAAAGTACAATTTCAAAATTATCTATACAAAAGGTAAACTTCTTTATCTGACTGATGCCTTATCCAGATTGGCTAGAAATACCACTGAACAGCTTGATGCAGAGAATTTTGACTTTAATGTCATGGAAGTAGTTGACTCCAAGTCAGACTGCCGACCAGTCACGAGTGGAGTCCCACAGGGTTCGGTCCTGGGTCCTCTCCTGTTTGGTATCTACTTCTCTGAAGTCCAGGCCAACATGAAGGGATTCTGGATGACAAAGTTTGTAGAAGACCGCAAGTTGGGAGCTATTATTAACTCCCAAAGTGATGTTGACATCCTACAGAAAGGCCTTACTGAGACCAACAACTGGTGTCAGAACCTTGGCCTTAAGTTCAATGCCAAAAAATGTGTCATCATCCCCTATGGGGAAAACTCAGTTCCCATGAATTACCACATCAATAGTAGTCCACTGAACACAGAAGGCATTATAAGAGATCGGGGAGCACAGGTTAACAGCAACCTCTCTTTTGACCACCACATTGCCAATGTGGTCAGAAAGTCCTTCTATGTGGCACATCTCATTACTAAGGGTTTTGCATCCAGGAAGAAAGAGGTCATTGCCTCCCTCTACTCTACCCTCATTAGGCCAACCATTGAGTACAATGCCCCATTTGGCATGTATCTCACTAAACATCTGCAACAACTGGAAAGGCCACAAAAGTACCTCACGAAGAGGATCCTAGGCCTTAAACATTTGTCCTGTATGGACAGACTTAAAAACTATTCTCTGTCTCATATCAGCTGCTTAGAGGCAATCTCTGCTAGACTTACAAAGCCATGTCTGACCCAGCTCTGTCAGAAATGCTACATCTAAAGAAATCCCAATCCCTCCACACCACATGCTCCAGAGACCTCAACGTCATTACCACAATCAACAAAATATGCTGGAGGGTCAGGTTCATAACCCAGAGACTGCCCATGCTATGGAATAGACTTCTCATACATGTCAAACAGAGTACCTCACTGGCCCTCTTCAAGAGAGATCTTGATGAGTGGATGGGAAATAGAAAATTCACCCCAGGGATCACTCCAGTGGCTTTACTTGACAGAGGCACTGGGAACTAAGGTCAGGTGGCACAATGCCAGGGTAATCCTATGGGCTGGGCTTGTAAAGGCTCCAGGGCCATTAACATTGTACACACCTATGAACCTATGATCCTAAGTGTGTAATTGTACTACCACGAGACTTGATGAGCTAAGAGATTATACAAAGACTGATCCAATTTTTCAAAAGCTTAACCACTATATCAATATAGAATGGCTGTCAAAGCAATCTTGTGTTCCACCGGAAGTACAACCTTACTTTCCATACAGAGATGAGATGCTGATGGAAGAAGATATCATTTTCAAAGGTCCAAAAGTTTTTGTTCCTACTTCTTTACAGTGAGAATACATTCAGATTTTGCATCATGGCCACTCAGATTCCAATTCTACCAAAAGAAGGGCGAGAGAACTAGTATTTTGGCTTTCTCTAGCAAAAAACTTTGATAAAGTGCTTTCTTCTTGTTCAGTGTGCAACAGTACTAAGCTGCATTTGCAAAAAACAGCCACTTCACTTAAGCCAAATTCCTGAACTACCTTGGTTAACAGTAGCAAATTACATATTTGGGTGGAACAACCAACATTACTTAGTGTTGGTAGACTCTTATTTGAACTGGTTTGAGATAGATTTGCTACCTAACCTAACATCCATTGCTGTTATTACTAAGATGAAGTGTCATTTCTCAGTCCATGCTAGCCCACACAAAGTTATTTCTGACAGCGGTTCTCAGTTTACCAGTCAATTGTTTCAGAGATTTGCTAAAGAGTGGGACTTTATCCATGTTACTAGCAGTCCTGAATATCCTCAGTCAAACGGCTTTGCTGAACGTGCAGCACAGAGTGCAAAGCAATTACTTGAGAGGTCAAAGCGTGACAGTACCGATATCTTCTTGAATTTACTTAATCTCAGAAATATACCCCATGACAGGCTACTTGGCTTGCCTGCTCAAAGAGTTCTATTTAGGCAAACCAGAGCAATCTTGCTTATTATTTCCAGTTTGTTGGTGCCTAATGCTAAAAACAAAAGAGCAATCAAAGCCCAACTTTTTAAAAAGCATTCTTCTCAGAAGTCCAGCTATGATAAAATGAGCAGATATTTTCGTCTGTTGAAAGAAGGAGAGACAATGAGGATGCAAATGGCACAAGGTTTTGATTGAATCGGTCAAGTGAGAGGTATATACCGAGCCGAGATCCTACTTAGTAGAATTTGAGGGTATAGAGTACAGGAGAAACTACTGACATCTTCTTTCTGTATCAGAAACAATATAGCAGAATTGTACCTGTGATACAGTCTCTAGCTCTCAGAGCAACCCAGACAATGTTCATACCGAGAAATATGCCGCAGTATCCATTCCCATTCCTGATGATGTTCCAGATGTCCCCAAAGTTGAACATTCCTTCAAGACACAGTCCCCATTGCTAGATCCAATTCTGACTTTTTTGTTACCTGATCAAGTCATATTTCTAGACCTAGTGTAAAATATACAACAGCTTGGACATAATTGTTTTATATGTGACTGATTTTGTATGATTGCATGTCATATAATTAGTTCTGCATCACTGCATGTCAAAAGATAATTACTGTAAATTGCATGTCATTGAATACTGTCATTTTGTATATGGATCATTTCTCAAAGAGACAGGATGTAGATTAGAGTGTGTGTATGTACCTTTAAGAAGCATTTCCAGATGTATCACGTGCATATAAATAGTGAGCACTTGCAGGCAGCAGTGCTGTTTTGAGAGAACAGCCAGAGTGTTAACATGTATGAGTGTGGTAGTCAGTCTGTTTATAAGTTTATTTAAGTTTAAGTTACAAAGCCTCATTTCTGATGTGTTTGTGTGTAATAAAGCTGCTTGAGCAGAACCCACTAAATTTCGTCTGTTTTATCCTGACCAGACGAGCGACATCTTGTAAGGGCTCTAGGGCCATTAGCCTAGTAACCTTCTATGAACCTATGACCAACAAGGTAATAGGAAATAGAGACTATGTAACAGTGAGACCAACACTGAACAGACTTAGATGAACTACATGGTATATTGGTTACATGAGGTGTGATTCATGGTCCTGTGTGGCTTAATTATGCACTGATTTTAACAAGGGATATCACAGGGGCATAGCCTGGTTTGTATAAGATATTATTTGAGTCCAGTTAAAAAGGAATTTAGAACAGTCAGCTGTCTTAGGGGTAAAAGTATGGAGTTTCACTTCACAGGTATGCAATCTGAGTAGAATGAATCCCCTGCAGAGCATTTAGATTTAGTCATCGACAGTAGTAGTTTGTTGTCTGGTCAAAGTGTCCTAATAGGAGAGTAGCAATACATAAGTGACTTGAAGCTTGGGCAAAGATCTGGTTTGTTGATTAGTTTATTAATGATCAGGAGTTGAGTTTGAGTTAGGGTATGTTGTTAGCTAGTTGAGAATTTTAAGAGCCAGGCAGTAGTAAGCTCTCTATTGTGGGTTTGTGGAAAATCTGGCTACTTTATTATAGCACTGATATAGTTTTTGTAGAACAGGGGAGATATGTTTGGTTAGGACTGGAGAGTCATAGAGTAGGGTAAGGATTATTTATGCTAAAGTAATGAACTTTCTGGCAGCATCGCTGAGGAATGCTTTGACTATATATATATATATATATATATATATATATATATATATATATATATATATATATATATATACAGACTACCCAGATTTTGATTGGTCATTTTTAGAGCATGTGATACATGAAGGTGAAATTTCATTTGATTGTCAATAGTGGCACCTAGTAGTTTGGTGTACGTTACAAATTGGATTTGTATATTGCCTCTTGAGGCTATGGTAAAATGTTTATTTTTGGATATTGACCTGTGTCCAGGCGAATAACATAAGCTTAGTTTTTTGAGGGTTAACGATAATTTAGGAGTTGTCCAACCAGGCTTTGATTTAAGAGAAGAATTCATAAGCAAGCACTAAGATGACTGCCTTTGTGGATCATTTTAAATCTAGCCAATTTCTCTTTTAAAGGTGAGAATTAAACTCTGCACCTGTGAGGTAAACAACTAAACCATTATGCCAGCCTCCAACTCTTTGACAACTCTCCAACATCTTCTTGTGTTAGATGTGGTGGAGTAGGTATTTTTTTTTTTGTTGTTGTGAAGGTAACTGTTGACTCATCTGCATATTGGACTATAGTGACAAGCATGGATGCACTGTGTAAATCATTTATGAATAGAATGAACAACAGAGGGCCTAGATTCAAACCTTGCAGTTTCCCTATGGATATGGGCAAGAGAGAAATAATCATTTTCCCATTTAACAGCCTGTTGTCTATTTGTCATGTTCCTATAGAACCAGTGAAGGATTGAATTTAAGAGACCTAGTAGTGAAAGTATGAGTAGGAATTTCTAGTGGTCCACAGTGTCGACAGTTTTCGATAGTTATTAATATAGGGTGGATACTAGGTTGCCTGCATTTTTATTTTGGCTAATTGCATTAATAATGCTAAATAGGGATGTGGTGATGCTGTGATGGGAGCTTAGTAGCGCTGCACTGGAACTGTGATGGGGTCTGAAACCATGCTGAATATAGGAAAGGAGTTTATTTAATAGAATGAATTTACAAAGCTGAGAGTGGATACACTTTTCCAATACTTTTCATAAAGGAGGAAGAATTGTGAAGGATCTTTAAATGGAGAGGTCTTTGGAAGTGGGATGATAAAGGATTTTTTTCCACAGGTGGGGGACATATATTTTAATTGATTGATTTATTAATATGAACACAGAGTATGCAATTACATCGGTGACAAGCTTAGTGTATTCTGGAGGGAAATACTCAGGAGCTTGGGTGGTGGGCTTTAGTTTTTAAAGAAGTTTCTTGATGGCAGAGGTGGGGATAGGTCTGAGTAAGAAGGAGTTAACTTGGCATGTACTTTGGAGTGGTGGTAGTGGTGCTGAGTTGATAGTGGTGTTTCTGATGAGGAAGACTACTGTTTAAATAAAGTGGGAGTTGAACTGTGTAGCAACACTTAAGCTTTGGTCTAAGTTGGATGATGGTTGGGTGGTTTTGCCTGGTTTCATGAGGTTATTAACTGAGGCCTAAACATTTAGAATTTGGCTTGTTTTTATCTTGAAGATTGGTATAAAAAGACTTTTTGCCTTTTCTTTTAAGATGCTTGACTTAGTTTTTAAGATGTGTAAGTTGTTGTAGTCTATGTTATTTTACATTGCAAGTACTTTTTTACATCCTAACTCTGGCTTTTATTCTTTACTGTCTTTGGATTGCATGGGACAGATTTGTTTTTTTATTCTTTTAGTTCTGATAGGGGCTAGTTTGTTGAGAATGTTTAAAAAGATTAACTCAAGTACAGCATCATCTAGGGGAAGGGTATTTAGTATGGACAAGTTGCAATGACGTAGAATGGCCAGAAATGTTTCAGGGTGGAATTTTGATAAGATGTGATCCACATTGTACTGGTGGTTATGTATTATTTGGAACTGTTGTCTTATTAAATAGGTCGGACGTTGGTCACTGAAGGAACCTAATAGTGTACCATATGATGAATATTTTGCTGGTTGGGATGTGAGGATCCAGTCTAGGGCTGATTCTGTTGAGGTATGTTTATTGTATCTAGTAGGAATATTAAGAAGTTGGGAAAAAACATACAGTTGTATGGTGTTAGTTGACGTATTGTTATTCATAGTGAGCATCAATATTTACATCACCTTGCATTACGGTTTTGTGATGATTAGTTGAAGAGATCCAGTAAAGAATGTCTTCCAAGGCTGATGTGTTATTACCTGGTGGCATAGTTATATTTCTCTTATGGTTATATGTTTATGGGAGTTGACTGTATGGGATGTAATTAACAATTTCAACTGAGTTTTTATATATTTTCACTACGCCCCCACAGACCCTGATTTTTTCTATCTAGCCTGTGTATATTGTAGCCTGCTAGTACAATTTCTTTATTTTTGATTTCTTGTTTCAGCAAGCTTTTAGTGGCTATTAGGAAGTCACAAGAATGGATTTTATTACAGATATCTAAAAACTAACATGGATTATTTTTAGCCCTATGAATCTGTGTATGTTTGAGGTGGAGCGAGATAGATTCAGGGCTATGGTGGGATTTGTTAAAGTTGGCCCAGGATTTGGGTGCATGTCAAGAAGTTTTAATATAGTATGTAAGTGGTAATAAGAGGAAATACACAGGAGCATGTCCATGCATAAAGGGAAAGGCAGTGTGGGCTGTTCTGTAATGTGGGTCACACAGGGAGGGGTTAGCGTAATATAGGAAAGCATCTTCATAGCTGGGATGCTACTGAGGTTATAGGCAACCCAGAATGATGACCCATCTGAATGGCTCTTTTCCTAGTGGACTTCAGTGGAAACCCCCACAGGGGACAAATGGGTTTGAGTCCAATGGGGAGGTCTTGATGATCAGTAGGTGCAGGACTAGAAAACATGTCTGTACCTAATCAGAAGCCCAGAAGGGGATGGCATGTGATATGTAAAAAGTGGACAGTTAGGATCAGGTCATTGGGGGAGGTCCAGGACCATAACTGCAATTATGGGTACAGTACCATAGGATGGGTTGAGGATGTGCACTACAGTAAATGTAGCTGTTAACTTGGTAACTTGGTCTGTACATGTGGGAGATGACTATAACTTGGTCTGTACATGGGGGAGATGAATATAATAATGTCCATGCCATATAGTAAGATATAAACCCACTTAATGTCATGTTTTCACCTTAGATGCAAAAGCACTGGCATGATCACATGAGGAAGACAATGCCTGGAAAAGTTCACAGGACAAGAGAGTGAGCTGCTACTGCAGGCCTTCAGTGCATACAGCATGCACCTGCTGGCAAAGGGGCTGCAGACAAGCACTACCTGACCAGATTTAGCTGGTACTGATGCAGGATATGAATACTCTGCGAGGCCAAAATAGGTTCATATAACATGAGTGAAACAGGTTTATAACTATGATACTCAGTCCAAAGGAAAAGTAAGGGACATAACCATAAAACACAGGTGAAAAAACATTAACACAGAAGCAGCTGACATTGGTTGAGGGGATTTTGATGTCACTCGTTTACCAGGGGGATCTGTCCCTCATAACTGGGAGTAATTTGGATGCAAGAGCAAACCTAGCAAAAAACACCTGTGTGTCAGTAGTGGAAACACCAGTTTAATCATGCCCATTACAGGAGACTGCAACACGCACCACTGTATGACTCAAAAGGGGAACTGACAATGGCTGACCTGCATATCTGTCCTTCCAGAAACTTCTGACTTATAACAGCAATTTTCTATACAACAATGATTTCTTCAAACATATTGTATAAAACTTTTCCATGGGTACCAATATGGTGCCACAGGGGATATGAAGGCATGTACATGTGGACAAACAATGGTGATATGTGTTTCCTGCAGTCATAGGCTCCATTAGTGGAGAGTCCAAGACAACACAGGGCTAAAGTGAGACCTGTGGCTGAAAACAATGGCAGCATGCAAGTGGCATGTTTTGATGACACAGTGGTACAGTCTGTGACACTAGGTGGCTATGGAGGTTACCCACATAAACCATTACTGAGGTTGCTGTAGAGGTGGTGGCTGAGTAAATGACTTCACCAAAATAAGACAAACATCCTGTAACTGAGAATCCTATATGGGATGCATGTTTGTCCCTAACAAAAATAATATCTGATGCATGTACCGGTGCTATTGTGGGCATATTCATCATTAGGAAAGATATGCAGAAGAATATAGTTCCACTGTGGCTCCAACACTGCCCCTGATATGCATGTTACACTCATAAAATAAAACATGGCTGTGCAGGTCGATGATTCAGAAATACACAGACTACATGCAACAATGTGGAGCTAGAGAGTGTATTCTGTGACTTGTAGGACATACACCAACTATCAAGTGACCTAAAGTATAGGCAGTAAGAGATAAAGTTTTGCTGAGATCACCAAAGTCAAATTCTGCCTCCCCAGGTGAATCCAGTAGATGCATTGCAACCACCACCTTGTCTGTTTCTTCAAGCCAAGTAGCCCATGGCCATGGGAGAGTTGGTTGAGCACAGGCCATAGTAGATCACACTATACAGACCACTGATGCATCAACATCAGTGTCACATGTGGGCACAAGGCTTGTCTTCCTTATCATGATTATCATACAGAACATGTACAGTATTGCTCATCAAGCTCACTACATAGGGCACCTCATCAGAGAGAGCCTGCATGACCCAGTAGTTTTACCTGTCCCTTACCATGGAATATATCCATCTACAACACCACAAGCAAAACCAGTGGACACCAGCAATGGTCGCATCATGGCAGCACAACCCTGCCACTGGAAGGTATGATCCCTAACTTCCCATTACCACCCAGTGCACTACTTGACCAGGAAGCATATACATTAGAAGTAATGCCTTGTACATTACAGATCACCTGGCTGGTCAGAGAGCCGAAGCTCTTCTTGTTTGTAAATGTCTGGCCATCTGAAACAGATGGGATCATGATGGTGACATATGTAAATTCTTTGGTACCTAGGACCTCAGGTTAATGAGGCATGCATGATATTGATTTTCACCTCTGCTGTCCTGGGGAACCTGACATGCTTCTCAACATATTATTGTATAAAGTCAAGGAACTATGTTACCATTCATAAAAGTAGTGACTATGATGTCCCTAAAGTGTACCCCAATGCTCAGTAGAAGGTCCATGTAATTAAGATCATAGCATCAAAGGAAGTTACTAGGCTAACAACCCTAGAGCCTTTTTAAGCCTAGCCATTCATGCCCCGTTTTTTCCTAATTATCAATACTCATGGGCTAGAATGGTTTTGGTATATGCCTGTGCCTTAGGGCATCTACAAGCTAACCTTGTCCATAAGGGACACAGACAACAAGCCAGGGATGAATTTCCAATTCCCATCTATTGATCCAAATTGTGTTTAAATAGGCTTAGGGAAGAGCTCTGCTTCACGTGATTGTATGTGGCCACAAGAACAAACATGCCTTCCCTTGCTCACAACTCTGCTTGTGGGAGACACAGTTCAAATATGTCCCTTAAAATACTTCTGTCCACTTGGAAACATTACAATAACAGCTGTACCGTCAAGTGGTAGCAATGGAGATCCTGCCTGTACATCTTCCATCAGTGCTGATGACCATCTCATCCAATGTTGTAAGCACTGTCTCTGAAGGAGGCTACCAACACATATCACTGTGCTACTAGTGCTGTGGGTCCTTTCCCATTGTGTGCACTATAGTGAAAATGATTAAATGAGTTTTTATAGGTCTCTGAACTGATCCACCATTTTGAGTTCTTCATTTGCATAGTCCATGTGATTAATTTAAATGTCATTATAAACTTGTTTGCATATACTGCTTATTGTGCCATTTCAACTGTTGTACAGTTACATAATCTGTATAACTATGCCAGCCACAACCTGCACATCACCAATATCCATGCTATACTGCACACTGAAATTAACCTCCAAGAATCCCAGACACTGTATTATCTGACTGCAAATTTTTCTGTAACAAATAATATATTCTTCATAGTCAAATCTGCAAATGATGGTAACTGTCATTTGCTAGAATATCAGAATAACATTTTTAAATGCACTTTTTCCTTAAACACAGAATTACAGATTATTTAACATCAGACACTTTGCTGTTTTTGCTAGCACAGAGTGAGTGATAATATATAACAAATGTGTAAATGCATTACAAATTATTTCTTTATAAAATAAGGGTAGTATCTCAGATAATAATAGTACTGTATCTTTAAGAAATGCCTTTATTTCCATTGGCAAGCTCTACCATGTGATATTTCTCATTCAGTATCTGGCCTTTAGTGATGTGTTTATGTTGGTGATTATCTGCTGTCTTTCTGCATTATTACTTGGTCTATACTGATTTATAATCTTGGGATATGCATGATATTATAAGAATGGATAATGGCGCTAGATAAGGATGTTACTTTTTATAATGAGTATCTATACTAATAAAGGAAATATTGGCCAAGAGAGAGAGAGAGAGAGAGAGAGTTTGAGAAAAAGGCTTCTGATGGTTATATGTTGTTAAAAATATTGAACTAGCTTAGAAGGGATCTTGCAAGAATTTGGTATTTTCAAGATGGAAGCTGTGTTGAAAGTATAGAAATAAAAACTAAGCTAATAAGACTTAAGCAATAGAAAGATAGTTGTCAATTAGGAATCAGGACAGGGGGACGAATTAACTTTCTCCAAGATTTTGCAACAGGGTTGGGTCAAAAAATGTTTAGCTACTTTGATATTCTAATGCATACATTTTATACAATTTGTGATCAGAGAAGCCCACTGGACATAACAATTCCTTTTTCAGAGGAAATCTTGGAGCATTGTCTGGTGAAGCCACTTAGTCACATAGTTAGCAAATGGAGGTGAAAAGACTCAGACCCTGGCTACTGTACTGCTGATAGTGTCCCTTCTTTTACATTGTTGTTAAATGTAAAAATAATCTCTTCTGCTAAGTCATGCTGTCATCTAAATGTGCTTTTAAATGGGGGGGGGGGGGTATCTTAATATACAGAAGGTTCTGTGTTCTTTCCTGACTGGAACTATTAATTCTGGCAGTTAGTGTAGTGGATAAATGTTAAGAGTTGCTAATGATCTGCTTCCTGTGGTTCATGGTTTGATTCCCTCAGTCTCTATTTCACTGTTACAAGATTCTGAGAAAGTCATATCACCACACAGTGCCCTGGGGCAATTTAGAAATTGCACTAGTTTCCTTAGTAGCCTTCTGCAGTGCATGCCTAATAACTTAGTACATACCTGTCAGATGCAGTGATACCAGCAAAACACCTTACATACTGTAATTTATGGTTGAAACTAACTTGAATTTAGTATTCCCTCACTGACTCCAGTACTTTACCCAAATAGTCACATACACATAGATAGGAATGTTTAATTTTTGACTGATCCACATACTGCCCCTGTGTTACAAAATTTATATTTATGCCAGATCACTGACACCATAAGCTGTAAAACACAAAGTAAATAGTACTATGTTGATGCTCCAGAAATGAAACATGAAGCTTTATGCTAGACTGGCAGAAACAACCAGGTAACAAAACAATAAATAGAAAGTCTTTTGTCATTTTATACTCAAAGTTATCCATGCACTTTATCTGTCAACCTATCTTCATCAAAATATATGACACAATATGTGACAAATTGACAAAATATATGAATCTATCTAATGTGAAACTGGATACCCAAAATACAAGCGAATGAAAACTGCAGTAATGTATACAATGCCTGAAGTGTACACAGCATTAATCATTATGAATTTATGCTTCTAAGTTACATCGAGGCACTTAGAATATTGTGATGGTTTTGGTACTATATCTTTTTTTTTTCAGAGCCAGAATGAATGCCACACCACATAACTGATATTTGAGAAGCACAGCATACACTATACATCCTGTAATGAAAACAGCTGCAATTTACACAGCAATGCTAGACAGAAAATATACATTTAGAGATCTCAGTCTAGTTTTGATTGGTGATTGCCACGGTGGTTCAGTGGTTAGCATTGTCGCCTCACAGCAAGAGGTTCTCCCTTTTGATTCTCAGCTGGAGTGCCTTCTGTGTGGAGTCTGCATGTCCTTCCCACGGTTGAATGGTGTCTAAAAGACATGCGGGTAGGTGCTTGTGTGAATGGGTGTGTCTTCTTTGATGGTTGGGCATCAGACTGGTAACTCGGCACCGTAAAAATCCACTGCCAGTTATTAGCGGACCGAACTTCCGCTGTAGCGACCCCTAACCGGGAAAAGCTGAAAGAGAAAAAAGTCCAGTTTGGATTAGTAAAGAATTCATGAGGATTAATCCGTGGTGGTGCAGCGGTGGCCTTGTTGCCTCACAGCAAGAGGTTTTCCAGTTTGATTCTCAGCTAGTGTGCGGGGAGTGCCTTCTGTGTGGAGTCTGCATGTCCTCCCCGTGGGTCGAGTGGTGTTCTGAAAGACATGCGTGCCTTTGTTAAAGGTTGGGCATCGAGCCGGCAACTCGGCACCATGAAAATCTACTGCCAATCATTAGCGGACCGGAGTTCCACTTTGACGACCCCTAACAGGGAAAAGCTGAAAGACAACAACAACAACCAGCAAGTAAAAATGGAAGACAAATATTCCCAAACACTTATACAGGTGCACACACACACACATACACACGCACACACACACACACACACACACACACACACACACACACACACACACACACACACACATTTACACCAACATAAATCTTCCAGTTATTCCCTTCCCTCACACGATATATAATTTGCAAATGGTTAATACAGTAGACTGCAACTAGGAAAAAGTAAGCTGAACAGACTGAACATTATTTTTTTTTACACTTTTATTTTGTATATTCTTTTGATGCCATGAAGTCAAGATCAGGTGTTCAGATTTTGAGGTGCTCATCCATCTCTTCCTAAGAAAGTTATTAAATATGGCTCAGGACTTTAATTTTATAGAATGGTTCAGCAAAAAATAAAAATGCATTCTCTAGAGAATGGTAGGCAGAAAGAGTTTGATGATAGAAATGCCTGACTGCCAGAAAGGTATAGGCATGTGTAGAATACATATACGCTAGTACATTCGGCAAAAGAAAAAGAAAAAGAAAATTAGGAACACATGTACCTAAAATTCATGGGTGGAGAAATGAGGGCAAGGTTTCTAGTTTCTGAGCAGTAAATTACACAAGGAGATGGCTGCGATAGGAAGGGTTTCCATAATCGTAGAAGTATAATAAGAGACCATAATCAGGGTCATACAAGTCAGTGATATAACCCTGGCATACCTCTCAACTGTCCAGATTTTCATAGAATGTCCAGATATTTGTATCATATTTTTGGTCTGTTCCTCATATAATTTGTGGTTCTCTGGCAAATCACTGATAACTGAAGTGACTAAACAATGGCATACATTTGAGTTTCTGACTTCATATCCTTCAGAGCATACATGCCAACACAAATCCTATTATTCTAACAATGTTCTAAGTTTATAACAGCAATATTTAAAATTTCTCCCTATTTTGGGGCCTTTGTCCCTCCATTATATTTGGATTTGTCCAGATTTCTTGCACTAAGGGGCTGAAAGTTATGAACCCTAGCATACAGCATAAGTGTGGCATTCACTCCAAAACAAGAATCATGGCTCTTTGACATTTATATGGTGTTTTTTTCTGAGTTTGTACTTGTGCCAGTTTTCTCCATTTATATATTTGTTCTGCTTGGTATCTTTATGCTTATATTTTTCAGATTAGTATTTGTGACACTTAGGTATGTTTATGCTGCTACTATACAGGCTCGTACTGTACTGCTTGGTATATTTATTCTATTATTCTCCATGTTTATATTCTGCTGATGTTCTCCATGTTTCTACTTTTTCCCGTTAAGCATGTTTATGGTAATTTCTCCATGTGTATACATGCAGTTGATAGGAACATGCTTCTATAAAAGTTACACTTTAAGTTCATATATAGCCTGTGTGATTTCCAAACCTGGGCAAGTGGTTTTGCATAGTACTCATAGGGGTCCCAATTCATAGATCCTTCTATTTTCAGTAGAGCAGCCTTTGCAGGTGTGTGTGTGTGTGTGTGTGTGTGTGTGTGTGTGTGTGTGTGTGTGTGTGTGTGTGTGTGTGCGCGCATAGCTGGCTTTAGGCATCAGCAAACTCTGTAGTTGCTAAGGGCTTCCTGGTCCTAGGGGCCCCCAACCACAACAAGTTATTGCAACATTTGTCAAACCAACAAAGGTGAGTACAGCAATAATCTGTACTTTAAGCATGTGAATAATAATAACGCCTATATATCCTTTAAAAATTAAAATATATCTTTGGTGGTAGCAAGTATGTTTTGTTAAGTAACAGGCTTTTCAATTTCATAAAATTGTGTCACCACTGATGTGCCCGTGACTTAGATAATCCTGCTGTTGATCATTCTATCCACTAAAACTAACATTATAGCAGGTTTAGTCTCCTGCAACATCTGTGGCTGCAGGGGGCTCCCTTAATCATCCATTACTGTGTGGGGAACCCACAGTAGCTGCCACTGGTTGGGGAAAATGAGGAGATAAAAAAATTATACATTTTCTGATTACAGTCTTTATCTGACATGGGGTTGTGATATGACTCTATTAGGATAAGACAATAATCAGTGAATGAACATGAACAAGGTAAGCACAAGCAATCAGCAGCTCAGAGTGACCAGTCCCAGAGCATGCCTGGCATTTTAAGAAGAACTGATGCTTCTGATCTTCATGGATGGTTTCATCGTTCAGGTAGTTTTACACAAGCAGGTAGAAAATCAGATACTATAACTCTCAACTTCTTTGCTCAAGAATTCTTGGCAAATTCAAAAATAATAGCAGAATAAAGGCTAAGAATCAGTAACATTTTTAAAATAGTACTCCAGTTCACATAAAAAGTTAATAGGATACCTATTTTGCATCAACATGAATTTTTTGGACAATAAGTATAAGAAGTATGACTGGATTTACTGACTGCAATCCTGAATGATTTATCAGCAAATCAACCTTTTTATAAGGTATAGAACAAAATTATGAGGGAAACTCAGGGACAGTGACAGGTATTAATTAGTCCCTCCTGTTTGGAGACTGCTAAATAACAGTCGGAGATCTGGTGTGGTCAAACCAATGTTGCACAATATATCATTGACTGCTGAAATCAGAGTAAAATGTGTGTGTGTTTGTGTATGTGTGTGTGTGTGTGTGTGTGTGTGTGTGTGTGTGTGTGTGTGTGTGTGTGTGTGTGTGTGTGTGTGTGTGTGTGTGTGTGTGTGTGTGTGTCTGTGTCTGTCTGTGTGTGTCTGTGTGTGTCTGTGTGTCTGTGTTGCATGTTGCAGTGTAAGAGTAACAACCTAGCTATAATTTATTTGAATTTCTAGCACAAACATCATCAGCACTGCCATAATACTTTTGCAGGGGGGGGGGCTTGTTTGCATAACTGGCCTTATTTTCTTTGTCTTGCCATCACAAATATAGACCTTACACATGATAGGTGGCTATCTTTGATGGTTTGGCAGAAAGTGAATGTGTACTAAAGTAACTGTTTATTGCCACTGTGGCACAGTGAGTAGCATTGCCATTTCACAGTGCTTTGCTCTGGTTGAGTGCTTGGTTATATTTTTTCTATGTGGAATTTGCATACCCTCCGTGTCTGTGTCTGCATCTATCCATCTGCTGTAGTTAACCCTAGCACCTCAAAAACATGCAACAGTTTAAAAAGAATTTCTCCAATTTCCGTAATGTGTGTATGTTTAAAAAATCACTGATTTGTATTGATGTATGCATATATATATATATATATATATATATATATATATATATATATATATATACATACATGCTTACATACAAGCATACATAGGCACATAATAATGCCAGACACATATTTAACTCTTCTGGATAGCTGCAGTTACCAGGTAATTGCAAAATGGATTTTCCCATGGACTTAGTTACGGCTTCAGCCATCAGGTGCTCCCATTTTAAAACTAGCCTTGCTCATTGGTGAGTATTGAACATTGCTGCAGGTTGTGTTGGAGCTAAGGATGATGTAGCCATTACTTCTTTAATTTGCATCACAATCAAACCTTAGAGGTGTGCACAGGAGGTCATTATAGCTTGTGTTGGAGCTGGGGACAGTGTAATCATTGTTACTTTTACTTTTCTAACAGACCTCAGAGGTGTACAAAGAAGGTAATTTTTAGGTTTTGTAGGGGCAGTGTACTGTTTAGGAACAATAAAGTGGACTACATTGCTGTAATAATTATGTTTTCACATTTGTAACAACCACGTAGGCTCCTTTGCAGGAGCCTGCCTTTGGGATTACAAACTATACATTTTTTTTAAAAGTAGAAAATCCAGCAGTGCCAATCCTATTTAGTCCACAAGAATTCTTTAAGCCCTCCTTTTTATCTTGTTGTTGCTGCAGGTGGGTGTAAAATACATCTACTAGCTGTATTTGTGGACAAAAAAAAATGAAACTAATTGCTTACAATTGTGACTAGATTATAAAAGATTCCTCTGACTTTCTTACAAAAGTTAAGCAAGAATTTGTAACTCTGAATGGTTATTAGTGACTGTTGGTATTGTGCATTTGTTTTCCTGTATTCCCCATGATTTGGAGATGGAATGGTTTAGAGAAGCATTACTTTTATATAATTATTTGACCAACAATGACCGTAACCTTTTAGGTGATTTTATGGAAACTGATTTATCCAATATTTCTTTTTATTCTTTGAAGGTGAATTTTTTAAACAAGTTAATGGAGTGGCAATGGTTGCTGCATGTGCACCCCTTTATGCAAATATTACACTATGGTACTGGGAGCACACATATGTATTTAGTTCTATTTCATGAAATACATTGTTATATTTTTATGTTTTTTAGATGACATGTTTATTATTTGGAGAGGAAACCCTCAGGAATTAGAAGAATGTATGATGTTTTTAAACACAACAGATTTTTAAAAAAAAATTACTTTTAATGTTTTAATGGAATATATTTATTATTTGGATGCCACTGTTATGAAGGCTCACTTGAAACAATGTTTTGAATCTAAGCTTTACAGGATAGCAACCTTTTCAGTTTCCTCCACTGCAACAGCAATCACCCTTTTAAATACAAACATGAGTTGGTAAATGGACAAATAGTTACGATATCCCATATTGTTTCTGATTGTTTCTAATGATAGTATCTTTGAGCCCAATCTGGAAAAATTGATAGAAATGTTTGACAACAGGGGTTATCCTGAGAAATTATTGTTGGAAAAGAAGAATGAGGTTTTAAAATAGTGACATATTTTTTTCCTTGACTACTGGGAAGCATGATCATATTACTACAGGAGCAGTTAATGATGCTCCAAATTTGTTTGAACACACTATGTTGTTTAAATTTGGTAGTGACATTCCAGCTATAAAACAACTTATTAAAAGTAAGTGGAAGGTCTTTGAAGTGAATCTTGTCCTAAAAAAATTCTTAGGTACAAGTCCAACTTTTGTATTCAAGAGAGGCATCAAAATTTAAAAGAAAGATTGGAAGCCAAAAATTCCACCATTGAGCAAGCTATGTTGAGTTCTAAGTCAATAGGTCTCAAAAAATTTGATTTCTGTAACCAATATAAATTTATACTTGAGATGGACAAGTTGAAACATAAAACAATTATGAGTTCACATTAAAATTTCACTGTGATTGTTATACAATAGGGATTACATATGTTGCATTTTGCAATTTTTGCCATGCTTTTTATGTTGGCAAAACTGAATGATCATTACAGTAAAGAATTTATGACCATTACTATGCTGTCTTGCAGAAAGATAAAAATAATGCCCTTTACAGAAATAAAATATCATGGAAAGAAAACAATAAATTTTACTTTTTTATACTAGAACAGGTATTTATTAACCCCAGCTGTGGTCCATGTGAACTTAGAACTGAATATAGAGAGCTCTTATGGCAAATTAGATTAAATACTTGTGCTTTTCCTGTATTAAATGATGGTGTTTCTTTAACAAGTGTATTAAAACTCCAAGCATCCAAGTTATGAATTATTTTAAGCTTATATTCAAGCCACAGTGGTGCAGCAGTTGTGTTGTTGCCTCACAGCAAGAGGTACTCCCATTCGATTCTTGGCTGGAGCGCCTTCTGTGTGGAGTCTGCATGTCCTCCCCGTGGTCGAGTGGCATTCGAAAGACATGCGTGAATGGGTATGCCTTTGTTGAAGGTTGGGCGTCAGGCTGGCAACTCAGCACCATAAAAATCTACTGCCAATCATTAGCAGACTGGAGTTCTGCTGTGGTGACCCCTAACCGGGAAAAGCCGAAAGAAGAAGATTCTATTACCCTTTCAGTTTTTCTGGTTGTAATTGAGATTTACAACAAATATTTTAATGGTTTTCGTGTGGGAAATATGAGAAAATGAGAACACAGGAGCAGAAACTAAAGTAGCTCCAATTGCAGAGGAGGTCAAAGAGAACAAATTAAGACGGTTCAGGTACATATGTAGAAAAGTAGAAGATGGTCTGTGGAAGAAGATTTGGGACAGACAGGCAGAAAGCAAGAGGAAAGAAGGGTGAGTGTCCAGCAAGGATGGATGAATTATGGGAGAAAAGACTTGCAGCAATGAGGCATGACTGTCAAAGAAGGTAGGAGAGTGGTATTGAATCAAAAGAGAGGGCAATAGCCGACATGACACCCTGATCCCAAAATAAAATGGGAAGCAGGGAGTTGATGATGATGATGTTTTAAGGCACATGTTCTATAATCCGATTTCTATTCCCTCAAGGTAAGAAAAATGATAAGATAAAATGGAACGCTGCTTTATTTAAAGAAATACAGGAAAAGTTAACTTAATTAGGTAGATCCCATGCCAAAACTCTTTGGTTTGGGGACAGAGTTAAATATTTTATAACAAAATCATCAATTAACAGTCTCAGTGTCACAAATACAGAATTATAGGCAGAGCCAAGATGGCTAACTGAAGGCAACAAATTTTAGAGCTCTATAAAACTATTTTCAAAAACAGGAAAATAATTAGCTTATTGTAACAAAGTTTATCAAATCTTATTAATAATAGTCTAGTCTTTAACTTTTCCAATTTTGCTGGATTTGTACAAAAATTTTCCTGTCATATTTAATTGGAGACCACTTCATCAAAAGAAAATGAACAACTCTAAGCAATCTCATTCTGGTACATTCCTGAGGAAAGACCTGTAGCTACTGACTTCTACTCTACAAAAACTATCTTTGAAAATGGATAGCTTTAAAGAAAACCTGGAAAACCTTAGGGAAAATTGCCTAAAACAAACTGATGTCTTTAAATAACGTCTTCAGTAACATCAAACTAAAATATCAGACATTGAAATATCCTTAAATGATACTGATGGAAGACTTAAAAAAGAAGAATCTGAAACTGACTTTCTTCTTAAACAAAACACTTGGCTCTTTAATAAAATAGATGATTTAGAAAACAAGGAAAGAAGATGCAACATTAGAATTGTTGGTCTTCCTGAAAAGTCTGAAGAACTGGACATTATTTCCTTTCTAAACTCCTGGATACCTGAGATTTTGGACTTACAAGAGGGTTTCTCCTATGGTATAAAAATAGCTTATAGAACTAAAGGGAAACTGGCACCAGCATCAACTTCATCACCACCAAGATCCATAGTAATAAAATTTCTATCTTACATAGATAAAGAACTTGTTCTCAAAACTGTCTGGAGAAAAAGACCCTCTGAAGTCTAAACAAAATCAAATCAGATTTGACAGTGATTACTCCACCAAAGTAATGGACAGGAGGAAGAAATACTGGCCTCTTATTAAGTTGCTAAAACAAAACAGTATCAAAGCTCAAATAAGTTACCCAGCTATTATTAAAATGCACCTGTCCAATGAAGTAAGAACCTTTAATAATATAGAGGAAATGTCTTCCTTCAACAATAACAAAATTTCTATTCCAGAAGATATGGACTGGTCATCTCCTTCATTGAAAAGATCTTTGGATAAGAACTCCTGGACTGGCTTAAAAAAAGAAGAAACAAAAGACTGAATCTACTACTGTTAATAATGCCAAATCTTTCAAAGCATCATATTCCAAATGTCTCTTGTTTTAGCTAATGTATTAATGATAATCATTTGTTTCTATCTAATTTCATCATACTTCCTCATTTTATTAATTCCCAAACAAGCACAAGTATTTTTATTAGTTAGCATCTAAGCTGATCAGCTTGAAGTGACAACAAACATTAAATACCAGATTCAGGTATTTCACATCTTGCTTCCTGCAGGTAACATTTTATTACTTTCACTTCATAAATGAATAGCTTAGTAAACTTAACCTTGACTACTAACAATGTTTTTTTCTATAAACATTTACAGATCTCTGTAGTTTAATATGTCCTGATCCTGATATAGCTTTGCTTTAAAATTGTATTTTTTTTCTTCTTTTTTTGTGAGTAGTTTGTACATTTTTAGGTCTATAATCTGATAATATTTTGTTGATGTGCTGTGCTTTGAAATTTTATTGAAAGATGCTTATACATTTGATACCTTTGTTTGAAGTGATTTATAGGTCATGCTAAAAAATAACAGCTATGCAATTTCATGATGCTTGTATAGCCTTACACTGTTAATTGCTCTTGCAGTTTTAGTTGACAGACCTCCCCCTCACTTTTTTTTGGAAACTCACTTTTGAGACTTGAAGTGAATTATTTAATCACCTTGAGGCACTCCGTGAGCTGCCGTAATGCTTAGCTTTTCTGTCTGCAGTTGCAGAGATCATCGCATATTCTTATCTTCCTGTGCTTATCAGGAAGCTTGGAAACTGTTATTCTGGTGTGCTTCCAGGGTAAACCAGACCGTATTTAATCCTTCTCCCTTAATTGCTTCACAAACAACCTAATGAAGGTTCTATAAGACATTTATCAGTATATGTTAATTTATTTTCTTTAAATGCTTATCATTTAATGAAATTAATGCCTGTAATTACAGAAATGAAGATATTGATGTACTTAGTTGTTTTGTTTCACTTCACTACTTCTTATCTGATTAGTTATCCATTCCATAATATTGTTGTTTATTTTCATTTGCAGGTAATCTGTTGATTCTGTTTATTATAACAACAAGTGCAGTTTTTATGATATTCTTAATGTTATCAGTAAGAGTACCTTTATTAAAACATGGCAAAGATAGATACATGTGTGAACACATAGTGTTGTGGTGAATTTCAGTGATGTATATAGTCTATGTGATGAAACATCAATGCCAGAACGTAGACAGTGACAAATTCCCAGAGTTTTGGGCAATAGGTTGTAGAAACTTATTTTCACATCAGTAAATGAATATGTGAAAGGCTGTTCTTGTTTTGGTTTAATTTGGAGCTGTTGTCACTTTTCATGGTCTATATGAGTTAATTGATTAGTCCTTTACATACCATGCTCTTTATTACAGAGAAATATTGTGTTACTATTATGTGTCTAGTTTTATCATATAGTGGCTGATCAAGTTGAGTTCCCTATATATAGTAGTTCATTGGTTGCATGTAGCACTTATATTTGTGGAAAGTAAAGTATGTGTGGCTTTGAAATTATTAGGTACAAGGATCTCTTAGTGTTAACTAGGAAATGGGATCTATATCTCAGATAGTTGTCTTAAAGATATCCTCTAGTTTCCCAGTGATACCTGACAGCAAATGGGGGGCACACTTGTCTGTTATTTATCTCAAAGGGGAGAAGTAAAACAATGTAGGAATTCTACTTCTTTTCCCAGACATTTTGTGAATTAGAGATAAGCTACCACATTGTAATAAAGATTCATATTGAGATCATGGTCAATGGTATATTTCAAATTTGTATATCTTTAATGGACTTGTAGATACATCACCCTTGCTTGCAATTTCATCAACCATATTCTTAAAATATGTGCCGCAAACCTGGTGATATGGCGTCTGGTGGGGAAATTAAGTAACTTGTTGTGTTAATAATTTTCATATTGTCTCAGGTGTTGAAACATGTATCTTCAGCAAGTTTTATATCACATTTTTCTGATTTGCTATGATGAATACGCTTGTTGCTTTTTGGTCAAATGTTTTGCTTAACTTACTTTCTCTCCCTTGGGGGAGACTCAGTAATGTACTGTAATTTAAGTGTATCTTCTGGCATTATATATACAATAGCAGCACTTCTTCCATAATACAGTGAGTATCTAATTGTTTTACAATGTTGTCATCAGGTTTATAGTTATAACTCGTTTACATCTGTCAAGTTTGCTTGAGACATTTTGACTCAAGAGCTCCTGTAGAATTTCATTTAACAATTATATTTCTGTGCTCATTCTACAATATTTAAACACTGATTTGTCATGGAGGAATGTAGAGGAGTGAAGTGAAGAAAAAGAAGGAGAAAAAAATGTCTGTCTCCTCAAAGCTGTGTTTGTTATTGTATAATATGTAGTTCTGGGTCTCTCTACCTTGTGATATATCTTTTTTTTAATGTTAAAAACCTCTTTCCAATATTTTAGTATGCTATTTCCTTCCTTTTCTCTGTTGCATTAAACTATAGCATACTAATAATGTGTTTAATGTGGGTTACCTTTAGTTCATCGAAAGACCACTCAACTGAAACCCACTGCTTCGACATGGCAAAACATCAACAACCTGAGAGCAGATGTTTCCCACATGGTAAGTAAATGTTTAGCCATCAACCTGAACTTTGCCCCGTACCCCCACTGTAGTGCATTCTCAGAGTTGGAATATTAAGTAAGGGGGATGTGGGGGGGCATAGTCCCCACATTTAATGGTAGATTTAGACTTCTGGATGGCCAAACAATTACTTACTGTGTGGGAAACATCGGCTCTCAGGTTGTCAATGTTTTGCCGTGTTGAAGCAGTGGGTTTCGATGGAGTGGCCTTTTGATGAACTAAAGGTAACCCGTTTAATGTACAAAGTACTCAAGACAGCCGCTTATCATACAACTGAAGATACTCATAGCTATAAAGTCATGTGTGTGATTATTATAAGTATTTTTTCTTATATAAGTAAAGTCTTTTAGCAATGCTAATTACATATAACGTATCTATATGTAATTATAAATAACTAAATTATTCAATCACTAATCTTTGTCATTTGGAGCATATTTAATGGATGTTTATAGTTCTATCTTATTTGTCTAAGGGATAGGTTTTCTTTTAATCTTATTGTAATAGCTTTTAAAACTTGACATTTTCTTACTTGTCTTGATTGAGCAGTTCCTTTAAATCTATCTTATTTAGTTAAATATAGTTTCCTTTATGCATGTCTTATCTGTAGAGCTCAACGTGGCATAGTTTGGTTAGTTATGAAAGGTAATCTGATAGATCATTGTTTATCTGTTAGACTAGAATTTTTGATAATTCCATGTTTGATATAAAGATTTTTCATACTTCTTGTTAATATGTTTTATATATTATTTTTTAGTCCTTTTTTCTTCCTAGGCCTGAAACAGTAATCTTTAAATTCCTAACTATAAATAGCTCTACTTTGTTTATATCATCTGATTGTGTAAGCATTTACCTATCACCACATGTATGAAAGGGTTTATGGGATTCAGTATTAAATATTAATAGTAACCTTATAAACCCTTTATATACACTTATGAACTATCTTTACTATCATTAAATACTAAGGGTTTAAATAATCCAAGGAAAAGATTGAATTTGATAAGATATCCAAACATTAACAAAGTGCAAGTAGTCTTTCTTCAAGAACTCATTTTAAAACTTCTAAAAGAGCATTTGGAATCCTAGCAATTACTTAACACTTGTTCATTCCTGTTACAAAACTAAGACCGGGGGGGTATTGATTCTTTGGAGGAAAATATTATTAATCCCCAAATTATCCATAAATATGAAGACCACATTAAGATTTGTTACTTTTACAAAGTATACTAGTTTACAATTCCTCTTGTTATCCTAAAATTCAGTGATAGGCTTTGGACATTGCTCAGTCTCTATTGGTTTCCTGTCATGGGACACATCTTATTAAAAAACAACTACATTTTATCACAAATATTTATAAATGTAATTTAATATTGGGTAGAGACTTTAATTGTGTTCTAGGTAATTCTGATGCTACTAATAAGAGAACAGCAAGACTCACTCTCACTGCAAAATTCCTTAAGCATGGATTGTGTCACTTAACTTACTTGATACTTTTAATATAAAATATGCCAATTCATGATTTTTTTTACATCGAGATCATAGAGTTGTTACCCAAATAAGAATAGATAGAATATTTGTTTCTCATAATTTATTTTTAAAAATGTCACATTTTACCATATTACCTTGCCTCATATCTGATCATGAGTCCCTTATCCTTAAGTTTCAAACTGACCATAAAAGACTAACTTTCACAACTAGAATTCCAGCTTATATAACAAAAACCTTCAAACCATAGCTTACCCCAGAATTACAGTATTTTCTGAAAACAAATTATATAACAGATGTTAACATAGTTATGATTTGGGATGCATTACAAGCTTATATTTATGGTAAAATTCTTATATGGTTCAAAAACAAACTTAAAGAATGGAATTCAGAATTACAAAATATACACTTTCAGCTCTTATTAGCCACATCTAGTGTTTCCAAAATATTTATGATGCTAAAAAGAGAATAGAAGAGCTAAATAAGAAATATCTTGATATCTTATAACACAAGACATATATGGTGTTGGAAATATTAAAAATGAATTCCTATGCTTTATCACCCAAACATATGCCTAACTTATCAATGAGAGTTAAAATGCATTCTAAGTCCAACAATATTGTTAAATTATTGCATGAAGACACAAAAACAATGAATCTGATATTGGAGACATTATTAAAGCTTTTAAATATCATTATACAGTCCATTATAAATATATCAATCTGGAAGTCACTCTTTCAAATTTAGACCAATCTTCTCCTAATATTATCCCAGAAAAATTAAAAACAGATCTTCAATCACAAATTTTGTATAATGAAGTCATAGACAAAATTAAGAATTTTAAACCTATTAAAGCACCAGGAATGGGATGGCATAATTATAGAAATATATAAACATTTCCCTTCATCTGTCAATTCCTTTTTCCATAAAACTTTAATTAAAGTTCAAGCACAAGGTAACATTCCTCCATCTTGGAGATATTCATTTATTACACCCCCATTAAAAAAGACAAGTAAAACCCTCAATACTGTAGCTCTTACAGACCTATGTCTCTTCTAAACAATGATTACAAGATCTTTATGTCCATTTTCATTAACAGAACAAAAGTTCCACTGTCCCATATAATCAATGATGATCAGTCAGGATTTATATATAATAGGCATACTCATGATAATATTAGAAGAATATTAACACTTAATGTATTCTTGAATAGAAGTAATGAAGAAGGTCTGATAATTGGCTTGGATACCGAAAAGGTCTTTGACTCTTTAAACTGGGATTATTTATTAAAAGTCTCAATTTTTTTTATTTTCCTTCTTCCTTCATTTTCTTCTTAAAATATATATATATAAACATAATTTATGTTATCTTAAAACTAGGACATTTTATTTTGGAATCTATCCCCTTAACTAAAGGCACAAAACAAGGTTGCCCCTTATCTCCCATTTTGTTTATGCTTGCCATTTAAATGTCTGGCATATTAATATGAAATAATCCAAAGATTAATGGTATTGATATATATAACCAATATTGTTCAAACATAATGTGATTTGCAGATGATATTTTAATAACATTATCTAATTCAAAAGTAGCTCTATCAGAATTAGAAACTTAAATAAAAAGCTTTCAATCAATTTCTGATCTTCAATTTAATAAACTAAAATCTAAATAGGTTGCTAAATAGAAAAAAACACAATTTGGTACAAATCATATTATTGGAAAACAATGGATTCTCTTGATATAATATAGCTAAACCTACAAAATTAAAATCTATGAAATTTATCCTTAATTTTAGAAAATGTATTAATGTTAATGTTGATATTAAAATTTGGTTTGAACTATTAATACCTTTCAGTATGACAAAGAAAGGGCAGCCACGGTGGTGCAGTGGTTAGCATTGCTGCCTCACAGCAAGAGGCTCTCTGATTTGATCCTCGACTGGGATGCCTTCTGTGTGTAGTCTGCATGTCCTCCCTGTGATTGTGTGGGTTTCCTCCTGGTGCTCTGGTTTCCTCCAAAAGACATGCTGTAGGTGGATTGGATACTCTAAATTGGCCCTAGGTGTGAGTGCATGCATGTGTGTGCCTTCCATGGAAGGTTGGGCACTGGGCTGGCAACTCAACACTGTAAAACTCCACTGCCAATCATGAGCGGAGAGGTGAGCCACTGTGGTGACCCCTAACCAGAAAAAGCCAGAAGAAGAAGTATCACAAAGAACTTTTTTGACAAGATACATAAAAATACATTCACTTGATAGGAAGCCAAGAATTCCACTTGTTGGCAACTCTGTATTAAAGATCATAAAGTATTATCTATCCAACACCTTATGAAAGACTTTGACTTGTCATCTCAGGAATGGTTACTTTTACAAAATATACTAGCTTACTCTCAGGATCTCTGTAAAATAATTATTAATTCCTCCTTTAAAGTTAAATGTAAAATAGTAACATATTTACATGAAATCTTGTATAACAAGTCCAATACAGATAATATTATTTCAAAACTGCATAAAATTTTAATAAACTACAAAACAAAACCACATCATAAATATTAGCATCATATTACCATGGGGCATTCTCCTTGACTAGCTCAAGAAAATAAATCCAATATCTTATCATCTGTCAAACTCACATCCTGGTCACAATGTGGTGCTGTGGTAGCGTTGTCGCCTCACAGTAAGACGTTGTCTCATTCGATTCTCAGCTAGAGCGTCTTCTGTGTGGAGGCATGCGTGAATGGGCGTACCTTCGTTGAAGGTTGTGCATCAGGTCTGGCAACTCGTCACGTAAAAATCTACTGCCAATCATTAGCGGACCGGAGTTCCAATGTGGCGACCCCTAACTGGGAAAAGCTGAAAGACAGCAACAACAACATTTACTTGAAAAGTTTTACACAGAACTTTTCTAACACCAGATGAGGTAGCTAAATTTAACAATTCTAAGAATATTTCTTGTTGGAGGTGTTCACAGACCTGTAAAGCTGACTGGTTCCATATTTTTATGACTGCCCTAAGTTAAAACAATTTTGAAGAGACATAGATACATTTTTTAAAGCCCTGTTTTATAACTTATTCCTACTACGTATTGCCTTTGTTTTATTTAATGTTAATGATGGTTACCCTTTGAATAAAGATAATTTGTTTTTATTATGGTCAATACTTGCAGTTGCTAGAAATGGTATCACCAGAAAATGGAATTCCACTGTTTCTACACTTCTTGAAGACTTCTTATCCTTATTGAAAGAAACAGTGCTTAAGGAAATGAAGGTCAAAGAATTCAGGATTTACCCAAAACCTTTTGTCAACAACCCTTGGAAGAAAGTTATATCTCTTATCAAAACTCTACAAATGGACTCTAACTCTCTCTAACAGAATCTGTAATGTTATTTATATTTATTTATTTATTTTATTTTATTTTACATTTGTTAACCAGGAGAGTCCGACTGGATACATGTCCATTTTCAGCGGAGGCCCGGGGAAAAAAGCTCCAGGTACATAACAGACATACGAACATTGTTAATGCAAAAAAAGGAAGATAGTTGAGTTCTAAATACAATATAAAGATACATCACATCTTGGGAAAAAAAAACAACAGCAGCATATAAAAAAAAAAAAAAAACATAGGTCAGTTACAAAGGCGCCTTGTTAAAAGCTGTTAAGGATAGTGAGGTAAGAGAAGGGTAAATGATAGTGGTTCATCAGGTTTGGAACAGGGACATTGCCAGAGAGTATTGAGATGGGGTTTAAGCTTTTTCTTGAATTGTAGGAGTGAGGGTTCTGAGGTGAGCATGGTCGGTAGGGAGTTCCACATTTTACCTACAAAGTTTGAGAATAGAGAATCCCCAGCAGAATTATTGGCTTTGGTAGTTTGAGCTAAGATCTTATTGGAGGAGCGTAAAGATTGCAGGTTAATATAGGGGTGAATGATGTTTTTCAGAGCTGGTGTTTTCTCTGGGTGATACAGTTTCTGGTGAGCCATTTTGAGTTGGTTGAAATGGAGTTGGCTGGAAAACTCTAACCACCCTAGTTGCTTCAAGTTAGTGCAGTGGTGCGTTCTAAAGGTGGAATTTGTGGCAAATCTAGCTATGTGATTGTAACAAGAAGCAAGTTTGTTAAGGGTTGTCTTGTTTAGGTTTGTAAAGAGGGGGGAGGCATAGAAAAGAGTTGATAGTAGGTGTGTGCTGGCAATTGTAATTTTAGTGTGAGGAGTGAGAAAGTGTTTTACTTTATAGAGAGCCAAGCTTTTATTGACGGTTTTGATGGTAAGATTGAAATGGGTGTCAAATTTAAGGGAGTTATCAATGGTAACACCTAATAGCTTTGTGTGAGCTTCTGGTGATATAGTGATTCCATTGGAGGATGTAATAGAGAAGGTGGGGAAGAGTCTTGTTAGTGGGTGAGAAAGTAAGTAGTTTTGTTTTGTTGGGGTTGAGAACTAGTTGTCGACTTGAGAACCATTTTTCTATTAGGTTGAAGGTGTCTTGGGTTGAAGCAGTGAGGTCTGCCAGGTTGGAGGCAGTGCTGATGATAGTCGAATCATCTGCATATTGAATGCATGTGGCATGGGGGTGATTGTGGGCAGGTCATTAACAAAGATGGTGAAGAGAAGAGGGCCAAGAATAGATCCTTGGGGAACTCCAAGTGTAACAGGTAGGCATGTAGATAATTTGTCCTGCCATAGAACAGCCTGTTGCCTATTGGACAGGTAGGATTGGACCCATTTCAGCGTGGAATTGCTGAGTGATAGTTTTTTTAATGTATGGAGGAGTTGAATGTGGTTCACCATATCAAAGGCATTGGAGAGGTCTAAGAAAAGAGCAGATGATAGTTTATTATTGTTTCTGAAGTTATTGATGGTATTAGAAAAGGATAGTAGGGCTGATGTGGTACTGTGATTTGGCCTGAAGCCATGTTGGGAGTTGGCTAGAATTTTATTTTTGGTGAGGTGTTCCATCAGTTGTTTGTGGACACACTTTTCCATAATTTTGGCCAGGGGTGAGAGTATAGCTATAGGTCTGTAGTTGGTTAGCTCTAGTGAGCTACCACCTTTATGGAGAGGAATAATGTGGGACATTTTCCATATGGAGGGATGAAGGCTTCTGACAAGGTATGGTTTATGATTATGGAGACGGGATAGGAAATGGCCTCAGCTGCTTTTTGCAGAAACTCAGCTGGGAGAAGGTCAGCTGCTAGCTTAGTGGGTTTTAGTTTTTTAAGAAGAGATGTTATAAAGGATATGGGTACTGGATCGAAGGTAAATAGATGATCTGATGTAGTTGTAGTATTCTGCTGGCATGGGTAGTGGAGTGGGCTGGTTGTTTGTTTGAATTGTGTGGCCAGGGATTGTATAGTTTCTGTGAAGAAACTATTGAATGTGTTAGCAATGTTTACAGGGCACTGTTGTTTGCAAGTTGTTGGAGTGGGGGTGGTTGCCTGGCCTGGGTGTTTACTTAGAAATGTATTATCTACTGTTTTCATTTTTTCTTTTCTTTTTATATACTCTAAGTCAATGTACATATTGTATATACTTAAAGCTCTGCAATTCTGATTATCAGTTTATATTATAAAAATGTTTTATCTCATAATGTGTTAACATAAAAATAAAAATTATTTGAGTTAAAAAACAAATACAGAATTGTACAAAGTGTTACTCCTTTCGCACTTCCATCTGGTAGACCAAATCTCCCACAACCACTATTAAATTAAACAATGACTACCATGGTTCCATATTGCAATTCCAAGACTTGTGAATGTGAGCCCTGTAATTACAAAAAAAGGCCTAAATACTGGAGAACAATGAATGTCAGACATCGCTGTTCTTCTTTAAAGCAGTTTTTTTTTTTTTATTATTATTATTATTTTTTTTTTTTTGAAGGAGGCAAGCCCAAGCTACCATCCCTCACCAAATGTACATCAACTTCAAGCTTTCCATACCTTGGAAAAGGAATATTCTGAGAAACAGCAGACTTAGTATATATAAGTCTATGTTTTTGATAATTCAGTCTCTCTAAACTGAGACTTGCACTAATGAGTCTCAGATTATCAAACTGCTACTAACTACCACTCAAGAAAAAGGGGAAATACTTTAGTTTGGCCAAATGTAAGTATATTCATTATTCCACTGTAAGATGAATTTGAAACAGGAAATTTATATTTTTAAAACACTTTTCAAAAATATCTCTAATCCAGTCACTTATGTTTAAGGAAAATGTTTAGATCCCTTATTGTTTACGTGCAAGCTGTGCAATTTAATTCTCTCCAAGTGGGTTCAACAAGACTGTCATTAGCAAAAAAGACAACTTAATGGTTTTTAATTGTGAATATGCTTTTGTTATAAAATAGTGATTTAAAATAAAAGTAACTTTAATGAAGAAAACATTGCTTACACTAAAATGTTATTGAACCAAATGGAGGGCAGCAATTTTATTATAAAATCAGGAAATAACTTTTCTAAACATCTTTAAAAAAATCTTTGTGACTTTTGTTACTTTCAGTATTGTTATACTCTAATCTTGTGTTAGAGTATTAACAGGAGCCACCACAAAACTATGCTAGGAAGCTGAAACAGCCTTAAAAGCTGTAGCAAGTTTCAGGCTACCACACGTCTTTTTCATATGTTTCAGTGTGAAATGTATTACAGTTTTTAACACAGATAGTGGACCAGACATACACTCTGCTTGTGGTTGCTGTCTTCGAGGCAGCTTCAAGTATGTTACATCTTTTTTAAAGTTGTAAAACATTTAACTCCATGTGGTACAAAGAATAATGATCATGTTTCTCTGATCATAAATAAGTAGTTGTGTGTTCCCAGAATGAATGTTAAGACTAACATTCTGAGCTTTTGTTTACCTCCCATGTTGAAGTGAATTTCTTGATATCTATTTTTTTGGACATATACCATGTCAATTGGAGAAATTAGTGTTCAATGTGTAAAGCAGACCCGCTCATCCTCCATGTGGAATTGGAGGGGACTGCATTACTTTACATCCTGGTTTTTGATATAATCACCTCCATAGTCACCAAGGTAAGCACTTAGTTTTTGCAAAAATAAATAAATAAATAGACGTGCCTGCATTTCTCCTTCTTTTAAAGTGCCATTCTTGTTTTATGTGAGGGTATTTGGGTTTTTATAACAAATGTGGTCAATTTATTGAGCTTTTGGGGAGAGGATTATAGTCCCTTATGACAGCAAGGCTTCTCTGCTCTCTTTGTCACTGAACACCTTACACCATTTTTCTGATTGAGTTACCTCTGTAAGACTTTCTACACAGCATCTTGGAGGAAACTGTTTGTTCATTTTATATTAGCTGGCATGACTTGTCTCTGGAATGTGCAGGTCATTACTTAATTGTATGGATCCCTCCAACGGCTATTAGCTCTTCTGTTCCCAAGTCAAAAAGTAAGGAAGAGTATTCAATAAATGCTCTCCTTCTTTGCAGTAGGTGGTCAACACTCACTCTTTATATTAGTCATCAGATTACATCTAAAGCACCAGTATGACTTTCCGTTAGTGAAGTTTACGTGATTGTAGACAAAGCCCCCCAGAGTCAGTCTTTTCTTACCTCTTTGGGAAACAGTTGCTGCACAGACCTGGAAAACTACACCAAGGCTAGAGGTATCTCCCTCTGCTGTTCTTTTCATGAACAGAATATCAAGACAAAATAAAATTTTGGCAGAGGTATGAGGGTTACATATTCACTGTTTGCAAGTCATGTTATGTTCTTAGCCTGTTAGCTCTGGCATCAACTGAAGTGATTAACTATTCATTTGAAGTGGTTGGGCAGAACAATTAGAATTAATGGCTTTCATGCAAAACAAATTTGGATTGCTCTGCAATTAAGAAGGGAATTGATAGCTCAGATGTAGGAGTTTATTATCTTGCATTCTTTTATTTTTTTTTTTTTAATAAGTGAAGGTGACTGGAATTGAGAAATTGATGAGTAGATGTATGCAGTGACAGCAGTGCTGTAGGCACTGTACAGGACTGCGATGGTGAAGTGACAATTGAGTCATAAGACAAATTCCTCAATTAGCAGCTTAGTCTCTATCTTTATCTATGTACATTGGGTAAGGATTGTTAAAGGATGCGATTATGGAAACAACTGGCAGAAAAATTAGGTTCCTTCCCAGGGTGGTTAAGCTCATTTTCTGTAAAACTGTGAGGAGTAAGTTGATCCAGTAGGATATTACAGCACAGTCAATGCTCCTAAATAGTGACAGGAATCACATAAGGTGGTCTGATAGTCTCACTATGTTATCAGGATGTCTCTGGAGGTATCCTGTTGGAGGCATACCAGGCACAACCCACCAGGAGGAGAACTTGGGCATGCCTAGTGTGTGCAAGGATTACAAATCTCAGATTGTATGGGAATATCTCCAGACTATTTAGCTTGTTATCCATATGGCCCTTGTCAAGGCAGCAAGTTTAAAAAATAGATGGAGAGTGTTTTTTTTTTTTTTTTTTTTTTTTGCATTTTATATTGTATCAGTTGTGTCTGGTAATTGTGTCATTACTCTGCAATGCATCCATTCCTGAGTGTTACTGTGCATGCAAGTTTAATTAAGACACCTGCTTTTCCATTGCATGTTACTGTTGAGTGCTGCCTTTTGGTTCTGCCGCAGAAAACTGCTGTCGTAATATCATATGCTAATAGAAGGGAGGGTTCATAATCATGGTATACTGTAGTTTTGTTAAGCACAGCAGCTCTGTGATGGTATCTAATACCTAAAGGAGTGTGATTAATAAACAGTCCATTAATGTTGTGCCACAGACTAAAGACAGCTGAGCATTCATGGAGTTAGTGAGTACATAATACACCAGAAAACAGCCAACCGTCTACACTGATGAGGCACTCATGAGCAGGCAAAGCAGTGTGCACATCAAGGCATCCCATAACCCCTACACATCATAAATATAAAGTAAAGTTGGGGCCTGCATAAATGGCATCACACTGTACTTTGCATTTGTGATATGATGTGGGCAGTCAGTAATGTCTAAAATGTGCATGCTTCCTGCACAACCTAAACTTTCCTTTCACTCTTGTCCCCTAAGTCACACCTTAAAGGTAGGGCATGTCTCATGCTGACTCAGCAGGAGATGTAATGGTGTTCTTAAACTGGCAGACATGACTGTGAATCTCTGAAAAATCACTTTAAAGATGGATATCATGAGATCACTTCATAGTACTAGTTGGTGAATAGGCATACAATATCAAGCATGCATGCCTACCTCAGGCTCGCAATGTACTTCTGGAGTGGAGGCAGACACATTTCATTAGCACAAACATCTATTGACCCCTATCATAGAATGTGTGTGTGTGTGTGTGTGTGTGTGTGTGTGTGTGTGTGTGTGTGTGTGTGTGTGTGTGTGTGTGTGTGTGTGTGTGTGTGTGTGTGTGTGTGAGAACACACATGTGCAAGGGAATATTTATGACTGTAACATGAGTATGGATCTCAACTGCCAGTTATGGATGTTATTTCCTAATGCAAATGCCCCTACCATCCATCTGTCTGTGTATAGATGCTGTGGATGAAAGTAGAAAAGGTGGCACATATTTTCCTGAACTAGGAACAATTAATGTTCAGTTATGTATGATATTAAAAAAAATAATAAAATTAATGCCTTAACAAGACATATTATAAAATGTTGTACTTAGCAAGTTTTTTTCAGGGTATGGGAACAAGTTAAATTAGTCATTAGAGGTGCAGATATAAGAAATCCTACAGAAGGTTGGGAATAAAATGGATTTCTGAATTTAACTTTACTTGTTATCTGGGTTTAAATGATTCTTATTCATTCATAGGTTCATAGGTGTGCACTAGGCTAATGGCCCTGAAGCCTTTACAAGCCTAACCCATAGAAGTGCCCTGGCATTGTGCCACCTGACATTAGCTCCCAGTGCCTCGATCAAGTAGAGCCACTGGAGTGATCCCTGGGGTGAATTTTCTATTTCTCATCTCACACTCATCAAGATTTCTCTTGAAAAGGACCAGTGAGTTGCTCTGTTTGACATGTATGGGAGGTCTATTCCATAGCATGGGCAGTCTCTGGGTTATGAACCTGTCCCTCCAGCATGTTCTGTTGATTGTGGTAATGAGGCTGAGGTCACTGGAGTGTGTGGAGCAGAGGGACTGGGATTTATTTAGATATAGCATTTCTAACAGAGCTGGGTCAAACATGGCTTTGTAAGTCAAGCAGAGAGCACCTATTAGCAAACGATATGAAACAGAGAATAGCTGGAGTTTTTTGAGTCTGCACATGTAGGACATGTGTTTAAGGCCTAGGATCCTCTTCATGAGGTACTTTTGTAGCCTCTCCAGCTGTTGCAGGTGTCTAGTCGGGTACATACCAAATGGGGCATTATACTCGATGACTGGTCTAGTGAGGGAAGAGTAGACAGAAATGATGACTTCTTTCTTCCTGGATGCAAAACCCTTGGTAATGAGATGTGCCACATAGAAGGACTTTCTGACCACAGTGGCAATGGGGTGGTTGAAGGAGAGGTTGCTGTCAACCTGTGTCCCCAGATCTCTTATAACACCTTCAGTGTCAGTGGGCTCCCATTGATGTGGTAATTAGTGCGAACTGAGTTTTTCCCAAAGGGGATGATAATGCATATTTTGGCATTAAACTTAAGGCCATGGTTTTGACACCAGTCATTGGTCTCAGTGAGGCCTTTCTGTAGGATGTCTGCATCACTTGGGGAGTTTATAATGTCTTCCAGCTTGCAGTCATCTGCAAACTTGGTCAGCCAGAATCCCTCTGTGTTGGTCTGGACTTCTGAGAAGTAGGTGTAAAATAGGACAGGACCCAGGACCGATCTCTGTGGGACTCCACTTATGACTGGTCATCAGTCGGACTTGGAGTCCACTACTTTCACACTGTGGGTTCTATCTTTGAGCCAATTTGCAACCCACCTAATGATATAGGGGTTGATGCCTAGTTTGGTGAGTGTATCAATAATTCCTGAGTGAGGAATGGTATCAAAAGCCTTGGCCAGATCGAGATAGGCTGTATGAACTGCCTTACCCTCATCCACAGCTCTGGTGACTGACTCAAATAAGTCAACCAGGTTGAGCAGGCATGATCTACCTTTCACAAAACCAAATTGCATGGGATCTAGAGTTTGGAGATTCTCTATATCCATGTTAATTAGGTCCATGATGATGTACTCCATAGCCTTACGTATCAGACTCATCAGGCTAATGGGGCAATAATTTCCAAGGTCTGTAGTTGCTCCTCCTTTACGGAGAGGGATGACTGTAGCAGTGTGCCATTTGGCAGGGACAAAGCCTGAGGTGAGGCTGTGAGTGAACAGGGCATACAGATGTGGTGACAGTTCACTTTGTAATTCATGTAGAATATAACCAGGGATATTATCAGGTCACAAGGAAGCTGTATTCTTGGCCTTGGACAATGCAGCTTTAACCTGTGCTACAGTAATGCTGGGTACCTGGTATTCTTCTGTTATTGAGATTGGTCCTTTAGGGTGGGATAGAGGGGTAAAGTTGGCACTGAATCTGTCAGCCAGTATGTTGGCAATATCTGTTGGCTCACTATAGGAGCTACCATCGTGCAGTAACTCAGAACAAATCTGGGTATTGCCATGGAGATTCTTGATATAACTATAGAAGGCTTTGTGGTTGTTTTTATTGTCTGCTGCAATTCTGCCTATATAGCTGGCTTTGCAGGTTTTGATGATGGATCTCAACTTTTTATTGAGGATAATAAGGAAATTTTTCCAGTCTTGGGACTTCACCTTTTTCTGCAACAGTTTCTTCCTTCTGTTGTAAAGTTTATTAAGGGCAGGGGATCACCAGATTGGCTTCCTTTTTTTTGGAGGAGAGCATCTTGGTTCTGTTGGGTATGGCTAGTCCCATGCATTTATGTACGTGTTTGTACAGTGCATTGGTGTATGATTCGGCAGTCATGCATCTATTTCCTTGGCCACCTCTATTTTTAGGAGTCCAAAGTCAGCTTTGGAGATTTTTTTCATGGCTGATACCTTTGCAGGGGGTATGGTGAGATGTGGATTTCCATGGTGATTCGTTTGTGGTCAGATCTAACCAGTGAGGAATTGACTATTGGTGTAGGGCAATGGTTGCCCATGTTAGTAATAACCAGGTCAAGGATGTTGCTTCCTCTAGTTGGGGTAAGAATGAGCTGGTACAGGGTATTGGAATTGATGAATTCCAGGAAGCGTTGGGCCAGTGCATTGGTGCATGAGAAGTTTTCTCAGTTAATGGAGGGGTCGTTGAAGTCACCTAGTATGAGAATGTTGGGTTGGATCTTAATAGTTTCCAGGGTGCTTAGGAGTGTGGACTGAGAGTTTTCGGATATGGTTGGGGACCTATAGCAGGCTACAACCTGAATCACCATCTTACCCAGTGTTAGTTGTAACTGGAGTATCTCAGATGCGTTATGCTGGGTTACTAGTCTGTTGGTGTGCATATCCTTTATGAATATGGAGACACCATCGCCTTTGGAGCTTCGGTCCATGTTCTGGGGCTGAAAGGTGTAGAATGAGTTATAGCCTGGTAGCACAGGGGTGCTTTCTGCTGCTTTAAACCAGAATGAAGCTGCCGGTGCTATTATACTGCAGTAGCATGGCACTGTTACTGCTAATACTGATGAAGTACTACAGGAGCACCAGCAGCATGGAACTGTCAATGCTGTTATACTACAGCAGCATGGAGTTGTAATGGCTGATGTACAGCAGCAGCAACATGGAGGTTGTCAATGCGATTATACTACTGCAGCATAAAGTTGTTACTGCTGATGTACAGCAGTAGCAACATGGAGGTTGTCAGTGCTATTATACTGCAGCAGCATGGAGCTGCCATTGATATTATAGTGCAACAGCATGGAGCTGTTATTGCTAATAATGCTGATGTACAACAGCAGCAGCAGCATGGAGATGCCAATGCTACTATACTGCAGCAACATAGAATTGTTACTGCTGATGTACAGCAACAGCATCGTGGAGATGCCAATATTGTTATACTGCAGCAGCATGGAGATGTTACCGCTGATGTACAGCAGCAACAGTAATATGAAGCTGGCAATGCTATTGTAGTGCTGCAGCAGAATGCAGCCGTCAGCACTGTTGTAACAAGCAGAACCATAACTACCCCAGTATGATGTACTTTGTGACTTGGGGCTGTTAAGTCTTCACAATTAAGTGTAGTTCATAGGTTCATAGGTTGATACTAGGCTATCGGCCCCTAGGGCCTATACAAGCCTAGACATAACAATTCCCTGGCTATTTCTGGGTTAATATTTAGCGATGCTCAAATGGAAACTATGTCTCTTTATTCTAATGAATATAAAATGTTGTTAATAAACTGAAGCTGCTGGTCTAGTTACAGTTATCACTACAAATGAGTAGATTCATTAGTTTCATGCAGAACCCATTGCCACTTATAAGCAACAAAAGACCACAAAAGCAAATTTATCAAAGTGAATATACACTCTGAATCCAAAAACACATTAGTATTCACACAGCAGCTCACACACAGCCATAAGGAATTGTTGGAGCACTGCTTCTCTAATCTTTCTTTGTCCAAAAGACTTTTAAGGAAAATATTTCACGTGTAGCATTTAAATGTATTAGGTTTAGCGGGCACTGAAAATGCTCTTGGTCAAAGTAACATAATTATTACTCATCATTATTCAGTGTCCAACTGAAATAAATAGAAATAGTGTACCTAAATATCAGAAGCAACTGTCTGTCAAGCCTGGCTAGCATCTACTACACTGCATATGCATGCTATGTCTGGATCATGGCTCAAGCCTTTTATATAAGGACGTAGAATTCTGCATCCTTAGGTATACAAACTCTAAGAAAAGGTTGTATATAGCACAGAGCAGAGAGTGTTAACACTCTCATTCCAGATTCCTTTAAATTAAAATGAATGAGATTGTAACCACCAGTGCACTTGGAAGGGAAACAATGGTAGTATTTGTTCAAGAAGGAATAAATAAACATTTAAATCTGGGATGTGTGCTTATAAAGTCACACAAAACAGTAATGCTGGTACCCACTACATTAAGATGGTTTGACAAGCATATATCAGAGCTGGACATCTTTAGTATTCCTTCTCAACAGTACAGTAACACTGGAGTTATTAATGACTGCCTTTAAGTGGCCTCTACTCCACTAATCCTATACTGTACATGAAATGACAAAAGTGGACAAAATTCTAGAAAGGATTTGTAGTTCGTATCAGGCACCCTGGCTAGTCACTTGAGTAACCATCTACTAAAATATGTCATATTGAACTAATGTAGCCTCTCAGCTTCTTCAAGAAAAAAGTCTGTAAGAAGTATCCAACATTTAATCATAGGTGGTATCAGTGGTATTCTCAAGGTACTGGCCTTGTCTTTATTATCTGATTTACTTATTTACAACTTGATTACTGGGAAGTGAACTGTTCTACTGACCCTTTTCAGCCATGTACAGTGTTAGTTACAGGAGGTGAATAAGCATAATATGCCAGCATGACATTGTGTAAAACTGGTAATGGACAATTTTAAAAGGGCTATACAGATGTAGCATTAGTAATATTTACAATATTTACACATTCAATTCTCTTTTAAAAAATATTTACAATATGAGAATAAATGGGGTCATTCCTGCAAACATAGTTACAAGTGCTATTCTGAATAAGCATAATATGCCAGCATAACATTGTGTAAAACTGGTAATGGACAATTTTAAAAGGGCTATACAGATGTAGCATTAGTAATATTTACAATATTTACACATTCAATTCTCTTTTAAAAATATTTACAATATGAGAATAAATGGGGTCATTCCTGCAAACATAGTTACAAGTGCTATTCTGAATAAGCATAATATGCCAGCATAACATTGTGTAAAACTGGTAATGGACAATTTTAAAAGGGCTATACAGATGTAGCATTAGTAATATTTACAATATTTACACATTCAATTCTCTTTTAAAAAATATTTACAATATGAGAATAAATGGGGTCATTCCTGCAAACATAGTTACAAGTGCTATTCTGAATAAGCATAATATGCCAGCATAACATTGTGTAAAACTGGTAATGGACAATTTTAAAAGGGCTATACAGATGTAGCATTAGTAATATTTATAATATTTACACATTCAATTCTCTTTTAAAAAATATTTACAATATGAGAATAAATGGGGTCATTCCTGCAAACATAGTTACAAGTGTTATATTACAATAATTAACCAGTGTCAAGAAAAGAAGTGCATTTGGCTTCATTCATTAGATGCTGATTAAAACCTTTTTTTTAATGTTTTGAGTGTTTTTTAATACTTCTGTCTGTTTTTGGCTATTGCTGCTTTAGGGATAGATCTTGGGAGGGATGCAGTAACACAAGTTTAGTTGACTGAAGACTTTGGTTGTGATATTGTCAGTGTGAATATTGAAAATGAGGATTTTCTCAGTTCTTATGCCTAACTATGTCTGCTTTAGGACATTATTTAGGGTTAATGTTTCCTTTAGTGTCGCTTTTTGTTAAAATATGAAGTAGAGGAATTTTTGAGCAGTTGAGGATATCATGACGTCTGTTTTGGTGGAGTTAATCAGCAGTGTTTTTGAATGTAGTCACTGCATAGAGTGGAGAATGTAGATTGCATTATATTACAGACACTAATAAGTCATAGCAACTCCTCTTAACAGGGCATCATCTGCATACATAAACTTTCTCTTTCCAACATCAACTCATCTTCAGAGTTTTTAAGATTGTACAACATACAAAGCATCTGGAGATAAGAAAAGCACAAGTCTGTACTATGCTCTGGCTGGGCAAAGAAAGATTACTATATTAACCTTCAATAAAACAAATAAAACAACACTAAAATCCTTCCTTTTTTTTTTTTTTTTTTTTTTTTTTTTTTGAAGCATGTGGATGACCCAATATGGCTATACTATTATGAGACAAAAGCAAATACGTTCAAAGGATGACTTCCACAGTTAAAGCCAAACTAAGCAAAACTTTCCAAATGAACTCTTACAAGGAACAAACTCTATAACTTTATAGAAGCAAGTTAGGAGCTTCAGGTTGGAACCAGTGACACACCTGCCTGAAAAATTAAAAGCTGTGTCTCAGTATCTCATAACAAACTGTACCCTTTATTAAATCACTGCAACTAATGCTAGTAGATAAGTACATTAAATAAGGGATATGCAGAAGCTGGACTGTAATGTAGAGGAACCTGAAGACTACTCGTACTGTTTGTGTACTAAGATACTAGAGAAAACTTTCACCAACAGTCCTATCTCGCAACTGTTCACATTTTTGCAGAATGCCCAGATTTTTGCCTCATATTTTGGTCTGTTCCTCATAAAATTTGCATTTTCTGGAAGATCACTGAGGACTGAAGTCACTAAATAATGATATACATTTGAGTTTCAGACTTCACATCCTTCAACAAACACAAATCCTGTTATTCTAGCAACTTTCTAAGTTTATGAGGAATATTTAAAATATGTTTCTATTTTAGGTATTTTTCCCCCATTATTTTAGGCTTTGTCCAGACTTCTTGTGCTAACAGGCTGAGAGATATGTCAACAGTTCACAACCTACATTTCAGAAGTGAATACGGTATTTATTCAGCCAAATTCAGTGAAAGTGATTCATACAGTAGCTATCTTCCTTGATTAATCAAAACTTTTGATCTTGTAAAACACAAACTGATGGATCAACAACTGAAAGATCAGTATTGCTGCAAAATAATACTGAAATGGATCCAGAACTGCCTATTAGGAAGAATGCAAGAAGTGTCATGACAGAATGCACTCAGATACATTCAGCTGAAATGCACAGATTTAATCAAATGCTGCTACTCATCCCAAAGTAAGTTTAAAATTTGGAGATGTCTTTCTAGCCATTTCCTACCTGCATCCTGTAGTAAAGTTCCTTTTCAATTAGATTCTGAGATACGTTGAATGACTTCAAAATGTTACATGAAAGTCTATATCTTCTGTCTCAGTTTAGCAAAATGTTTCAAGTCTAGATAATGTTTGATGGTAGTTTTCCTTTCATAAGTGATGTCCTTATTGTTACATTTCTAGAACTTCACTGATAGTTACTTTAGGTAATAGCTTCTCAATATCCTATGCCTACAGAATTATATATTAAAGCTTGTACAGTTTAATAAAGTGATGTTTTGGCCAAGTTTCCCTGGAACACTAGTTTTCCTCCAGCATCTAACAGAAATTTCTCCACAAATTTGCCTTTATTTTTACCCCTCACAGGACAGAGCCCAATAGCGCCTATATCAGTGCTCAGTCAGCCTGTTTGATTTGAGATCTCAGGAGCTGAGGATTCCCTTGCAGGTAAGACTCCAATGGCCTGTTCATATCTGCCTAAGAATCTGCCATGAGCTTATCTGGTCACAGTGATAATAGAGTAATAGAGAGCAGGCCATCCTTGCTGGTTTTGCATTGATGCCTACCCTATCCCTTCATATTGCACCCCCTCACTGTGGTAGCCCTTCTGAGTTCCACTATTGCTATTTTTCAAACATTTTCCTAGGCTCCCAGTGTGACTGCACAAGGCAGTAAATGGCAGTGTGGGGTTGATAGGCCACAGTTCATGGGGTACACTTACAATGGTGAGCCAGAGTTATCACACTCCCCCCAGGATGGGTGAGCAGGCAGCATCAGCTCATGCACAGCTTCCCTGGTTACCTACGACAGGTACCCTTGCTGGCATATGAACTCAAGTCACCTGAGATGTACTCAGGACTTTACCCTCTGTGCCACAAAGCCACTTCCACAAATCTGTCTTAATGTTAATCTTAAGAGACACTTCTGTGAGCAGAAGAATTACAGGCATATCTAGCTGCATTTTGCCCATGGATTCAGTAGCTTTGCAGAAGGCATTACTCACAAGCTTTAAATTAACAGAAAAAAACAGGTACAGATGATAGACTGAGGAAAGTCTAACAGCCATGATTGTGGTGGTCTGTAGTAGGGGAAAATAAATGCACAGCTGAAGCATGCCATATACTAAGTATGAGATTACATTATCTTAGATAATTCTTCTGCTATGTGTACAGCTGTCTTAGAGATACCATATATGAGAGGCGAGGATATGGGAGGGTGCCAGGGGTGAAGTCTCCTTGCAAAACCATTCCCACAGTGATACCTTACTAAAAGGATACAACGGATAAACAACATATCCTGCACGGACTGACTCAAAGCCACTCAGTATCCTACCGACTGCTAACAGGTGGCCTGTGTGTCGCATACAAGGTATACTTCAACCCATTATTGATGGATTTACTACACATCAGCAAACCAGATGGCATCAGAAATACTTGGTCTAGGGATCTAAACCTCTTCTGCAACATCAACAAAATTTTTTTTGGAGGGACAGGTATATCTCATAGCTGATACAGCTGCTGCTGTGGAACAGACTACAATCTACATAAAATAATGTTCAACCCTGTCCATATTCAAACACAAATTGGATATATGGCTAGAAAACAGAACAGTTACCCCAGAACTGATCCCTGTACTACTAATGGACAGATACAGCTCCTAAATGCATTATCCCGTGCATGAATCCCTCAAATTATCTATAGTATGATCCCAGTTGTTCTCATTAGGGCTAATATATAATTATCAACCATGACATGGGCAAGACCAGTCTCTAACAAAATGTGATAGCTTAATTTGAGCACCATAAGGGAAATTGGCTTGCAAGGGCATCTAGCCTAGCACTTGCCTATGAACCTATAAAAATCAGTTGGAGGATTTGACAGCAGTTAACAATCTGCCTTTTTTAAGTGTAATTTTTTCTCAGAGCTGACCATCAGCTTGCTACCCATGTCTTCTCCAGATTCAGTTGGTCTACCCGACCTGCCTTAGCCTGCCTAGAGGTAACCCAAATTCATGTGAAGTGCTGATGAGGAAATCAAGGATCCAGGTCTCACACTTCTGAATAAGAGTTAGATACAAGGATTTTATAACATTTGATTTATCTTCTTTACAAAGAAAGCAAATTAAATAAACAGTATAGTTGGGATCCAGAGATTCTCATCACCCGCACTAATTGGCTGATCCAATTTAGTCAATTAGTCAATCAGCGTAAAGGTAAGACTCTCCATTTCAGAGGCAAGGTAAATCTGCTTCAAAAACACTTCACTACCAGCTCATTATTATCAAGACTCTGAAATGAACACTATACTGTCAGTCCTGACCAGACTAGAGCTGCCCCTAATGTGCCCATGTGATGCAAATGCACCCCCTAGCTCAAAAACATACACGCACCCTTCTACCAGCAAACAAGCACCCAGTGAGAGATGCAGTCATGAAACTGATCACTCACCCTCCTGCATGCATGCTCATACACACACACACACACACACACACACACACACACACGCACACACACACACACACACACACACACACACACACACACACACACACACACACACACACACACACACACATACACTCTACACTTACCACCCATAGTGCAACCACCCAAACACACACACATATATACACATTCATGCATACACACACACACACACACACACACACACACACACACACACACACACACACACACACACACACACACACACGTACACCTTTGCTAGAAGTCAAACAGGGAGCTGCACTGCTTGGCATGGGGGCAGACCTGAAAGAATTAAGAACAGTTTCTGTTTTAAAACCAGGTTAAACACTTTTCTAAGATTTATAATTATAATTATTTAGTAGGATACCTTTGTCCTATGGATAATGGACTTCTTAAACTATCACTTTAGTTGAGGTTTGCAAACTTTGGTTTATTGCAATCCACAACTGTTGCATATATCTAAAGTAAAATGTCCAGTGAACACTGGACGTTGGGCAGGGCATCTATTTACTGTGACATAATTGTGCTGCTCAAAATCAAATTAGCTGCATTTATTCACACTAGGAAATATGCTTGCATTACATAACTTTACATCCTTTGTAATCTGTAGTTAAAGATGCTCCAGAAAGTAGAAGAGATTTTCACAAAAGCCTGTCACCAATTAAAACTACTTTTCCATAATATTTTTCCAAACCTCACAATTCATCCCAGTCTGTCTATGAGAGTACCAAGCTACTCCTGTCTGTCAAAGTAGGGCAGGAACTTCTTAGGCCCACTAAACTGACTGGGCCTAAGAAAAAAGAGCTGAATGCATCTGTGAGTGCATGTTAAAGTTCATTTTTTATTAGTCTCACTGCTTCATGATCATCACTGCACTATTACCTTCATGTTAATAAGATCTTGGCAGTAGTCCACTCCCCCCCCATGCAGACAGCAGTTACAGTGTGAGCCATCTACTGCAGACCACCAAGCTCTATTGCGTATATCAAACTGTACAAGCACATGTATCCTTCCAGGTGATGTACATGATGAGTTATGCAGAGCTTTTTGTTCCTCTGCTCCTACAGTTTATAAATCCTTGAAAGGTGACATTCAATTCCATATCTTTCAAACACCTTGCTTAGTCACCTGTATACTTGGACCTCATAACCCTTATGTCTTTTGAGTGTCTGTTAAATCATTTTAGTTTTTTTTAGATTGTTAATACCATCTTTATGCTATTCATCTGTGATATCCCCAACCTCTCCAACCCTAGAAAACCAGGGTCTATATTAAATCAGCGAATGCTTAAAAAGCGAATGCTGATTTATCGACCTCATGTAAGCGAAAGCTTACAATCCTGAAAACTCAGAACAGCAATTTTTTTCCCATGGAAAAAAATCTCTGTTCCACAAAAAAATAAAAAAATAATAAAAATAAAAACTTCAAAACATTACATTTCCCAGGGAAAAAAAATCGCTGTTCCACAAAAAAATAAAAATAACAACTTCAAACCATTACATTTCCCAGGGAAAGAAATTGCTGTTCTGCAAAAATAAATAAATAAATAAAAATAAAAACTTCAAAATTTTACATAAAGTGTAGGGCTTCACCCCCCCACCCCCCGATATGGGGCGCTGTGCCACCAACACCCCTCTACTTAAATATACCAATTCTTAGATCGCAATACAGTGACGAAAACGGCAAAGTAATGGATGCGGCCAAGAGACTTCTTTCCCAGGGAAAGAAATTGCTTATATGCCATTTTGCTATTTTGCTGTTTCATGCTTTCAAGTTCAATCAAGACACATTCGAAGGATTGCGTCTTCGATCATATAATAGGAACCCGAAAACCATACCCTTCTCATGTCTATATTCCTTCCATTTTCCAGTGCTTGCTTCTTACAGTTGTTTAATATATTTGTATCGCTTCTGCTTGCATAAAATAACGATACATTTTAACCATTGTCACAGTTTAAGGTCTGTGACTGCTTGAATGAGTTGAATAATAATTAGAGGTGTAATATGAATGTTTTGTTTGTATCGGGGAGGCAAAGACTTCCACATACCTCATGTGGGGGAACTGACCCACTTCCTTTCCTTAACCAATATAATCAGATCCAGTGTTACAGCTTAGTGAAAGGGGAAGTTCTCATACAGTGACCATCTTACAAAGTATATTTGCATGCTTGAGGATAAGCATGCATTACCTTTTCTCCTTATAAGATATGCAACTATACTGGTTTAATTTACAATTTGCTTGTCAGTGTAATGTCAGTAGCTGCAGTAAACATGGTCTTATATCGATGCTTATAGGTACCCATGCATTGTAATTACATAGGGCCCAATGGCTCTTTGTGCTAAACAGACTAGTACTGGCCATTTAATATGACAGAAAATAAAGAGAAACAGAGTTAAAAAGTAAGTCACAGTAACAAAGGCAAAATCGTTGCTAAGTTTAATATGAAATTTACTCTAAATATCTTCCACTGCATTTATTTTGTGTGTATCATATGCAGCTGTGTAACAGCCTGTTTAATATATTCACTTTATCTAATCACATATTTTAATTTAAAAATAAGCAGTGTTACTTTGTTACGTTTACATTTTAGATTGTGTCTAGTGACTGATTAAGAAGAAGCCTTGCAAGTATGGTTCTAACGCTTACCTTTTTATACAGTCCTGATTAATAATCTGATGGATTCTTAATTAACTGAAGTCATTTCAGCGTAACATCATTTATATCCTCATTACTTGCTGTCAGTTCATTTTGTATCTTGTCAGCCTTTCTAATCCTCTTAATCCTGCACTCACCCCTCCACTCCCCCATCTACATTTACTCTGATGGTAAATGGATTGAGAAAGCATTTTATTTCTAATCAATACATAAAGCACAGTTCTTCTAGAAATATGTCTAAAGTATGATTAAAGGGATTTTGTTTAATTTTGCCTGTGCATGGCTATGTTTGCTACAGTCTTATGTCATAGTTTTGAAGACCCCAGTTTTTGTAACCCAAGCAGGAAAATTTTAAGCACTAAAGCTTTGTTGTAGCATTTCCACACTGATAAAATAATCACCTTGCTGTTCAACTGCAAAAGCCTTGAAACTGTTACATATAGATTTTGAATAACTAAGAATTGGTCAGTGTGACACTTTCTGCAAAGAATGGCTTGTGCACCTTTACTGTACACTAAAGATAACATGGGTGACGTAGCGCAGTACAAGATATGGCGACATTCTTCATTATTTTCTACTATTATTCTCCAAGACCTTTGGGTGTTCAATTTACCTTTTTTATAGGTCTTCTGTTTGTCAAAATTATTTTCTCTCCAATATAGTATAGCCATACTATCCTGAATGCATCCAATCTTGTATGATCTAGGAAGCTAAGCAGGGTCGGGCCTGGTTAGTACTTGGATAGGTGACCGCCTGGGAATACCAGGTGCTGCAGGCTGTTTTTTGGACAGTGCAGTGGTGCAGTGGTAGCATTGTGGCCTCAGAGCAAGAGCATCTCCATTTTGATTCTTGGCTGGGGTGCCTTCTGTGTGGAGTCTGCATGTCCTCCCTGCGCTCCTGTGGGTTTTCTCTGGGTGCTCCGGTTTCCTCCTATGTTTCAAAGACATGTATCTGGAGCGTTTCTCCCTGGGCCTCTGCTGAAAATTGGCTTCATTCCATGTCGGACTTTCCGAGTAAACAAATGTTAAATAAATAAATAGCAAGCTATATGCAGGACTGTAGGAAAAAATTGATGTTCTGCAAGAGGGCTTCAGACAACATGGCAGAAAATTGCTTAGGCTTATGTTAACCATCTTCCTCCTGTTATTTGGATAGATTTGCTATTATTGATACTGTACCTGATTTATTTACATAAATGCATAAATATATCAAATATATAATGCTCTGTAATAGAAAACAAGAAAGACCCAGTAAATTTAGAGTCCTCACTGTGTAATACCCTAAACCTTATGTAGTGGAGTCCCATGGGATATAAGCAAATGCCTCCTTAAGGATGTACCTGTGTTTCAGCTACTTGATTTCTGTATGCCCATGACTTTTTTAAAGCTTTTACTGGTGCATTAAGGCCAATAAAGCCTAACCACAATAGTTGCAGTCATACCATGTTTTGTCCTATTTCTGAGCTCATCAATAGAGCATAAGTGGATTGGTCACAGTTTAGTAACACATAACTTAAAATCAAGTCTGATATCCAAACATTAGGGTGACTGCAAAATATCCCAACTAACATTCAAAGCAAAGGATAAAAGGTCACACAGAAAAACTATATAGTAAAAACTACAAGAAAGGGAAAGCTAGATACTTTACCATGTGATACTGTAAACATTGTGTATGCATTTTAACATTTTATAACCAGGCAAGCTGGTCAGTAGACCCTTTTCAGCCACAACCTAGATCAAGAACGCAATAAAATGTACTCATTGTTAATATGAAAAAAGAGATTGAATCAAATTCAGAACAGAGTAAATAATATGCACAAAATATGTTAGCAGTGTAACAACAGTGAGTTCCCAGTAACAAAGGCAGAGAGAATATATAGTAGAAACATTATAGCTACAGTGAATACATAAAGACTAGTGTCACAACAATAAGTGTGTACCAGCCTTTGTCAGCTGCCACACTACCTGCTGTGACAAAATACACTTAGATTCCCTTGGCAAGTACAGCCTTAACTTTTGTTTCTGAATAAATGGAGATTTTCACTATGCTGTATTTTGGAGGGAGTCAGTTATATATCGGAGGTCATACTCTAGAAGAGCTTTACCACTTTAAGTGAAGCTCTTTGAAAAAAAAAGAGAGTGGAACTTATTATTACCACTGAAATTACAGCAGTTTCACCAGGGTCTACATCCTGCACCCAGTCGATGCCAGATTCCACAGCAGGTCATAAAGAAATGTATAAATTATGCAGATAAAAATGAAGTGCTGTAGAAAGCAAAGGAGGGGAAGCCATTTTTGCTGGAAGAGCATTCTGTGTGATTATACCAGGACTATCCTCATGAATTACTGAGTTGTTGTAAGGCTTTTTGATTTGTGAAGTCCCACTGCTACAAGAATAACACTCCTACCATGTTCATGTTCCCTACAGTGCTCATTGTGACTTTGCAGAGGGAACCATCATTTGTTTGACTCCATGGAAGAGGCACTTCATTTTCTGCAACAAATACTGTCATTAATATAATTAAAGTGTAAGGCAAGCCAAATGACCTTTCTATAATTGATATGGATGTTTAACAATTAGATGTCCCTTCTACTGAAACAAGGGACAGGTGCACAACTGTTCTGGGGAAGTGTGCAGCAGTTATCCCTAACAAGGGTTCCAACTTTCACAAGATTATGTTTTTTCAATATCTGATGACAATGTTGAGCAGCAGGATAGCCACCAATGCCCTCAAAAGGAAAACAGTAAATTGGAAACTATTTTTAAATGTATCTAATGATAGCTGTGATATATCAGAGCATCAGTGGCAATTTAAAAAGAATCAAGTATGCATTCTGTGCCAGCAAACAACAAGGATTGCCACCCAGTCAGTTCAAATTGGTTAAGAATAAGGATAACCACATATTTCTGGTGGATCATCACTCCACTTCTACAGCTCTGCACAGAAAGGGTACAAAGGGATATTTAAGGATTAAGCTTCTAGACTATAGGGTACCAAGACTTGAAATATGTACTACATTAAATCTGAAATTACTTAATTAAAACTGAGGCAAGCTCATCAAGTGGAAATCTTGGTAAAAATTGCAGTGTAATCCTACCATAACAGGTATTACAAAAGACTAGCTCTGGAATGATCATTCTTTTATTTGATCAGCTATATCAAAAGTTTCATTTACCATATGCTGACTCTTGAAGATATTTTCAACTTTGTCATACTATATTTGCTTCTAGTTTAAAGGATATTTTTACTGCATCCTCTTTTATCAATAAATGCTCAGCTTGGATTATGAAGATTGTCTGGATCCAATGTTATAAATGGTATAAACACTTATAACCAGCCTAGTCTAAATAATGTGTGTTCTATTTACTGTCTGCTGAAACTCAAAAGTCTTAATAGATTAATTTAAAATGTAATTATTTAGTATTTATTTTATAGAGTGATTCATAAATTTAATACTTTTAATATTTGTATAAATTTTGTAATATGGGAAATTGTTGTTAAGTGAAAAACATTACAGTCTGCATGTATTGTTTTCAACTATAGACCACATGAGTTTTTTGTTGACTATTTGTCATGTGACTGGTGATAAGGGTATTAAACTTGGGCTAGTTGTATTTTAGTGTTTTTGTCTGAAGAAGTTCTTTCATTGGAACGAACAAAAGCGCTAACGTTATTAAATATTATTCTTGGAGTTTTGGTGCATGTCTTTTTGTTATTGTGGTGAATTTTAGTTGTTTTAGTTTGTTTACTGGATCCAAGGTTAGCCCTTCCTCCAAAGTCCTCAAAGCTAGTAAAATGCACTTGTATTTAATCCAACAGGAAATGGACCTTTACAGGAAGGAGGCCGCTGGTATTGGAACCAAACCCCTTCAGAGGTACAACTTGCAGTTGTTCTGGCATCCCTGAGGTCTTTTTACTGAATTTACTATTTTTTTTTTAGAATATCAACTAAACAATTTTGTATGATAATTATTGGTCTCCAGTGAAAAGTTTAGAGATGGGGATAAGTTTTCATGGTATATGTGAAGCTTGTAAATATACCACTTTAGAATGTTTTCATAAATTTTGGTCATGCCCCTTCGTTTAACCGATTTGAATACAGGAAACTTACTAATTTGAGAGGGTTATCAATTTACTCTATGAAATTAATTAATAATGACTCCTGTGATTTCATGAGTTTCCTTGTTATTAGTAGTTAGATTATATATAGCTTTTCAGTAGAAATACATTACTTTTATCAAATATGAGATTACAAAAACATTTACACTATCTTGCTAAGTTGTATTCAACTCGTGTTATCAGGGGTTTGTTAATCTTTCTCATTGGACTTCTATTAACACATTTTTTCAACATGAACTTAAAGAAACACTACTGTAATCTAACTCACTCTATTCTGCACCCACACTCTGCTCATAGACCGCTCTGAACTGAACTGAACAAAGCCTCAGTAAATCACAGATGAAACGAGACTATCCTGGCAAGTAAAAGATTACATTTCATTTTTTTCCTTCTTTTTTGCAGGGGGGCAAGGACCTCTGCACCCTCCATGTGGGGGGCTCTGCCCACCACACCCCCTGCAAATTAAATATACTAACTCCAAGATCGCACTACCTTGCTGGAAAGGGCACTTGGATATCTATGTTTGTAGTACTGTGACTGACTACACATCAGTAACTTATTTTCAGTTATGTGGGTTTCAGAGTTTTAAATTTCCTGTCCTTTGCAGCTTTGGGTAAGTTGTCTTGGTAATGTATAATTCATTTATATGGGTTTTCATTCTTTTCAAGTACACCCATGTGTGTGTGTGTGTGTGTGTGTGTGTGTGTGTGTGTGTGTGTGTGTGTGTGTGCATGTGCGTGTGTGTGTGTGTGTGTGTGTGTGTGTGTGTGTGTGTGTGTGTATATATATATATATATATATATATATATATATATATGTATATGGGTCTACTTCATTTGATCAAAAGACCATTTGACCTAAACCCATCTGATCGAAATTTCATTTGATTGAAAACCAGTATTCAAGGCAAATAATAGGGATTTGTCCCCCTCCCCAATTTTGTGCAACCTTGGAGTTGGTATATATAGTTGGGGGGGTGGGGGCACAGCCCCCCACATTGTGGGGTGTGGGGGCGAATCCCCCCACCTATTTTTGTTTAAATCTGTACTTTTTGTGTTATTTTCTTCTTTTAAAGGAAACCAGTCCCCCACACCCTCCATAACTATATATACCAATTTCAGGGTCGCACGGCATTGGGGAGGGGGAAAAATCCCAGTTTTGTGCCTTGAATACTGGTTTTCGATGAAATGAAATTTCGGTCAAATGGGTTTAGGTCAAATGGTTTTTCGATCAAATGAAGTAGATCCATATATATATATATATATATATATATATATATATATATATATATGTTTCTTACTGAAGTTGGTGCGCCTTGTTTGCTTTGGCATAGACTGGATTCGGGCCTGCTGGATCTAGCTTTGTTTGTGTAACTTGAGCACTAATCCAGACATTCTCTAAAGTATTCAATGGTATTTATTACTGCTTGGTTGTAACTTGATTAAAGTGTAGCTATCATTCAAGTCTTTTGGATTAAGCACTTGGGCTTCAGACCAGTTGTTTTACATTAGGAAGGTTTGTGGCAAGCACTGTGGTGGCAGGACAGGTAGCTTTCATCCTTCTAAGTTGGGAACTGCTGATTGAGAGCCCAGTGTCCAAGTGTATTAGTTCTGGTTTAGGCACTTGGGCTTCAGGCCAGTTATTTTACATTAAGAAGGTTCGTGGTCTGCACTCTTGTGGGAGAAGAGGCTGGACTCTGCCCTTCTGAGCTGGGAATTTCTGGTTAAAGGTTTATAGTGCCTGAATATTTGAACTGTATCTTACTGAAATTGGTTCACCTTGTTTGCTCTAGCATAGACTAGATCCAGGCCTGCTGAATCTAGCTTTGTTTATATGCTTGTTGTTTGTTTGCTTGTTATTTCCCTGGAAGCTAATTCCACCTAATACGCAACTTCTCAGCTTCTGTGGATCACTAGTGATATCTGCATTGCTTACTGTACTTATTTCCTTGTTTCACTTGAAAGAAAGTTACTGTTTGTCGTTTTGCATTTAGTTACTTGTAACACATTGCACTCAAGTTACCTGGCACTTGCTCACTAAAGCAATTATATAAGTCAGCACTAAAAATTAAAAGCACTACACCCTCACTCCCCACTGGCCCTTGTTTTCAATTAAGGAATTCCCAATATTATTCTAGCATGTCCAAAGGTCAGTTGTCAATCTTCTCTCCGGTCCAGCTGGTGAATCTGGGAATCTTGAGGCAATGTTATAACTGCCTCATGTACACAGACAACCCTCTCCTCCTCCCACATAACACAAATACTTGCGAGAGATGCAGCTATTTAGCCAAACTGGAGGCTGAGCTCTCTCAACTCAGGACTGGCAAGACCAGACAGGAGGAGAAGGCAACTACACACACCACAAAACCAGCCTCACATAATGCTACCACTCCACTGAATCAAACACATAAACACACAAAGACATACTCGGAGGCTCTGAGTAAAAATTTACCTAAACAGCAGAGGCCTCCAAAGCAGACACCCAAACAACTGCTACCTCAAGACACCCCACAAGCAACACATAAACCACAAAAGCAGTGTGCAAAGCAGTCACAGCCCTTAAGGCCAAATACAACACCAAACATACTTGTCATAGGTGACTCCATAGTCAGACACACTGACGTCCCACTCACCAGGTTGAACAAGGAGAGGGTCACAGTAAGCTGCCTATCGGGCGCTAGAATCCGCCACATAACACAAGCACTCGGGTCACTCCACGGCAAGTACAAATATGACACAGTCATTGTCCATGCTGGTGTGAACGACCTGAGACGTACCTCCCTGGACTACATGAAAAGAGACATAGAGGAGCTCTCTGATTATGTAGCCCAGGCAGGTATGACCCTAACCCTGAGCAGTATCCTTCCTTCACCAAGAATGATGCCACAATATAGAGATAAGATGATCAGCTTTAACAATTGGCTTAATGTCTGGTGTCATTCAAAGGGGATCCAGTGTCTGTCTGCCTGGGATGACATGCTTGACAAGCCACGCTGCTTCGCAAGGGACGGCTTGCACCTGTCACCCCTGAGATTCCGGATATTGGCTAAGGCTCTTGCCACCCCATAGTGCCTTTTTTAGGCAAGGCTCAAATTCTAAACCTACCACCCTAGAAAACAAAAATGGGAAGAAACTGAGGGTAATGCTGCTCAATGCCAGAAGTCTAAATCTCAAAATGCACGCACTCGAGGCCCTTCTCAGTATGGAGAACATCGATGTCTGTGCTGTAACTGAAACCTGGTTCAAGGCTCCTGAGAGCACCCCGGCACTATTAGGTTTTACCTCATATCATGCGTTCCGGCCCCAAAACCCGGACCACACCACAAAAGGAGGGTGTATCCATATTCATAAAGGATACCCACACCTCCAGGTTGGTGGCAACGCATGAAGCTTCGAAACCATCCAGGTGCAACTAACCATAGGCAAAACTGCTCTACAAATTGTAGCATGCTACAGGCCACCCTCTCAAACTCAGGAACCCCACACAGCCTTCCTGAAGACACTGGAGGGTATAAATGTATCTCCAAACACCATCATATTGGGTGACTTCAACTACCCGAATATAGACTGGGAACATTACTCAAGCCCTAACTTTCTAGCCCAACGGTTCCTGGAGTTCATAAATTCAAATGCCATGGAACAGCTAGTCACTGTTCCCATGAGAGGAGAAAATATACTAGATCTCATTGTCACAAACATGGGGACAAAATGCTCCACACCGAAGTATATCCCTCATTGGTGAGATCTGATCATAAACTAATCTCACTGGAAATCCACATCCCGCCCCCACCCCAAACAAAAAAGACCATAGTGAAGAACTTCTCTAAAGCAAACTTCACACTACTCAAGACTGGTGTGGTATCCTTCAAGGCTCCTGAGCCAGTGGAAACCACAACCCAAGCTGCGGAAGCCCTTACAAATGCCTTCTATGAACACCTCCAGGACTGCATGGATCAGGCAATCCCAAATAAAACCAAGACTCTTTCCACAAAGGGCAAACGTCCAGTCTGGTGGACCCCAGCCATTAACAAACTTTACAATAAGAGGAGAAAGCTATTACATGATAGAACAAATTCCATAAAAGGGAAGTCACCCTGATCATTATTAGTAAAAAAATACGAGCACTCATAAAATCAACTAAGGCCAATTTTGAGAGAAAAATTGCCATGGATTCAAAGGACAATCATAAGGCCTTTTTCAGCTATGTTAGGAACCTGGGTGGAAACTCCCAGATATGCTCAGAATTAGTCCAAAATGATACAAAAATCACTGAACCCACAGACATTGCCAACATACTGGCAGACAGGTTCAGTGCAAACTTCACCCCCTTTTCCCCCCCTAAAGGAGAGATAACTATCCCAGCCGAGTGTAGCCTCCCGGACATCTCAAATGCGCAGGTGAAAGCTGCACTCTCTAAAGCTAAAAACACAGCATCAATGGGACCGGATGGTGTCCCTGGCTGTGTGCTACACGAGCTAAATGAGGAATTAAACCCGCACATAAGGCAGCTGTTTAATCTCAGCCTTACCACAGGATACGTGCCTAAGGAGTGGCGTACGGCAACTGTAGTCCCACTCCACAAAGGCGGCGCCTCTACGGACCCTGGTAATTACCGCCCCATAAGCTTAACAAGTCTAGTCTGCAAAGCTATGGAGAGGATCATAATGGAGCTCATAAACAAAGATATAGAGGACTTGCAGACATTGGACCCAACCCAGTTTGGCTTTGTCAAGGGAAGATCATGCCTTTTGAACTTGGTCGACTTCTTCGAAACAGTCACCAAGGCCATTGATGAGGGTAAGGCAGTCCATACAGCCTACCTTGACCTTGCAAAGGCTTTCGACACAATACCCCACTCGGGTATTGTAGAAAAACTTACCAGCTTAAATGTAAACCCATATGTCACAAGATGGGTTGCAAACTGGCTTAAGGACAGAACCCACAGGGTTAGAGTTGCTGGCGCTGTGTCAGACTCCAAGCCGGTCACAAGTGGTGTCCCACAGGGCTCGGTCCTTGGCCCCCTATTGTTTGGCATCTACTTCTCAGAAGTACAGGCCAACATAGGAGGACTTTGGCTGACAAAGTTTGCAGACGACTGCAAACTGGGCGCCATAGTGGAAAGTGCATCAGACACGGATATCCTTCAGAAGGGACTCACGGAAACAGATAGCTGGTGCCAGAGCCATGGCCTGAAGTTAAAAGCCAAAAAATGTATAGTCATACCCTTCGGGAAAAACAAGGTAACCCCAAGCTACCATATAGGTGGCAATCCACTAAGCACAGAAGAGGTTATCAGGGACCTGGGGACCCAGGTTGACAGTGGCCTTTCTTTTGACACTCACATTGCTAAAGTGGTTAGAAAGACCTTCTACATTGCCCACCTGATCATGAAGGGATTCACATCCAGATCTAGTGAGGTTATTGTTCCCCTGTACTCTTCACTTATCAGACAAATGATCGAGTACAATGCCCCATTCGGGATGTATCTCACCCGACATCTGCAGCAATTGGAGAGACCCCAAAAGTTCCTCACCAAAAGGATAAAGGGACTCCAAAATCTGTCATATGCTGCCAGATTGAAGAAACTCCAGCTCTATTCAGTCGCATACCGTCTGCTCAGAGGTGACATGTGCCTGACATACAAGGCCATGTCCAACCCGGAATTAATGGACATGCTCCACCTCAAAAAATCCAAATCCACCAAAGCCACTAGAGCAAGCGACTTAAACCTTAGCACGGATATAAATAGGACGTGCTGGAGGGATAGATTTATCACTCAGAGACTCCCTATGCTGTGGAATAAAATCCCGGTCCATGTGAGGCAGAGCACCTCGCTGACTCTGTTCAAGAGAAATCTAGACCTGTGGATGGGAGATCGTAGGTTTACCCGGGAATCATCTCTGTGTCACTGCTGGACAGAGGCACAACAAACTAATGGGCACAGTATTTTTTCATATAAGGGGTGGCGTAAGCCACAAAATTTGGGCTAGGCTTATAAATGCCTTAGGGCAGATAGCCTAGTATAAACCTATGAACCTATGAACCTATATATATATATATATATATATATATATATATATATATATATATATATATATATATATATATATATATATATATATATATATATATATATATATATAGTTCTACTTCTAAATCCAGATATCCAAAAATCATGAAGACAACAACCCAGACATGAGAATTCTGAAGCAGGAAACACTGAACAACAGAAGTTTAACTAGGGCAAGTAAACACTTGCCATAAACAAAGATGAACACTCACCACACCACCTAAAAAATATCTGGGTTGAGGCTATGCCCCCACACTCCCCAATGTGGGAGAGCTTCACCCCCACTTAACTATATATGCCAACTCCAAGACTGCACTATTGTGAAGAAAGGCATAATTCCCCATGTTGGGCAAGTGTTTATTTTCCCTGGTTAAACTTTGGCGTTCAGGGTTTCCTGTTTCGGGATTTTAAGATATATATATATATATATATATATATATATATATATATATATATATATATACACACACACACACACACACACACACACACACTCTCTCTTACACACAAAATAGTTTCTTAGCACCAGTATGAGTCCACAAAAACAGAATTTCAGAATAAAAATAATTTCACCTATTTCTATTATTTCAGTGTAATATTACAGGCATGCATCTTCCCCTTTTATTTATTTTAAGTTCATAGTAACTTTTAAATCCTGGATAGTTAAGTGTCTCACTTTCTTCTGAAAAACATGATTCAGAAATTACTGCTCTATGAACATTGTTTTCATGTTCCACTGCATGAAGATCTCCATACTTTTAATTTAAATATCTACTGTTAAACATTTAGTGAGTATTTCACTGACTTCAAGTGTTTGTTTCTCACAGTTTTCATGGTTAATTTTTTCCCCTTTGGTAAGAATTCATCTCATTCAAGTATTAGTCTTGAAATGATGGCCAGCGCTACAAAATAAAGACAGGTCTAGTATTTAAATTTTCCAATAAGATATTGTACTTTCCTTGTTCTATTAATATTTTCTTAACTAACAATTAGAAGTCTTCATCATATCTCTTTACCGTTGAATGTAGTAACACACAGGAAGGCAGATCAACTAATTATACCAGCCTTCATTCTTTGGCTAACAATGTACTAGACCAAAAATCATTAGCATGTAATCCATGTCATTTTAAATATGTTCAAGGAAGTTCTGGGGTCACCCAGCATAGGTAGCTTTCATTAAATGATGTTCATCTCTCATGGGGAAGTTAAATAACCCTAAAAATAATCTTGAAAATTGTATGAAGGAAATGCAGAAAATAGAAACAGACAGGTATGCTAAATAACATTTCCATTAAAATAGAATAAAAATTGAGTGACACAGCTATGAAAAATATTCCAAAAAGCTTTTATTATACCTTAGTAAGTGCTTTCGTGTTGACCTCAATGCTTCATCAGACTTTAAAAATATACAAATTAACACTATTTAAAATCCAAACAACAAATCAAAGACTGATTCCAATTATGACATCATAACAAGCTATCCAATCAGCTATAGAATCTTTAATAACAATTTAAGAGGTATACTATCTGCCAATGTGTACTAAAAAATAAAGCAAACTATAATGTTTAGTATAACTTAAGTATTGGCTTACCAAAGACACCAAAAAGATTATGCTACAAAGAGATAAAATCTGGAAAACATACCTCCAATTCTTCATACTAAACACCCAGACATCTTAGTTAAATACAAACAACTAAAACCTTGCCAAAAAACAAGTTATCAAAGATAAAACGTCCTACTACATCAAAATGCAAACAAATCATGCAAAAAAACCCCAAAAAGTTTGGAACTCTATCAACTCTCTCCTTAGGCCAGGTGCTAAAAACAATCCCTGCCCCGATACCAGCAAATCTGACCTTAAAATTGCCTCACTTTTCAACACCTTCTTCACACTTCTATTGCTGAGCTAACCAAGACCTTTACCAACAACAACCCTCAACACCACCCCAACCAAACATCCTCTCCCTCCTCTCCCCCCTACTTTCGAACTCAAACCCATCTCTTCCTACCAAATAAAGAAACTACTCTCTAAACTAAAGCCTTGCTCCAATGACCCGACAACATTCCCTCCTCCTTCTTAAAAATAGCCTCCGATGGTATTGCTCTCTCTGTTAGCATCCTGATCAATAGATCCCTACTTGAATCCTATGTACCCAAACTATGGTGCTCTGCATATATTCTTCCACTTCACAAGGGTGGCAAAACCTGTAACGTATCTAATTTCCGCCCCATAGCCATCCTTTCCCCTCTCTCTCTCTAAACTCCTTGAAAAATGCATCCACCTTCAGCTCTTGCCATTCCTTACCAAAACCAGCTACTCTCTCCTACCCAACACGGCTTCCGCCCAGGACATAGTACCAACACCGCCCTTCTCTCCTTCTTACATACTGTCAATTTGGCCTGTGACTCTGGTAATTTAGTATCCTCAGTTCTGCTGGACTTATCTAAAGCTTTTGATACCATCTTCCACACCCACCTTCTAAATCATCTGTCTAATCTCAATCTCTCCCACAAAACTCTCTCCTGGTTCTCCAGCTATCTTTCCGACAGGTCCCAGGCTGTCAAATGGGGCCAGGGCACCTCCACCTTCCATCCTACCCCCACTGGAGTACCCCAAGGATCCATACTTGGCCCAATTCTATTCAACATCTTTATTAATGACTTTTACAAGGCCATACCCAATACTAAAATAGGTTCATAGGTAGGTACTGGGCTATCTGCCCGAAGGCATATATTAGCCCAGCCATGTTGTGTGGTATTCACCGCCCCTTTGATTAGTTCCCTAGGCCCTAGATCTAGCAGCTAGTACCCTTGGCCCCTATCTAGTAGAGCTGCTGGTATGATCCCTGGTGTGAACTTTCTGTTACCCATCCACTCGTCAAGGTTCCTCTTGAAGAGTGATAGTGAGGAGCTCTGTCTTATGTAGATCGGGACCTTATTCCATAGCAAGGGAAGTCTTTGGGAAGAGAATCTATCCCTCCAGCATGTTCTATTCATTGTTGTGCTGAGGTTTATATCCCTAGAGCATGTAGCTTGAGTAGATTTTGTTTTGCTAAGATGGAGCATGTTCAACAGTTCTGGGTTGGACATGGCTCTGTATGTTAGACAGAGATCACCTCTGAGAAGGCAGTATGCAACAGAGAAAAGCCTTAGTTTTTTCAATCATGCTGTATAGGGCAACTGTTTGAGGCCAGTAATCCTCTTAGTGAGGTACCTCTGTGGTCTCTCCAGCTGCTGGAGATGCCTAGCCAGGTACATTCCAATTGGTGCATTGTACTCAATAATGGGTCTGATGAGGGAAGAGTAGAGGGGCACCACTACATCCTTAGATCTTGATACGAACCCTTTTGTGATCAGATGGCTCACATAGAAGGATTTTCTAACCACCTTGGCAACATGGTTATCAAAGGAAAGCTGACTATCTACTTGGGTCCCTAGATCCCTTATTACTTATAGGTTCATAGGTTCATAGATTCATACTAGGCTATCTGCCCTAGGGCATTTATAAGCCTAGCCAGAATGTGTTTGGCTTTCGCCACCCATTTTAAATTTATTTTGCTATGCCCTTTTTCGAGGTTAGTATACTGTGCCTCTGTCTAACAGTGACACAGAAGTGATACCCGGGGTAAACCTACGATCTCCCATCCACTCATCAAGATTCCTCTTGAAGAGAGTCAATGAGGGACTCTGCCTAACCTGGACTGGGATTTTATTCCAGAGTGAAGGGAGCCTCTGGGTTATGAATCTGTCCCTCCAGCATGTCCTATTTATTTCAGTGCTGAGGCTCTTCTTCAGATTTCAGGGGGTGACCTCCTATGTGGTAGTTCGCGGGTACTCTGTTTTTCCCAAAGGGGATTACTACATATTTTATAGCATTTAGCTTGAGACCATGGCTTTAACACCATGCATCAGTCTCAATAAGGCCCTTCTGGAGGATATCCATGTCGGCTGGAGACTCTATTATAGCACCCAGTTTGCAGTCATCCGCAGACTTGGTTAGCCACAGTCCTTCAGTGCTTACCTGTACTTCTGAGAAGTACATGCCAAACAGGAGGGGCCCCAGGACAGAGCCCTGAGGCACACCACTCGTTACTAGTCTGGCTTAGATCCTGCTACTCTTACTTTGTGGGATCTGTCTGAGAGCCAGTTTGTGATCCATCTTGTGACGTAAGGATTTATGCCCAGGTTGGTGAGTTTATCAATAATACCTGAATGGGGAATGGTGTCAAATGCTTTAGCAATGTCAAGGTAAGCCATGTGTACCTCCTTTCCCTTATCTGTAGCCTGAGTAACTGTCTCAAAGAAGTCCACCAGGTTCAGGAGGCATGGTCTGCCCTTGACGAAGCCAAACTGTGTGGGGTCAAGTGTTTGGAGGTTCCCAATCTCTCCATTTATGAGTTCTATAATAATTCGCTCCATTGCCTTACAGATCAGACTGGTCAGGCTTAGTGGTCGGTAGTTCCCAGGGTCGGTTGTGGGCCCACCCTTGTGCAGCAGAACCACCGTTGCTGTCTGCCATTCTATGGGCACATATCCTGTCGAGAGGCTGAGACTGAACAGGGTATTCAGATGTGGGGTTAATTCATTTTGGAGCTCGTGTATGGGACAGCCCAGGACACCATCTGGTCCCATGGAGGCAGTGTTTTTAGCTTTAGATAGAGCCTTATTATCCATTGTATCAGTAATAATTGGAGTTACACAATCCCCTGGAATAGTAATAGGCCGTGTAGGTGGTGAGGTTGGGGGGAGAAATTTGCACTGAACCTATCAGCCAAGATGTTGGCAATGTCAATGGGGTCAGTGTATTTTGTTCCATTTTATACTAGCTCAGAACAGACCTGAGCATTGCCATTTAGGTTTTTTACGTAACCTTAGAAGGCCTTATGGTTATCTTTGGCATCCTTGGCAACCTTCTTTTCAAAATTGGCTTTAGTTGACTTGATGAGGGCCCTCAATTTCTTACAAATGCTGATCAGGGATGATTTTTCTACTTGAGATTTGGCCTTTTTTTGTATAAGTCTCCTCCTTTCATTGTATAGTTTGCTTATGGCCGGGTTCCACCAGACTGGTTTCTTCTTGCTTGAGGAAGGAGTCTTGGTTTTATTTGGGATAGCACGGACCATGCAATCCTGAAGATGTATATAAAGTGCCTTGGTGTAGGATTCTGCATCCTGGATATTATTATCCTTCTGCAAGGGAATAGTGAAGCTTTCCACTTCTGACCCAAATAGTTTGAAGTTTGCTTTGGAAAGGTTTTTTACGATGGTTTCTTTGACTGGGGGAGGTGGAGGGGTGTGGACATCCAGGGTTATCAGTTTGTGGTCTGATCTGACCAGAGAGGGAGTGATAACGGGTGTGGTACAATGGGCACCCATATTTGTGATGACTAAATCCAATATGTTGTCCCCTCTACTGGGAGAACATACCAGTTGTTCAAGGGCATTTGAATTTATAAATTCTATGAGCCGCTGGGCATAGGAGTTAGAACTTTGGTAGTTCGCCCAGTCTATACCAGGGTAGTTGAAATCACCCAAAATGATGGTGTTGGGTAGGACCTTTATATTTTCTAATGCCTCAAGGAATGCTGAGTGAGCATCTTGGGACATGGTGGGCGATCTATAACAGGCTACGACTTGAAATGTGGTTTTGCCTGCTGATAGTTGCTCATGGATGATCTCTGGGGCATCATGCTGCCCACTAACCTGGATATGTGGGTATCCTTGACGAATATTGATACACCCCCACCCTTTGTACTGCAATCCAGTAACTGAGGCCAGAAGGTATGTTACGAATTGTAACCTGGTAGTGCTGGGGTGCTCTCTGGAGCCTTGAACCAGGTTTTTGTCACTGCACAAACATCGATTTTCTCCATACTGAGGAGTGCCTCGAGTGTGTGCATTTTGATTACATGGTTACAATGGTTGGTTTGTCCTTTGAGCCTTGCCTAAAAAAGGCACTATGGGGATGGCAAGAGCCTTGGCCAGTATTCAAAAGCCTAGGGGTGACAGGTGCAAACCATCTCTGGTGAAACAGTGAGGCTTGTCTATCATGTCATCCCAGGCAGACAGACACTGGATCCCCTTAGAATGACACCAGAAGCTTAGCCAATTGTTGAAATGTATCATTTTGTCTTTGTATTGTGGTATCCTTCTAGGTGAAGGTAGTATGCTACTCAAGGTCAGGGTCATACCAGCTTGGGCTACATGATCATAGAGCTCCTCAATGTCTGTTTTCATGTAGTCCAGGGAGGAACATCTTAGATCATTCTCACCAACATGTACAATGACAGCATCATACTTGTACTTGTTCTGGAGTGACCTAAGTGCCTGTGTTATGTGATGGATCCTAGCACCCGACAGGCAGCTAACAGTAACCTTCTCCTTGTTCAGCCTGGTGAGTGGAACATCTGTGTGCCTCGGGTATGGTGTTTTGCCTTAGGGGCTGTCATGAGGCACACTGCTGAGGTGAATTATGTGTTTTCTGGCTTGTGTTTGGAGGTATAGGTTGCTTGCTTGTCTGCTTTGGAGGGCACTATTTCTTTTTCAGATTGGTACCTAGTGCCTCCGAATATGTTTTTGCGTATTTATGTGTATGTTTTGCCGGTGCTTGTTTTGTAGATCCAAGTGTGACTGGTGGTGTGATGCTAGTGTGTCTCTTCTCCTCTTGACTGTCTGTTACAGTCATGGGTTGAGAGCGCTTAGCCTCCAGTCTGGCTATGTATTTGCAACTCTCACAAGTGTTTGTGTCTAGAGGTAAGAGGAGAGGGTTGTCTGTATACATGAGGCAGTTGTGACATTGCCTCAGGATGCCCAATTCCACCAGATGAACTGGAGAGTACACCTGAAGCTGACCTCTGGACATGCTTGGAAAAGTGAGTTTCACTTGTCTTGCGGACAGTCAAGGGTCTTATGCTGCATTATAATAGTGCTGTCTAGGAGATTTGGAAAATAATAGTTGTATCTAGGAGATTTGGACAAGTGCTGATTTGGGTTATGCAAGTGCTGCAAAAGAGCAGTTGATCTGAAGCACTTGAGTTGAGGCTTGCCTAGTTCTAAGGGAAAATTTGCAGCGCAGACTTTTTGGAGCCAGGAATAGTATACCCCAGCAAACCGGCGCTGCCCGATGCTGCTCTGTGCGCAAAACCGCTCAAAAAGAGAATTGCAGGGTTTTAAGAGAGCTAGATCAAGGAGTTTGGAATTGACCCAAAATGGCCAATAAAACTACAGTTTCTAGGCAGTAACCACTCCTACAGGGACAGGCAGGCTGCTCAGTGTTAACCACTGCCACTGGTGAACAGAGAGACTTCCCTTTAGCCTAAGTAAGCACTGGACTCCAAGAAACTTACAAACAGTTCAGAACAGCAAATCTGTAACTGAACTTCTTTTAAATTATAGAAAGTGGGAAAATAGCAAGATTGTTTTGTTTTTTTTTGTTTTTGTTTAAGGATAGCAGAGACACACAAATAGCAAACTAGTCAGAACAGTGCAATAAATGACCCCAACATGTGTGTGTTAGGTCAGAGGCAGGTAAAATGCAATTTTAAGAAAAAACGATTTTAAATTAAGTGCAACACAAAAAATGCAATAAACAGGCTCTAGGTATGTTCTAAATACTGTTTCTAACACAAATATAAACTTTTGCAAGCAGGAAAATGCCAAAAAGTAGGCGGCAATGCAGTTTTTCTAAGAAATAAATCAGAAGAAAATAATCAAAATCTCAAAAGTGGCTCCTTTCTTCTCTCAGCGTTTTCTCCTCTTGGTAGGTGCTTCAGCAACAACTATCAAGCCTGGAAAGACGCCAAAACCATGCGGTTGCAGGGTTTTAAGAGAGAGAGATCAAGTAGTTTGGAATTGACCCAAAATGACCAATAAAACTACAGTTTCTAGGCAGTAACCACTCCTACAGGGACAGGCAGGCTGCTCAGTGTTAACCAATGCCACTGGTGAACACAGAGACTTCCCTTTAGCCCAAGTAAGCACTGGCCTCCAAGAAACTTACAAACAGTTCGGAACAGCAACTCTGTAACTGAACTTTTTTTTTAATTATAGGAAGTGGGATAATAGCAAGATTTTTTTGTTTTTTTTGTTTTTGTTTAAGGATAGCAGAGACACACAAGTAGCAAACTAATCAGAACAGTGCAATAAATGACCCCAACATGTGTGTGCTAGGTCAGAGGCAGGTAATTGTTCAATATGCTGACAATTCTACTTTGATCTGCTGTGCCTCCAACTTAACAGATCTCCAACTACTGACACAAACAGCCTTCTCAACTACCGAAAACTGGATGCTCCAAAATCACCTCTCATTAAATGCTAACAAAACTAAAATCCTTCTATTCTCTCCTTCTAAGTCCTTCCCTATTGATAAAAACTCATTCCAAATAATCAGCCATAACAACTCCATTTTAGAGGTTGTTCCCTCTGCCAAAATTCTTGGTGTAACCATTGATGAACACCTAAAATTTAATACTCACATCCAGCTAAACATAAAGAAAACCCACATAAAACTCAGCCTACTTTATAGAAACAACCACTTCCTCTCTCCTGCTACCAGACTAACTCATGTCACTACTTATCTCCTTCCCGATCTACTGTATGGTGCCCCTCTGCTTATTAATTTATCCTCCTCACTATCCTCCAAACTAGAAGTATGTTACAATAAAATCTCCAGATTTGCTACCAAAGCCAAATCTTCCTCTCATCACTGTTCCTCCCTTCATTCATTAAACTGGCTTGAACTCCAGAACCAACTTGACTTTCTCCACATCACAACTGCCTACAGACTACTATTCCAACCTACCAAGTGCCCTGCACTATCCAATATCCTACAACCATATACTCCCCGTAGAACACTTAGATCTATCCACCAAAACCTAATCACCATCCACAAACCCAAGCACCCAGCTGGTCAACTTCTGCTTTCCTTCACCTTAGCCAAAAAATGGAATGCTCTTCCCTCCACTCTTAGGACCTGCGATAACCTCAAAAACTTTAAAACTCTTCTTCATTCTCACCTTTACTCAAACAAGAAATGCAACTGTACTCTTCACCCTATACCTCTCAAGGTCACCTCCACTTTTTCTCCTGGCTAACCTCTCACCTAGCTGACCTTGCTCATTTGTATTATGTATAAATAACTATACTGTAAAATCTAGCCACAAGGCCATTTGCCTGTCTTTTACACCTAAACAAAATTGTAATTGTTTGTTTCTTTATGAATGCTTCCTGTTTATTTGTCAGTAATGCAAAGTTTCTTAGTAATTATTCATATAACTATGTATTGTTGGAGCTTTTCTCCCCGGGCCTCCACTAAAAATAGGCTCCCCAAGCCCAGTGGACCTCCCCAGTCATCAAACTGGAATAAATAATAAATAAATAAATATATAAAAAAAAATGCTTTACTACTCATCACCTAGTTCTAACAATGCATGTATGCTTAGTCATAGTATGATATACAAGTCCTAAACCATTAAATATAGTTCTGTGAAAAAAGAATTGTCAGATCAATTGATTCTTGTTCAGTCTTTTCAGTTTTATTCTTCCTGTTATAGACTGACTAACACTGTTTCCATTATTTTTTTCTCATAAAATCACATTTAACCCCATTGATTGGTTATTCGACTCCAGTTAAAGGGACTGATAGGCTGTAATACCCTTTCTTCAAACAGATTGATTGGCTCTATGCATATAGAGAATGGTTCTTAAGCAACTTCAGGCTTGTTTACACTCTTTTGGCACTTTTAGGATCAATGCACCTTCAATGGACTTGTTCTGCAGAACTATAACTCAATTAGTACATTTTTTTGGTTGTTTTTATCAGGTAAGGTACTTCCATTTTTATTTTATTGATTGAGTAGTGCTCCTTTTGGTTATAAGACCTGATGCTTTTAAGCAGACATACTCATTTATACATATAACACTTAAATAAGGGTTGAAGTTGTGAAGAAACTGAAAACACTCTCATCTGAGTTAGCATGTCTGGTAGGAGATTTGTGTATATTCTCAGATTAACTTGTATTGTATGCTAGCCTGCCTAATTGTAAAAATGTAAATAAGTTTTAAAATGTTGAGTATTTCCCTGTTTAAACAGAATGTTTAAAGAATATGTCACTGCTTTGATACATTTCTAACTGTGCATGTTTGAGAGGGAAATTCTAAAGTACAAACTGTGGAGAATTAGCTGAACAGTTAGTGACGTCATTAGAATGTTCCTGGTTACTAAGAGATTATCTAAACAGCTGATCGACAGAAAAAGAATATTTTTTAAACAGCCGATTGTTATATTTTGAAATTAGACAGTTGAGACTGTAGTTTGTCAAGTACTGCGCAGCTTGTCAAGTGCTGGGCAGTCAGTGGACACCTAGAAAGGAGAACTCACCAAGAAAACTGTAAACTTGCATTGGCCTTGTTATTACAGCTTAGAGTAGATCAGGGACAGTATTCTTTAGTCAGATCAGGAAAGCTTATTTATTAAAATAGAGTTTTTCTAGAATAATGGACTCCTATCCTGCAGTTTGAGTTTATATTTCTGTTGATTGCATTCTAGTGTTGGTTGAGAGTTACTGATTTACAAGCTTGTAATCATTTTTACTTATTATTAAACGTTTACCATTCCTTTATATTGTGGCTGGAAATCAGTGTTTTTATTTTGAGATTAGAGAGTACTTCTACCTGTTTGATACTTCTCAGGTCACCTTGAAGGCCTGGCTGTTCTGGTCATAGCTATCATTTATTTTAATAATCAGTTTTCATAATTGGACACCCCTTTAGAAGGGCATGAAGACCGTCTGATTTGTGGCAGCATTACTGTATTATTTTTGGGAAAGAGACACAACTGGAAATCTGTGTCAGGCTTTCTCAGAAATGTTTGGATGTGTGAGATTTAAATTTACTTTGAGTGTGAGTGTATCAGAAGTCTTAAACTGGGACACTTTGCTCTGAAGTGTGTAATAAGAAAATACACTTCGGTGGACAGAGGTATATAGTCCAGTCCCAGAAAACAGAGTGTGTTCCTTTTGTGCTCTTAGGAGAAATTTGTGAAATATTACTTCTGTCTAAGTGACAATCTCATACTGAAGTCAGTAGTGAGGGTTGAAGGTTCTTAGTTACTGTCCTAAGGTAGTAAGGGACATCATTTAATTGTTGGCAGTCTGGTGGGATATAGCCAGATGTCACAGATGTATTTCGGTAACATTAGCTAGTTCATGTTCTTATAGCTTTTAAGTTCATGTGTATACAAGATTGTGATTATACTACCACACCTACAGTACTTAGATGTTTACTGTGAAGTAATGTTTTATATTGACTTTTTTTTTGGTTTTATCAACTGTCATGGCTTATCTGCTTGAATGCTGGTACCTTGGTATTTATTCTTTATTTTTATTTATTTATTTATTTTTTTTGTTAGATAGGTGTTGTGGCAGCAATTTGTTTTTAACTGGTCTTCATGGTTTGCATTTAGGAATTCTTACATTTCATTGCAATATTGTGCTATGCTTAAGAAACTGACTCCACTGTTTTGTTTCTTTTTTGGAGGGTGGTATATCATTTGTAAGCATTCAATTTTGCATGTTGGAAACATCCAGCAATTCTGTATGCAGCAAATAGGAACCTACAACTTGTATATGTTTTCTTTACATTGAGAACTAAATTAAGCAAATATATATAAGACATTAGGTATTTATTCAGTCATTTTATCATGCAGTCCCAGCAATCAATTGAACTGACTATTCTTTTTTTTTTGTTTGTTTCGCAGAATTATATTTAATGGTTTGGGACTTGTATATCGCACCAGGACTAAGCATATATGCACTGTTAGAACTAGGTTACAAGTAGTTAAGTAGTTTTTTTTATATATACTTAAGTTATACTAGAAATTATAGTTTGTTTTATTTTAGTACGCACTGGTAGATAGTATACTTTTTAATTTGCTGTTAAAGTTTCTATAGCTGATTGGATAGCTTGCTATGATGTCATAACTGGAATCGGTCTCTGGTTTGCTGTTTGGATTTTAAATAGTGAGTGTTAATTTGTATATTTTTAAAGTCTGATGAAGTGTTGAGGTCAAAGCGAAAATGCTTTTTAAGGTATAATAAAAGTTTTTGGTGTATTTTACATAGCTGTGTTTGTTGTCACTCAGTTTTTATTCTGGTTTTGTTCTTGGCATACTGCTGGTGTGACAAGTTCAGCTGTGCGGTTGTTTTTTACTTTTTGAATTTCCATTAAAGTGGCCTTCCCATCCTGTTCACAGAGTACATGGCACTTAATGCCTTTATGAGAAGTAAAACTACAGATTAAATCAAGGCTCGACTTTTGTAGGCTAAGATGACAGATGCAAAATCTCTTCTAGGCAGTACTAGGGTGACAATGTTTTTGTCATTACAAATGGTTGTCTGCACTTAATTCCTTTAAGAGAAGTAAAGCAACACATTTAAGCAAGGATGGAGTTTTGCACTCAGACACCAGTTGATAAATCTCTTCTGGGTATAGTTAACGGGCCTTATGTGCAGCACAAGTAGTGGGAGCTGACAATGTGTGAAGGCATGGAATTTTATACACACTCTGTCCATCTTCATTCCTCTCATATGCTGATTGACTAGACATATTCATTTTTTCCACTGAACACCATTACCTTTTGTAAACATATAATTGTAGGCATATTACCCTATAGAATTACGGGTCTATATTACATCGTCGAACTTCTAAAAGTTTGAACGATGTTATATCGAACCCAAACATCTGAAACCTGAAAATAGCAAAGCCATGGCACATTGATTTTTTTTCCAGGGGAAAAAAAAAATCAGTGGGCCTGTTTTCGGGGTTTTGCTACTTCCTCCCCTGTGGTGCAATCTCAGAGTTAGTATATTTAAGTAGGGGATTTAGTTTAAGTTTAAGGTTGCAGGGGGGGGGGTTTGTTGTTGTTGTGACGTAACAGCGATTTTCTTTTTCCCTGGGCTGTTCTGTATGTTTGCTAATTTACTGTTTCAGACATTTGGGTTCGATATTACATCGTTCAAACTTTTAGAAGTTCGACAACATACTATAGACCCTAGAATTACAAATTCATCAAGGATCTCTGCTCCATATCATCAAAATATTTTTAAAACCTATCGCACTTTGTTTATTTTCTTCAAATATTTATTTTTTTCCATACTTTGATGGGAATGGACTCCATTCCTAAGTCACAGTGTGATCAGTCTTAATAAAATCAGTATTTCATCAGTCTTTGATATTAGCTAGGTTAGCCAAGAGTGCCCTGTTTTACTGAGATGAGCTGCCATATGTTATTTCCTCTTTCTGAAATATTATCTGCCTTTCCAGATGTCTTATTATGCCAGATGTGTTCTATTTATTTTTTTTTGCATTTAAGTTCAGTTAATGGGTGTGTGTTTTCACTTTCTCATTATTACTTCATCACATTCGGTGTCCCATTTCGTGTCTGAGAGTGTTGATGGAGAAGTACAGAGAAGGTCAGAAAGAGTTACATTTTGTTTTTGTAGACTTAGAGAAAGCATATGATAGGGTGCCTAGAGAGGAGTTGTGGTATTGTATGAGGAAGTCGGGAGTGTCAGAGAAGTATGTAAGAGTGGTACAGGATATGTACAAGGGTAGTGTGACAGCGGTGAGGTCTGCGGTGGGAGTGACAGATGCGTTTAAGGTGGAGGTGGGATTACATCAAGGATCAGCTCTGAGCCCTTTCTTATTTGCAGTGGTGATGGACAGGTTGACAGACGAGATCAGACAGGAGTCCCCGTGGACTATGATGTTTGCAGATGACATTGTGATCTGTAGTGAGAGTAGGGAACAGGTGGAGGAGACCCTGGAGAGATGGAGATATGGTCTATAGAGAAGAGGAATGAAGGTCAGCAGGACTAAGACAGAATATATGTGTGTCAATGAGAGGGAGAATAGAGGAATGGTGAGGATGCAAGGAGTAGAGGTGGTGAAGGTGGATGAGTTTAAATACTTGGGATCAATAGTTCAGAGTAATGATGAGTGTGGAAGAGAGATGAAGAAGAGAGTACAGGCAGGATGGAGTGGGTGGAGAAGAGTATCAGGAGTGATTTGTGACAGACGAGTACCAGTAAGAGTCAAAGGGAAGGTCTACAAGAGGGTAGTGAGACCAGCTATATTATATGGGTTGGAGACAGTGGCATTGACAAAAAGGCAGGAGTTAGAGCTGGATTTGGCAGAGTTAAAGATGTTAAGATTTGCACTGGGTGTGATGAGGGTGGACAGGATTAGGAATAAGTATATTAGAAGGTCAATCCAGGTTGGAAGGTTTGGAGACAAAGCCAGAGAGGCAAGGTTACGTTAGTTTGGACATGTGCTGAGGAGGGATGCTGAGTATATTGGGAAAAAGATGCTAAGGATGAAGCTACCAGGTAACAGGAAAAGAGGAAGGCCTAAGATAAGGTTTATGGATGTGGTGAGAGGACATGCAGGTGGTTGGTGTGACAGAGCAAGATGCAGAGGACAGGAAGAAATGGAAACAGATGATTTGCTGTGGTGACCCCTAACGGGAATAGCAGAAAGAAGATGATGATAACATTTGGTGTCCCAAAAAGATATGTGAGAGGTACTATAATATTCATCTTTTTCCTACCAAAAACATAATTTCTGAATAATACATGCAGACCAGTATTTAGGTAATGCTTAGTTAAGAGATAACCGTCTATTATTTTATTCATCCAACACCCACACACACCACCCACACACACACACACACACACACACACACACACACACACACACACACACACACACACACACACACACACACACACACACACACACACACACACACACAGACACACACACACACAGACATATACACACGCATATCTATATCTATCTATACACACACACACACACACACACATATATATATATATATATATATATATATATATATATATGTATATGTATATGTAAATAGGTGTACATGCATATGATCGACTGGTGGATGGTCAAGCGGGTATGGCCAAAAGGAGTGCAGCAACATCTCAAAAATGCATTTGCAAGTGCCGCGAATCGCAAAATCCTGTCCCCTTTTTGACCCATGTTAGCACTCATTTTAAGGTGTAGAGCAGTCAGAAATGTCGATTTCGATATTTTTACAACATTCTGACCGTTCGGCATTATGGGATTCGTGGAGAAAAGTCGGTATAATGTATGGTTGAGCAATGTGAGCTTAACCATATGATGGTAAACCATATAGATAGATAGATACATACATACACACATATACAAATGTATCTAACAGCTGAAACCATATCATATCATTAGATAAATATTACTAAAATTATTTTGAAATAAATAACATGTATAAAACTACAGATGTTGTCAAGAAGCTCTATTATAGTAAACATACAGACTGTTTTTTAATCTTTCTCTGATTTAGGACCAAGCCCCTTTACACACCACCATGTCCAACACCATTCTGTAATAATCAACGACATCAGGCATACAATTATTATATTTAGGTACACTGGTTTCACTGCATAACAGCACATATACACTGGGTTTCAAAATTTACTAGGCAGTTTAGTTTTGAAAAAATATAGTTAATCCCGGACTTTGACAGATTTTATACTTGCTATTTATTCCACCTGGATAAGCTTAGGCAAATCATAAATGCACTGGCAAGAGGAAGTAGTCTATATACAGAATCAATAAAGATATCCACAAAGTTAAAGGAATGAAACTTTAGTTAGGCACAACATATAAATCCTGCTTCTTCATCTATACAGTTCTCTACTCTTACTCTATCAGCAAAATGTCTTGTCCCTTTTACCATTAGTGGTCAATCATATTTCTAATCAGCAATTTTGCATAATGATTTATTTATACTTCTTTTTCTTAAGTTCTAAATTTAGCATAACAATTTCCTGCCACTGTATTCTGAAAAGAAGTGCGTTGTGTTATACTTGTACATTGATTTCCTCATCCTTGTTTTCTTAATATGCTAAATGCAAAACCAGGTGTGCTGTTTATACATTCGGACAAAATGGACAGTAATTAATAATAAATATTTGATAGATTTAATGTATAGCCTGATAATAATGATGTTAAAACTTGGGCAAATTAAACAGCTTGCTTTTTGCAATATGAACTGGACACAGGATAGAAGCAAAGCAAGGGATAAGAACTGAACGCAAATATATTTTATATTCAAAGAAGGTACAACCCTCAATAAGGTATCCATTCTTGGCTGATAAAAATAGAGTGATGCATATAACTGGATGTTTGTCTGTAGAATCCCTAGAAGATTATTGATTTTGGTTCTGGTACAGTAATTATTTTTATTTGGGTCTATATCAGTTCATTAAAGATTCACTTCAGTGAACCTGACTTCATCAACCCCAAACCACCAAACTTCACTTCTGCGAACGTTCACATCGAAGAAAGATTTTACCAGGGGAAAGAAAGCACTTGGCCAACACCACAATAGAACACATGCTTCAGTATGTCAAATCACCCAAGTGGGGGACTGTGCCCCCCAACCCCCCCAACTATATATACCAACTCCAAGATCGCACTACAGTGGGGAAAATGGCAAAGTTATGCTGTTAACCAACTGCTTCCTTTCCCTACTTAAATCTTTCATGAATGTGAATGTTCTTGGAAGTGAAGTTCGGTGGTTTGGGGTTGATGAAGACATGTTCACTGAACGGAATTTTTTATGAATTGATAAGAGACCCTATTTATGTTAAATCAACTAGAAACATAAGCAGTTCAAAAATAATAAATCCTATATTAGATATGTACATCATGTGATCAGATTAATTTGAATAAAATACCTTCATGCTAGCTACATAAGAAAAACAAACATAGTAGAACACATAAAATATAGATAACTTTACTATCCTTGTCTACATATCTAATGAGCATTGCTACTAAAAAAGTGGGAACATAAATGAGTTCTCCTTGAAAACTGTATTTTTGCTTCTGGTAGTTATTACCACCACATACTGACAGGCCTTAAAACTCAAACTCGTTATTTAGAATATTATCTAAAATGTTTACTGCATGATATTATCCTGAATTACATATGTAGATAAGAGTATACAAATATCATTAAAATAAGCTTAAAAGCAACTATATGAAATTTCACTTGCAGGTATATTAAAGTAAGTCTTATGAACGCAACTCAAATATACAGACATTTTATTACATCTCACTGAAATACATAAGAATTCAGACACATGTTTTAGAAAAGTACATGTCTGGTGTGTGGTACTATTCCAAAAATAATAAATGCAGTTGCTCCATACCATTTTTTTTTAAATCTAGTTTTCCTTCTTAATGGCAAATCTAGAACGATTGCAAACATTCACATATTTTATTCTTTCCAGTATTTCCAAGATGCTGAAACAAGTTCCAAACCTGCCAAACAACTGTGTGTTTTAAACAGATTCTCTGGCTACCAGTGTTAAGAAACATGAGTTACAGTTGACAGGGAAATCAGGCCTCTTAAGTGTACCTCATTACGTGGAACGTACCTCATTTGGGGTCTTAAAAAGTTCATGTTCCTCGAAGTTCCACAGTGAAAGGGTGTGTCACAGAATCAGTGTTGGGAATTTTTTAACTGATATCCATGGTAAATAGAGAGGAATCATATTATGAAAAGATCTTCTAATGAATTAAGTAAGACTGGCATATTCAAACCAGCCTATGACCTTCCTAGTTGAAGCTGTTACTAAGCCATTAATATGTGTTCCAGATTTTGCTCATTTGTCCCACATTATGATGCTTAGTGTTCCTCATTTTGGAGATGGAAGGTTGAGAGCACTGAGGGAAATATTTAGATCTATATTAGTATCTGGTCTCAGAATCCAAGCCCTGGTAAAAAGGTATGCTGCTTCATACGTATTTGTTTCCTTACATACAATTTCACTGACTGCATTTTATCCACCTGCACAGAACCACTATTTAACCAAGAACATTTTTAGGTTTAATGCCAGTGCTGCAGCTGTACTAGAGATATACACAACAGACAATGAAAAGTGACAACAGTTTTACATTTCTAGTTTCCTGCAACTTAGAACATGATTCATCTGAAGACAATTAAATCTAAATGTAATTATTTTTAAACAGATCTGTCTTCACTAGAAAAAGACCATACCCTGTTTAAAAATATAAGTTCATATTAAAAGAAATAACATTTGATTCTGGCAGTCTGCCCAAATTAAGACTATAACCCATTGAGTTGTTTCCCATAGTCCAAGGTTTGAATCCCACATACTTTCTTTGACTACTGTGTAACTGAGCAGGTTACTTAAGCAAAGCTTTTGGGTTGATTCTGGAAAATATCCACATGAGTCAGTGCTCTAGCCTGGTTAACAAATTCAAATAAATAAATAAATTGCTGCTTATCCTTTGGCTTTCCACCATTTCAGAATACATATTTATGTTTACTGCATCATCCATTTGAAGAGTAAGTACATAAAGAATATTATGTTTCAGCATAGATTCATTTTATTATATACATGCTATCACATCTTTAAATAGTCCATATAGAGTGTGTATATTTTAGCTCAGTCTCCTTACGGCGCTTGCTTTAATTATAAGCTTGTATTTTGTGTTATACCCATTTGCGATGCTCTTTGCATATATGTGACTACAGTCAGATTCATAGCTGAAACTGATCTATTCTGCTTCAGCCTACTTACATTGTAAAGAAAAAGAGAAGCAATTAAATTAGCAATACAGAAGTTTCTACAAGTAACTCTCAGTAACCACAAGTTTAAAGCATATAAGAATAACATTACACAATATAATGTGATTCTTATGACTCAGACGGCTAACTTCTTCCTTTAAATATATCAAGAATAACATCAGATGAATGTGGTTTTGTGAAGTGCCTAAAACCACACTTGGTCTCTACACATTTGCACTGTTAATTTTTTGCTCAAAACACAATGTTAAATAATTCAGTACAAAGTCAGTTAGCATAGCTACTCAAATGGTAAACATGCAAAGCTAAATATGCCCGCTGGCTGGTTAGTTTTTTTGCTGACTGAAGCCTCATTTCACATTCAGTCTTGTTTACTCACTAAAATCTGAGTTTTTCCACTTACTAAAAATATATTTAAATGTAAAATATGACAAGATTTGAGCAAAAATCTGTGACTATAGCCCTATAGCCATATGCATCTTTTTTTTTATCCTTGCTTTGCTAGATACATCTTCCAGAGAAACAGAGTGGAACAAAGCATCCCATCCAAGCATGTACTTGTATTATGCAGGCTCTAATGAAAATGAAACTAAATGCACTATATACAGAGGATGAATTATAAAACTGAATAACAGAACTCCTCACATATGGAGTAAGTATTTGTCCCGATTCCCTTCCCCATAAAACACCCTGCACTAACATGACATATGACAACCTTTATTGAACAAAATTCTTTAAACATAGATTTCATTGATCAATCATAAATTTATTAATCACAACTCAAACATAACTTTCACATAATTTAAAAGCAGCAGTGTCTCCAGCTCACCTCTGTCCCACTACAAAATAAGCAACGTTACCCCAAAAATGTGCCACCTCTCACATCCATTCCCTGCCAACTACCTTGCAAAATCCAACACATAACACCGGTGGGAGGGGACAGAAGAGGGACATGCCAATCTCTCTACTCCACCAGCCTGACCAAGGCTGTTCCCCCACCAAACACTTTTATCAAAGCATCCAAAAAAAACTCCAGGTATACATTCAATAATTCTAATCCCAACTCACTTAGATGTACCATATCCTTCCTGATCCACACTGGATCCCTATCATTTAACAGTGTGAATACCCAAGTTTTTCAATTGCCTTGACAGCCTAAAATTAACAAAACATCTTGCATGCTCAAGAGCTATAAAATGGCCCACATTCCTCCAAAACAAATGTGGAACCCCTTCAGACCACAATACTCATGCCAGGAAATCTAGTGCCTAAACCAGTCAAGTCCTTCAGTACCGAAAACACCAACTGCTATTTTGGAATGACAACTAAGTAAATGCCTGCTAAATGAACCACTAAGACACATGGAGTCCCAATCCGAAAGGATATGTCCACAAACTCTTCCTCAAACGGATGCCACTTGAGGCCTCTAACACCATGCCAAAAAAATGTCCACCCAAAAAGCTGCAACCCCATTTGCATCCATCCGGCCTAATGACAGCACATTTTGCTACCCAATAAATACAGAAATGACCCAAAATAACCATAGATTTAGCTAAAAAAATAGTGACTACTACCAAATAACAAGTTATCTAATATAAGATAAAAAGGCACCTGAAGACCAACATCCTAAACTCTTAATAACTTCCACTAATCTACCTTCCTTTGCCAAATCTGAAGCCCTCCAATGAGAAATGAATGAGCAGAAAACTTCTCACCCTGAAAGCCTAGACACTGAAAAACCTTCCTTATCACAGACAAAAACTGATTACTAGCTATCACCCTTCCGCCCTGAAACTGGAAAACCAACTCCTGTGGATTACTTTGATGTGACCTGTGTAATCTTCTGGCTCACAACACCAGACACAGTGACTCATCCATAACTATCCTCAAAACAATCTGTATACCTTTACCCATCAGGTCTATTTTTGACTTCTTCAACCATATCTCCACTGACTCAGGAAATAGCACCATGTCCTGCCATACCAGAGACCCCAGCAATTCGTTCATCCTAAAAGTTCCCTATACATCTATATTGACAATGTTACCCACAAATTATAATCCACCAAGTCCCCTTTAAATAACTTTAAGCCCCTCAACATATCCTTAAGAGCCTGTTTAGACATAGGTCAGTGCTTATCAAACCTCCTACTAGCAGCCCTGCCCCATTCTTTCAACAATCTACTGCCTATGACTTTGTCAAGTCCTGCAACCATGCCACTCATGGAAATGTGCTAATGGACACCAAATCCACCTTAATTCACTGAGCCACCCTCCCTTTAACCCATGCATGAGCTAAATATTGCAGCAGCAACTTCTCTGACCAAACTCCCTCTTCCTCTGGCAACCGCAAAACATTTTTTTTTCTGAATCAGGTATTTCCCTACCATATACCTTCTTCACAGAGATTGTCCATGACTGCTGAATCAAGCATCCCATCACTTCAATAAAATCTGCCACACCACATCCAGCAATACGAATGGATTCCCCCCCACCTCCGGGACCAATTGCCAAAGCCTGTGAGCAATCACGTTTTTAGAACCCAGCAAGTGTAAAAGAAAATTTTACCAACAAACCCTGCAAAACCAGCTTCCATAAAACTAGCAAGAGCAATCTGAATTTTCCTGTCTTTGACAGCAACACTTGCACCTCTGTGATATTGTCAGAATTAAAAATCACCCTCCTATCATGCAACCGCTCTTGCCACACTGTTGAAGCGTCCCAAATAGGCATCACTTCCAAGAATGTCACATCCTTCTTCCACTCATCCTCTCAATCATTTGGTCAATGAGCCACAAACCATTTCCTGCTAAAAAAAAAGTGCTCCCATCTCAATACCCCTGCTGCATCTGTAAACAATTGCAAACCCTCCTGACCAACCCAATCCACCTGCCAAAAAGAAATGCCATTAAATCAGTCCAAAAAGGACAACCATAATGCTACATCCAGATGAACAAATTTGTCTATCCTTACCCAATGGTGTTTGCTTCTTCTCCCTTTTAACAAAAATGCCATTTGTTGTGTTTTTAACAGCTGTTTTATTAAAAGCCTCTATTGGCTTTCGAGCTGATGCTGATTTTTTTTCTTTTCATTACTTTGTTGGTTTATTTCAGTTCCATTTTGGTATTTTTAGTTTGTTTTTTTACGGAGATGTGGGCCCGTGATTCTCAAGAGCTTTTCAACTGTTCTACTGACACACCTCTTTTTGAGCAAGTGGGTCTTACTGTGCTTATACAGCAACTTACTCAACAAATTTCTTCACAAGTTTTTGCAAGCCCTTACAAGTGGTAAAAGCAGAGTTCCTGGTGCTATTGAGAACATTCAGACTTTGACTGCTTCTGATGGTCAGGATATTAATGTGAATAATAAAAATGTACAGCAAGATTTTTTAACAGCCACTCAAGTGAAGAAGTGGCTGACTAATAGCAGCTTCAACAGTAATGGGCAACACAGCAGAGCTGGCGATGGCCAGGTTTTAATCTTAAAAGAGCAAATGGACACTTTACAGAAAGATTTGTTTAAATACAAATCTTTGCAACTTGACAGTGCCTTTTTGGATTAAAGCATACACCGAGGACATGTAGTGAAGGGGCTCCGCTTATGGTAATTTCCCCAGGGCGTGGATTTGAACAGTCCTTTCCATCTGGAACTGTTGGAATTGTTTGATCGAACAGGTTTGGATTTATCAAGGAAAATGAAAGATGGCTCAAAAACTAAATGTCTATTCTTTCACTGATGAACTCTATTACTAATGATTTGTTGTTTTTTCAACATAAAGTTCTTTATAACCAGATTTTTTCCAAAGCAGATAAAAAAATCATGACTTCCAAGATGAAAAAAGACAAAAAACTACTTTGTGTTGATTTGGGCTAACAGCATAAAAGAATGCATCCCCCTCTGGGCCTTCTTTAACAATGACTTTCAGTCAGAATCATTTCACAATGAGCAGGATACTCTTATATAGGAAGAAAATGATGCCTAGGATTACATTGGTGACAACCAGCCTAGAAGATTGGAACAGCTAGCCAGCCAGTACAGTGGAAATACATCCAACAGAGAACACCAGGGTTTTTGGAAGGGGAAACAACACAGGAACAAACAACAAGCATCGGAGACAGAAGAGGTCTTAACAGAAGAAATTGTGACCCCTTTAACACTAGGTACTGTAAACTTTACTCATTTTAGGGGTTCAATATATATAATTTTACTGAGATCAATATAGAACCCAGGCATCATTTACTATTCTTAAAGGGGTTTAATTTTGTACCTTTAGGGAGAGTTAATATCAAACAATCTTTATTAGACTTAAAGTTGTTCACTCGCAAACTTAATTTACACTGCTTAATGAATGACAACCCTGAAACTTCTGTGCATACGAACTTATTTAAAAGAAGAAGTACATAACCCACCTTTATTGCTAGTGGTTCACACGTTTGAAAAAATTATTTTTTTCAAACAATATTCAATGACAATTTTAATCTAACTAAAATAATAATACTGTTTGACTCCCCTATACCAGAATGTGTGCCAAAGAACAAACTATCAATATTTTGGACTTTACTAACCATAGCCAGAAAAATAATCACCATAAATTGGAAAAAGAATCCTCCTTCATTTAAAGAGTTTAAACAACTCGCACTGATTGTTGATCAAATGGACATCAATACACCAAAGAACAGAACCAACAGGAGGACATCATACTTCAACACTTGGCAGAATGTAATGGAAATTCTTGAGAAAATGGACAATATCTCAAATCGAAAAATCTAAACATTCTTAGTAATGTGTATTTCTGTTTAGAAACATTTGCAAATAGTTGTTTTGATGTTAAAGTTATTATATTTCGTTATTGATTAGTTTTTAATTCTATTATCTGAATGTCTATATGAATTTATGACAATATTTTCTGCACCATTCAACACTTATTTTTTCATATAAATGTGTTAAAATTGGAAAACAAATAAAAAAATGATGTGAAAAAATGTGTGAGAGGGATATCCGGGCATTGTTGACTAAAAAAACACAGTCATGGGTATTATACATCACAAGAGAGGACCAGAGGATTTTATCCACTTTAAAACATGACAAGGATATTAGATGTATGTAACTAGACAAGGGGGGAGTCTGGTTATTATGTATGAACTGGATTATAACTGTCAAATGTATAAGTTACTGGGAGACAGTGACACCTATAGTTTAGCATCTTTAAATGAAATTAATATTGTATACAACAGCATTAATTGGCCCTGGCGGAATGGCTACTTTATGATTGCATTAGTCTGGATTTGCATGCATTCTTAAGAGTCACTGACCCAGTAATTCCCAGGATATTTGGCATTCCCAAAATCCATTCCAATGTAGAAGACACGCCTCCATGACTGACTGTGACAGCCCAGGGTTCTGTAACGCAATCACTAGCAAAATTTGTGGATGCTAAATTTAAGAACTTATTTAGTCCATTCCCTCACATCATTCGTGACTCATGGGACCTGCTTGACAAGGTCCGTGGAGTAAAATTTGATGAGAAATGTCTTTTTGTAACCTGTGATGTCAAAAACCCATTTTCCATAATTCCCCACAAACTGGGATTGTAATAGTTTGATGACATAATACAACAGTTTGGCAACCTCACGGAGCATGAAACTTTACTTGTGCATGACTGTATGGAAATGGTGTTATCAAACAACTTCATTTATTTTTGTGGGGAATATTTCAAACAGCTAACAGGGGTTGCCATGCCAACCTTTGCAAATGGAGTTTTGTTAAAATGGGAATTAGACATACTATTCCAAATTCCCCTTTTCAAGTTTTGTAAAGGTTACTATCGTTATTTGGATGACTTACTCATCATATGGTAAGGAAACACACAATAATTTATTACTTTCTTTGACTTTATGGAAAACAGCACCAATTTTTTTTAAAATTCACCTACAAAATGGATTGGAAAGAGATTAACTACCTTGACGTCAACGTATGGTGGTCCCCTGAAAATGGACTATCCTCAGGTGTATAAAGGAAACAAACTTTTTACAGTACATATTTATTTTTTACCAGCTGCCATCTGTATCACCAAAAAAGAGGGATAGTCAAGAGCCAGATTTCCAGAATTTCCAGACTGACATCTAATAATGAACATTGTCAAAAAAAGTTCACCTCATTATATGAGATGTTTTGGGCTAGGGGATACCCTAAATTGCTTCTCGAGACTATAAAAGGAGAAATTTGGTATGAGAGAAATGGAAAATATGGCTCTATTCTTAAATAAGGGCTACACTTTAACAACAAAGACACCCCACTTGTTAACATGTGATCTGATTTTTCCATCAATATGGTTATTCATTATTCACTTGACGTCAAGGATATTGAAAACATAGTTCAAAAATACTGGTCAGTTTTTCAATGTGATGACACCACCAAATGGTTTATTTTTCATAATCCTAGCTTGACATACAAAAGGAAACATAATATTAAGAGCCTATTGGAAAATTGCCAACTTAACATTGAAAGGTATTTCCCTTTGACTAGATCTTGTGGAAGATGCAATCGATATGCATACATCATCAGTAACTACACTGGCGATTTACATGACAAGATTGCAAAACATTCCAAGGGTGGAAAGTTTCATTGTGGTTCTGAATGGGATGGTTTACCTGGCACACTGTACATAATGTCATGTATTCTATTTAGGTAAGATGAACAATGCATTAAATAAGAGAATATACCAACACCTATATAGTCTGCAAAAATCTGATAACAAAAGTGCCCTAGCACGTCATGCAAATCAATGTAGTGGTTTTAAAAAATTCCAGTTCATAGTTCTGAAACAGGGACCCCCCCCAACTTCTGCATAGCCAATGGAACATCCAGATCCTCACAAACTGTCAGAAATGCCCAATACCTCCCAGTGCCCCTAGAAACCCTTCACCTATCAATGGAACATAGTCCAAATAATGTGCAGCCTTCTTAGAGCTCACTGTTTGTTGTCTAATCCAATGGAGTGTGCTGCTAAACTTTTCAAATGTGACACAAGCCACTGAACACCCCATCAGCATGGCCTTATCAAAATAACATTTTCTGTTAACCACCATGCCCAACAACAGACACTCTTCATCCAGCACTGGCAGCAGTCTGAATGTTGATTCAATATTGACCTTTATCAACCAAGGAGCCTTTAACCCTCAAATGATTGCCGCTGCTTCATCCAGTCAAGCATAACCAACCTTTGAATCTTCTTTGGAAATAAAATCATTAACCAAATTCCCCTCTGGATCGGATAAATGGTGAATCAACTGAAATTCACCAGGCAACTTCTTAGGGACCAATCCCAATGGTGACACTTTAAATTGGCAAAAGGAGGGTAATCAAAGGGGCCCAATAGCATGCCTGTATGCAGCTCCTGGAGGGTAATCAAAGAGGCTCAATAGCATGCCTGTATGTGGCTCCTTTTCCACCAAGTCTTTCAATACTTCTTCCTTCCCCCACACAAAATGTACATTCTTACAAACTGCACAGTCCCCACAAACCCCGGACTTAATTAAAAACCTCTGGGAGAACCCCCCCATCAACTCCTCCACAACCTTCACATTTGGAAAATGACTGAACATGTGACTCAAAATATACACAATAACAGGTGAATGGGAAGCCCAGTCTGCCCTTCTGTCCCCAACAAGACAAACCTCCCCTCTGTCCTCGAAAACTGCATCACCCAAGAAACCCGTGTAAGCCTGGAAATGGAGGAGACAATGATCCCATTTCAGTCATGGAAGAATCCTCCTTGAACAAATTCCCTTCTTCACAACCACACTGAGACACTGAATGCACAGCTACACAATTCAAATAAGTGTGCAAGAATCTGCATGCAACATTCTGCACCGAATGCTCAGTGAACTCCTGCCCCTTTGCCATCTAACTTACCCCATCTAGTGAAGCCTCCAAGAGCATTAATCATCATGGCCAGCCAAATGTCAGGGTCCCTAACTTCCCATCTGAATAACTGATCCACCACCTTCTGTTTCTGGAGTCACTGATCATACCACATCCAAGCATTCCCTGCAAGTAACCTTAGCACCTCGTGAAACATGTGGAAATAAGCCAATAGTTGTAAGGCCAATGAATTGTCCTTCTCTAGCCAAACAGCCATGTAGTACACAAAACCCAGTTCCCAATTCTCCCACATCTTAGCACAAAGCCTTCTCCGTCCCAATGCCACTAAAGCTGCCAAGAGATTCTTGTTATTTGCTGTGTCAAATTCCAATAAATGTTGAACCCCTTTCTGCAGCAATTAATTCAAATATGTCAATATACTCAACTTTCCAGATCTTCTCTTTAATTGATACAGGAATATGCGGGGTCAAAAAGACCCCGCGTTTGGACTGACCAAAGACTGAGTAGATAACCAATCCCTGGTTTGCATTCCAAAATCAAAACCCACCGCTTGGTGAGATGACCTTTTCCCTACCCAAACTCAACCCAAGGCTCCCTAACAAGGGCCATAAGCTAAGCAATCCAACCAACATCTCACTCTGGACCTGCCCAGCTTCCCTAAGGAAGAGCCTATCCACCTTGCCACCTACGACCTCATTGTTATTATGTATTGGCTCTCCTCCTTCACTCCCCAACCATTTACCCCCAAGCCCTGCAAAGTCTGCAATACCTCTATTAAATCCTGACAAAATCTCATTACCTGAACTGGTATCATAAACTGCTCCACCAGCCGGGATCTCCGCTGTGGCATTAACAGTTGACTTGCAAGCTCGCTCCCCCCCATGCCACCAAATTGCTCTTTAGTGCCTGTGCTGGCCTTTTATTCTTAGACATGTGGGATGCATCCACCATAGGAAACTCTCTCACTGGCAGCTCTCAGAACATCTCCGCTTGTGAGATAATTGCTGCCCATCTCTGCTTCAGACTGTGGGATCCAGCCATCTGTCAAAAGAAAGATACAATATTACCCATTATAAGAGAGAGAGAGAAAATGATATCTCTTATGTAACAAAATGGCAGTCACTGTGCTGTTCATCCCACTTACCAGAAGGACAGCCAGCACACTCTCCATCTTGAACATTTGTATTATTACATTTTTTTAAAACCTACATCAATAACCATAGCATGCTATAACCTGACCTTTTAACTATAATAAAAAAAAAAAACAACTCCCCAAGCAGAACAATTTACTGAAGCAGGCACACTTTGTGTAATGCCCTTAAAATTCAGTATTCCAATTAGTGACAAACCAAACCCTGTACCATGAAAATCACTGCACCTAACCTTAACCTCTGCACCTAATGCCAAGTAGAAATAGAATATATGTACATCAAGCAGTACACTTGCTCTCAGCTATTCATCGACAAATCTCGACAGTATTAGGGACAATTAGAATTATTCTGGGATGATCAGGGACACTGTGAAGCACTTACACTACTAACAGAGACAATGACAAATTAAAATAATATTAATTCCTATTTATTTTCCAAGCTAAAGAAGTCCATAACCCCTTTACTATCATAATTCAATAAGTGCATCTCACCAACTTCTCTTCAACAGCCACAAGTTTAAGAAGGATAAAAAGGGGACAAACTTAAGGTTTAATCAAAATCAGTGGCATCCCTGGAAACCAGGGACAGTGGTAATTATGTGCTAAATGGTGCTTCCTGACATCTTGAGATATCACACACAGGGTGGAACAACATACTGTTGTTCAGTACATATGTACTGATGTTTGTTTCACCTTTCTTTTTTATGTTATTATTGTATATTAATTGGATGCCTAACCTCAGTAAGGCATCTGAATGATGGAACGAACATCTGTACATCAATGCCACACCACACATGCGAGGCAACAACTGCAGCTCGCTAACACATATTCTTCACATGTAAAAGATCCCAGCAGTGAGGAACACTGACTGACCAAACAAAAACCACCAGTGACAATGTGAGCAGGGTAACAGTCAACACAATAAAAGAAACCATGCAACAAAATTTGAGAATGTGGAATGACAAGTTGCAAATGTCCTTTGGCCAATAAAAAGGCCAAAACACATAAAAATGAGCTTACAATACCAAATCCTAGCACTTTACATTACATAAAGGAGGATTATTCAACATACTATTTTTCATTGCATTTACCTAACCAAAACCAAAGAAAAAAGGCCAAAGAAGGCCAATCCAGTGATAACATGTTGTGCCTAGTTAAACAAACTCATGAAACAATAAACCATACTGAAACTCTCTAGAAAAAAAGAAATACATCCCAAACTCCTATCCCACCTGCAAGTGAAGCACCTTAAATTAGATTAAGTTTAATTTAGTTCCACCATACCTACCACTATTAACCCGAGGCCTACCTAGGCACAGAAGTACCTACATGTTGTCATGGATGTAATACTTATTATTTGCAGCAGCAAGTTAACTCCTAAATCTGATCTCCTCACCCTACAGCTCTTGCATAAAACTATCTTAACTCCTCCTTATACCTACCTTATTTCCTCTCTAACACCCTTCCCCTTAACCCTTCCTTGCCTAATTCCCCCATCATACCATCTTCTATTCATCCTTCCATATAACAATTTCTCCTACTTCCTCTTCACCCCCCCCCCTTCCTGCCATAAATCACAAAACTGTCTCTGGACAAATTAGTTTGTTTCAAACTACATTTATCAGACAACTAGTCTACTAAACCCTCAGACTACCTTATAATTTTCCCTGTCTCTGTCCCTCTGGTTTGCAGTGTCTCATATATAGCACAAAATCCTGCAGAATAAAATAAATGTTCACATAGCTGGAAGATTTATATCCTACAATGCAAATGTGTTACTAATTAACTCAATTTTCTTTTTCAGTTTTGCCCTCCAATAGCATAGTAATGTTGGATATTATACAACAGTACTCGGTAAAATCTGAGTGATTGATAAGACTGCCTTTGATTTTGCTTTCAGATTTAATGAGCTTGAACCATTTTTGTCTTCAAGCAAACCATCTTTTCCAACAAATGTTTTTATCAGTCCTATTTTATTCTGCTACAACTCTGACTGCTGTGTACCTTTGATGCCTCAGTCAGGCTTAAAGAATCTTGAGATCAGAGAGTTACAATGGCAATTGAGACTCAACACTATATTCCCCCCCCCCCCCGGGGCTTAATGAAAATCTATCCATTGTTCCTATTTTAAAGAAAAGAGCTAGTAATTTATAATGGGAATTGAACACCTTTTTCATTCACTTAGGATATTTAGGATGATTATCTGTTTTATTTGTTTTATTTTTATGCTTATATGTCAAAATATATTCTTTATACACATGATATGATGGTGTGTCTTTCAGAAGTTCTTCCTTAGGAAGCTTGATTGATTAATTGATTAATTAATTATGTATTCTTCAGCCTCTATATAAGGATGGCTTTAGTTTTTATGAAGTCCCACTGAGACAAAAGCGCTTAACATTTGCATGGATTTGAGCGAAGTTCAACAGTTAAACAGATGGATTTTAAGTCGTTTGTGACATCGTGATTACTTCTCCTCCATTTTTCTCTGCATTCAACCCAGGATGGCTTTTTATGTTAGGCTTAAAGAATGTAAAATCACATTGATTATTTCATAAAATTGGCATGTCTTCTTTGTATTCCTCAAACAAAACTTGCAGGCTTTATAGTTGCTTTCATGGTCATTAGATCAGCCAGCCTTAACACTCCAATCATTAATGTAAATTCCAGTTCCCCAATATAAGAGTTTGCATGGTTCTTTCTGTTAAGTAAATAGAAGAGCCCCATACTGAACTCTAAAAATGTTTTGGACATACAAGATACATGTGCTGATCCAATGAATAATGCAACATAAAATTCGACCAATTGCCTGATTTATTTAAATCGCAAGAACTGTCTTTGTATTTTTTTCTCATCTAGTGGTCAAGAATGAATATCTTTTAAAGATTAATAAAATATAAGTGACTCATCCTGTATGTCAAGTAAGGTTAGCCATAATTTTTTTGTAGTGCAGTATAAATTGTCAGATGATTCCGTTAGTGTAGCATTGTCAAACCACTATCGTTAGTTCAGAAGCCATATCTAGGAATATTCTTTCATATATTTGCCATGGAAGAAGGGATTGATTACTTGTTGGCGTGCCATGCTAGTTTCTAATGTGAAGAATCATAGATGGCTAACTTATGTTGTTGGAACCATAAACCAATTATATTTCTAAAAAATATGAGAAAATGCATTTTCACAGATCACCTTGCAGCACTAAGACAAGTATAAAATATTTGTTCAAATGGTTACCTTTATGGGTAGAAGTTTGGTGTAATGGTTAAGATGTTTACCTTATAGACACAAGGTGCAGGGTTTGATTCTCACATGGGGTAATTGTCTAGGCTTAAAATGGCCCAAAAGGGCAGTTAGCCTGGTACTAATCTATGGAACCTTACTATGAACACCTGGAAAAAAGAAATTTGCAGAGCAATATGAACATCTAAGAAGACCTTTGCCAGTCACCAGTACAACATTTCTTTGAAGATGCTATACTATCCTATTTTACTGGTGTCAAACTACTTACCTACGATCATAGTGTAATGGAATAGGCCCCCTTACACTAAGTTATCTATCATAACAGATCTAGTCATTACCAACATGAGTGACTGGTGTTCCACACCTGAAGTCAACTCCTCTTTGGTCAGATCCGACCATAAGCTAATCACCCTAGATATCCACATCCCGCCCCCACCCCCCATTATGGAAACCATGGTAAATCATTTCTCCAAAGCCAACGTCATGCTTCTTGAGACAGAAGTGGTGAACTTCATGACACCCATGCAGATGGACAATACAGTTATGACTGCTGAATCCTACACAAACTTAGTTACACGAGTGCATGGATTGTGCTGTCCCAAACAGAACCAAGATGCTATCCTCTAAAAAAGGAAGCCAATCTGGTGGTCCCCTGCCATAAACAAACTCTACAACAGAAGGAAGGAATTGTTGCAAAAAAAGAGTAAAATCCCATGAGTGGAGGAGCTCCCTGGTCAAAGCTGAGATCCCTTATAAGATCCTCCAAAGATAGCTATGAAAACAAAATCACCACTGATTCTAAGGACAACCACAAAGCATTCTATAGCTATGTCAAGAATCTCAATAGCAACACCCAGATCTGCTCTGAGTTACAGCACAATGACATAAAAATTACAGAACCAACTGATATTCCCAACATCCTGGCAGATGGGTTCAGTGCTAACTTTACCCCACTCTTACCCCTAAAGGGCCCATATCTATATAGGATGAATGCAGAGTCCCCTGTAATCACAACTTCACAGGTAAAAGCAGCACTCTCTAAAGCCAAAACCACAGCAACCATGGGGCCGGACAACATCCCAGGTTGCGTTTTACATGAACTTCAGAACGAACTGGCTCCCCACCTAAACACCATGTTCAATCATAGCCTCATGTCAAGCTTTGTGCCCACTGAATGGTGCACAGCAACAGCTATCCCACTCCACAAATGGGGAGCCACCACTCATCCTGGGAACTATCACCCTATTAGCTTGATGAGCCTGGTCTGCAAGGCCATGGAACGTATCATCATGGAATTCATAAACAAAGACATTGGTAACCTCCAGACTCTGGACCCCACCCAGTTCAGGTTTGTGAAAGGCAGATCTTGCCTCCTGAACCTGGATGACTTCTTTGAGGTAGTCATCAAAGCCGTAGATGAGAGTAAGGTGGTTTACACAGCCTATCTTGACCTCACCAAGGCTTTCAACACCATCCCCTATTCTGGAATTATAGCTAAACTCACTAAACTAGGTATAAATCCCTATGTCACAAGATGGGTTTCCAACTGGCTCACTGACAGAACTCACACTGTAAAAGTTGCAGACTCCAAATCTGACTTAAAACCAGTGACAAGTGGAGTACCACAGGGTTCAGTCTTGGGAACTCTCCTGTTTGGTGTCTACTTCTCTGAAGTACAGGCTAACAAGGAAGGCCTCTGGCTAATGAAGTTCGCAGATGACTGCAAACTAGGACCTATAGTTGAGTCCCCAAATGATGTGGACATCCTACAGAAGGGCCACACTGAGACAGATGCCTGGTGTCAGAGCCATGGCCTCAAGCTCAATGCCAAAAAATGCATTGTTATCCCCTTTGGTGAAAACTCTGTACCCACGAACTACCACATAGGCGGCAGTCTTCTTAACACCGAATGTGTGATAAGAGACCTTGGGACCAGGTGGACAGTAGTCTCTCCTTTGATAATCACATTGCCACAGTAGTCAGGAAATCCTTCTACATGGCACACCTCATCACAAAAGGGTTCTCATCCAGGAAAAAAGAGGCCATTGTTCCCCTCTACTTGACACTCATTAGACCCATTATAGAGTACAATGCCCCATTTGGAATGTACCTCACAAGACATCTGCAGCAGCTGGAAAGGCCACAGAAGTACCTCACAAAGAGAATTACTGGCCTCAAACAGATGCCCTACACTGATCATCTCAAAAAACTCCAGCTTTACTCTGTAGTATATCACCTACTCCAAGGTGATCTCTGCCTAACATATAAAGCTATGTCAAACCCAGAGCTGTTGGACATGTTACATGTAAACAAATCCCAATCCCTCTAAGCTACATGCTCTAGGGACCTAAACCTTGTCACCACAATAAACAGGACTTGCTGGAGGGATAGATTCCTGTCCCAGTGACTTCCCATACTCTGGAACAAGCTACCCATCTATGTCAAGCAAAGTTCCTCATTAACACTCTTCAAGAAAAATCTTGATGAGTAGATGGGAAATAGGAAATACATCCTGGGGATCACTTCTGTGGCTCAGCTTGACAGGGGCACAGGAAATTAACTTTCTTGGGTTGGCGTAAGCCAGGGAACTTGTTGGCTAGGCTTACTTTGGCCCTTGGGCCGATAGCCTACTACCTACCTATGAACCTATAAAGTAGGTTGTTGAAAGAAATACATGAACTGTGGAGCCCACTATGCAAAACAATTCAAGGGTATAGTACTTCCAGTAGGCAGCAAGGAAAAAAATAAAGAAATACCATTTTGGTCATTGCAAAACCTATGTTGTCCAATAAAATGTATTACATCATGTCTGTGTTCCAGTGTCTTTTTGTTTAATAGGCAGCAAGATGATTATTTAATAAAGTCAGGGAACCTACAAACAATCTCAAACTCTGAGCAATTTATTTAGATGCAACATATATTAGGAATACCTATGACCAACTTTAATAATGTACGATTGCAATTATATCAAGAAATATTTAAATGGGGCTGTAGGCCTGATGTTAATGCATACTAGATTGCTATTGGTTAAACAGGAATTTTCTATATGGAATCAAATACTACAAAGACCTGTGTCTAGTCAAGCAATGTGAGCAACTACTTTCAACTCCTTAGCAGTTGTGATGGAGTACACAGACCCTCCAGGGTCTACTACAGGTGTTTACATGCTAGTGGCTTGTGATACACCAGCTCACTGTCACTTGCTGAAAAAAGCAAATGCGCTAACTTCCAGTAACCTGATCTCCTGTTTCTACATATACTTCAACACCTGATCCTATAAACTAAGTGGCCCTACCAGAATCTAAACTCAAAACCTAAAACTCCCACCAATTTCCCTACCCATCTTTCTGCTCCCTTACCTAAACCTCTACTCCCCCAAATCTAAAGTCCCCAGTTGTCCTTAAACAAAAAATTCCAACCCATCCCCCCAAACCCAAATTCCTCAATAGCTCTGCAAACCTAAAACTCCCTTCCTACTCCCTAATGATAATACTCCCTTCCTGTTCCTTAACCCTAACCCCCCTCACACTCTGTAATCGTAAACTGCCTCCTCTTGCTCCCTCTCTACAGCTGCCTGACCAGACTCATATTTGAGTTCAAGCATGAGCAGCAGCCTAAACGAGCTAGAATCCACTCATGTCCCTGGCTTTAAGACAGTAGCCTTTGAGTACTTGGGACTCGAGCACCTATAGTCAACCAAATCTCCCATCATAGTCACAAAGTTTGGGAGACAGAGAGAATCAGAGACACAGACCAAGTGACTGAAACTATGGATGGCCTAGGTGGTAAATAGCAGTATCCCATGCATGCTTTTATATTATTGGACCATCATACTAGTTCTCCAAAGTAACAAGACCTGTGGCTTATGTGCTATCTCAGTTAACAAAATTAAATACAGAAATATTAAGTCTCATGTGGATTTCTGGCTATTGACTCCAGGAAACCTGCATTCATCTAGTGTACCACATATAAGAAAGGCATTTTGTGACTTTTCTCAATTCACAGAGGAAGGGGATAAAGACGGTAAGCAAAAATCAGGGAGAGAAACCCCACAGAAGAGATGACTGCAGGCTATTATCGGTACAGAGTGCTGATTGTTGAAAGGAGAAGGGTGTTTCCCCCCTTTAATGAAACCAAATGTAGCAAACACAGGTCAGATGGCATTGACATGCAATGGCATTACAAACTTCCTGCCTGCCGTCATTCTGTCATTAGATGCATAATATATATACAGGCAGGTGAGCTTCCTTTAATCTTTACAACTAAACAACTAATGCTATATTTCTATACATGTATTACAAATGTCTCAACTTAAAATTTGTTAAACTGCCACAGTATTTTCAGCGAATTTTCTTTCCATATAGTATTCATTTCCACCTTTGTGTTTTTCTCATCTCACAAAATGTATGAAACTGATCAGACGAAGACTATAAACAAATGCATATGAACTGCAAAACAAATACGCTAGACTACAATTATCTTAAGTTATGAAACTAAAAGGTCACAGCTTCCAATTGCCAGTGAAGGTGATTTCTGTATTTTGACGACTAAACATTCAGAAATTGTCTATTTTCAGTCGGGCCCTAATTAATGAAGATCACCCCTGCCTCCTCCTGTTCTTGTGAGTCATCAGTACTTTGGGCCAATACAGACACTATCAGAGCATGTCCAAACTTCTTTATCAATTAAATTCTTTTGCAGTATATTCTTATTCTGGAAATCCTGAGATGTCACTGCTGCATCTCGTAGTTAGTGTCTAGCATGAAGCTTGCCAGGTGCTGGCTGGAGGGGCATAAATGAGATTGCACAAAAGACGCCCAAGAAGTATGTGAGGTTTTGCTTACAACAAAAAATACAAATAACCAGTTGGAGGTCCAGGGATGACCCCCCCCCCCCAACAAAAGGTCAGTTAATGGTTGAATATGCTTTCTTGAATCATCTATAGGGTTGACAACAGACAAAATTCAAGAACGTGTGTGAGTCACATAATGCTACTCTGATAAGGGGCTGGCAAAATACGCTCTTTATTATACAGGATCTACAGCATATGCAGTAAGTACAAACTGGGCAGACGAAATGTCAAACAGTCCTTATCTGACAACGGAATAAATTCATCAGTGCTCAGTATGAAACAATGAAAAAGGAGTTGTCTTTGAAGCTAAACTTAGAAATAATCCAAGTGTATATTAGTAACAACTAAATTGATGCACTTTGATTACAGCCATCAAGTAAGTGACATGAAGCAATTCAACGTAATGCTACAGGAAAGAGATGCCATCACTCATCTTAATGTGGACCCCCCTGAACATCTGCTTATTCTCAATAATGTTAAATAAACTAATAACTTGGTTTGTGTACAGCTCTGTAATTTTATCTGATATGACACACTGGGGAGCTTAATATAATGAATTCACTTCTTTCTTAACATTCTTTAACAACATGAGTGATTTACTTATCATGTGAAAATGTGCCTTTCTTTTAAGACAGAGCTGAACTGACAGGGAGGGTCACTGCTCACAGACACTTTAGAAGATAAATTGATTATGTCTTTTTGACTTGTATGTGCTCAGGCGTTTAAATATAAATCAATATCTCACCTTTAGTGTTTGATCTTCTTTGAAACGCCATATGAAATGCTTAAGAAATGACAATCACAAGTTATATTAACTAAAAACGAAAAGTTGTAAGAGTGATGGAAACATTTTCAGTCCATCCCTATTGCTAGCCATGTCCAGCTAGTTGGCATTTAAAACAGCCAATAGTCTGTTAACTTTGAAAATGGTTCCTCTGTAATAATAATAATAATAATAATAATAATAATACCAGAGCCATGAATACAAACAGCAGCAATTTTGTGACAAAGTATTATTTGGCACTGCTCGAAAAGGCTTTGCTTTAAAAGCTGTGAATGTCGCAGTTTTTTTTATGAAAACACTTGAATCTTGGTCCATACAAAACAGTGCCAAAGTGCAAAAGCACCACAAAGACTGGTGTATAGCAGATATGGAAGTGATACAGGCTAAAATGCATCTGTAATGTCTAGTAATCTCTGAACTATGGAATACAGGCAACAATGTCTATACTGACCTAACAAGAATGCAGACTCGGTTTCATAAAATGTTGGAGATGTAAGCTTCAGTGCATGTCAGTCAAAAGTGTGTATATGGCAAAGTTCCTAATTAATAAACTATGTGTTTGTCTTGCTAAATGCAGTGTTTTGTAGAAAGAGGCTGTGAATTTGTGATGAGTATCTACATCCTTAGGCAGGTTTAAAGTCTGCCAACCAGGGCTTCATTAAAGGTAACAACGTACAGATACTCAGCATTACATATGCTAAAACCCTGAAGACAGAAATGCATAGTTTGATTTGAGTATTTAATTTGCCGTGAAGAAACGGGCATGTGTGCATATATTTGCAAGCATATGTCACAGAAGTAATAGTCATTCGTTTTTGATGAACTTATATACAGATTGAATTCTCTAGTATATTATAATTCTTGTTGCACAGATTTTTTTGTATATTACAATTATTGTTGTACAGATTTTTTGTATATTATAATTATTGTTGTGTAGATTTTTTTTCTAATCACTGTTATTATGTGCCAGCAGTTGTAAACAGTATAAGCTTGGAAGCATTAAAAGTAGATATTATACAGGTCAAATGTCAAACATATACTGGACTTATGAAATAATGCATGACCATGAGGCATGAAACAGAATGGGCTTGTTAATTTACTTTAGCATGAAGAACCATTTTGGTTGAGGTACCAGTGAAAGGGTAGGTAATTACTTCCTATGAGAAGATCAGTTCTAGCACAGATTGCATTATCATCTCTCTCCCTGGTACCATGCAACTGCCTTTTACATTTTTTAAAAGAAAAATAATTTATATTTTTGGTTCATTTTCTTGACTATATTCCTTCACTTACAGTAGTTTTTTTCTCCAGCCCCAAGTTAAAATATATAATTGCAGAGTCTATAATGTTATACGCATTAATGACAGAATGTTTCATTTGTCTTTTTTTCATGCATTATTTCTCTGGCTGTTAATTCAGAACGGATACCTTTTTGCTAGCACTTTTTCTCTTGAGCAAGCTCTATTTTCTTGACAACAGAATAGGCCTAGCAGTCAACATATCCCTTTGGAAGGGTATCCACATTCTGTGGGAGTGTACACAGCTCACTAGTAACCATAACCACAGTTACCTTAGAGACTCTGAGGAGTAAGTATTGGCATCCATTAGGTCTTGCAGATGGTGAAGATTTTGTGCACTTGTAATGAGCCCACTTTTTATGGGTCTGTGTCACAGAGTGCTGTACTGGTCTTTAACCTCAGAACACATGCATGTTTGCATAAGTTTGCTCTCAGCTACACATTTAAACTTCCTTGTGCTATGTTGTTCAGAGTTCTCTTATTCTGAAACCTTATTCAACTGACATCCATGAAAAGATTCTCCTGCTATGAGAGGTGGGAGTCACTGGTTATTCAGACCAATGCCCCCTAGTGGGGGGAGGGGGGACTACCAAAAAGCAGGTCAAAGAAATACCAGTCAGGGCTTCGTCTATCTACACCAGGGACTGGGCCTATATTACTTCTGAAATGACTGCTCGCTCAAGGAAATTACATTTTTTGAGAAAATGCAGTTATCTATTTTTCCTAAGGCAATACAAAACAAGCTGATTGTCATTGCTTTCTGCATTGCATAACACATCAGAATATGCTTGTGTTCTGAATGAAACCTTGTGTACTTATACCTGATTTAAAAAAGCAAGAACATAAATGAATGAATCTTTATCCATGGATTCAGTAAGCCTTTGAGTAACCGGATGTTATATTTGTTCAAAAGTCTACTGACTGCATTGTGGTACTGAATATAATTACAGTTATTGACAAAAATTCTTGGGAAAGGACCAAAAGTCCTCTATAACACATTTGGTGCTCAGGCATTTGGCTGCCACATTAAAACCAGTTAGTTCTTCAGTTATCCTGAAATAAACTAATTTTTCACTCATACTTTCCATAAAGCTCAGTGTTTTATTACCTACCCCACAAAAGACAAGAACCATAATCACACATTTTAAACATTAAAGCAACAGGTACAAAGTGCATAATCACACATTTAAACATTACAGCAGTAGGTACAAAGTGCATAATCACACATTTAAATATTACATCAGTAGGTACAAAGTGCATAATCACACATTTAAACATTACATCAGTAGGTACAAAGTGCATAATCACACATTTAAATATTACATCAGTAGGTACAAAGTGCATAATCACACATTTAAACATTACAGCAGTAGGTACAAAGTGCATAATCACACATTTAAATATTACATCAGTAGGTACAAAGTGCATAATCACACATTTAAACATTACAGCAGTAGGTACAAAGTGCATAATCACACATTTAAATATTACATCAGTAGGTACAAAGTGCATAATCACACATTTAAACATTACAGCAGTACAAAGTACATAGTCACACATTTTAAACAGTACAGCAATAGATACAACGTTGTCTGATTACTATATGTTATGGAAATGTATACACATAAAGATGACACAAGAAAGCACTTCTCTAGAAGACCCAAAAACAAACAGAAAGGTAAACTTTACACTAGACCCAAAAGTGTTGGAATGCTGTTTATTTGTTGATATACATATATCATAATCAGGCAAGCAAATTGTAAATCCACACAGCCTTCCAAATTTGACATAACAACGTATGTGACAGCCTAGCACTGGCCCTGGAAATCAAGGATCCTCAATCCTTACCACTGGCAACAGTGGAGGATGCACACACTAGAAGGATGACAAGTACACACACACAGTAAAGTGTACTTTCCCTTAAGAGCACACAGAGACCACAGTCAGTCTGGGGCTGGTTTCTCCCACTTTCTCCAGATCCCCAATAAGACTTCCCACTGGCACAGTTATAGGGTTGAGATCTCAGCTGAGTGGCCAAACCAACACCTCCAGCATCCTCTCTGTCCAACCAGTGCTTTGTGTCCCTGCCCGAGTAGTACACACACACACACACACACACACACACACACACACACTTTGAGGTTTGATTTATACACATGCACACACACACACACACACACACACACACACACACACACACACACACACACACACACACAGTCACACACACACACACACACACACACACACACACACACACACACACACACACACACACACACACACACACACACACACACACACACACACACACACACACACCTGAGAAAGGCTGGAACAGGTTTACTAGCTATGCCCTCTTCTGCCCAGACATTATGGTAGTTTTCACTGCCACCAGCCACTAGTTATCAGCTACTTTAAAGTCCTTAGCAAAGGGTTCCAGTCTTACTGTGTGATGTTACTATTAATCCAAATTATAGTTTTAGCAAGATCAAGGCTATTAGGAGTGGCCTGCACAGTGTCATCAAATAGATATGCAAGTACTCTCAGAGCTTTAAATATGTTTCACAAATATCAGCCACAAAGATAGGTTTAAATATATTCAATAATAAATAATAAAAGAACAAAAAAATACTTGCTAAATCATCACAGTAACTTCAGAGTTCAAAATCACAGGAAATATTTAAAAAAAAACATTGCAGGACAGTCTTAAATAAATAAAGAAAACATCTAAGCTATAGTTCACTATATTCTTAACTGTATCTAAGAGAAATTATTGTACTCTAGTTAACTTACTTCCAGACTCAGGCAAGTATGGTGAGTAGATGTTCTTGTCAGGTCAAAGACAAATACAGAAGGCTCTGTCTCTCTCAAAGAGTTCTTAAATTAATATCTCAAATATTGCTGTTGGGATACTTGCAGGATGACATCACTTCTTGTCATCTGACTTTAGTTCCCCAGCTAACCTCCATTGCTAGAAACTGCCAGCCTTTAGCATCTACCTGTGAAAAATACATATCCCTTAGATCTTTGCAGCTGCTGGAAGACGTAAAACAAAAACACTTACAAGACAATGCAGAAGGCTCCCTAGTTTTAGACATCCTGTCTCCTTGCTGCCTTGAAATTATCTTTTATGGCACAGTTATAAAACAATTTAATTTCAATTATTTTCTTGAAGTTTTGCAAGTTAACCCTCTATGTTCTAGTTTCAACTGTTAAACTATATTAATAAACAGTTACAATAGCGCATATCCATTTCTACTCAGCACTAAAATATCTCTTCACCACACGTCTGTACAATATGATACACAGTTCTAATACATTTGTAACACAGGCATATGAATCATGTTGATATACACAAATGATACATGACCATTTACAAAATTCCAGATAGCTGGGCTGGCAGCATGTCCTTTTGTTGCTGCATATATCATCCTTCTCATACAAAATGATTGAGACCTACTGCTAATGCATTTAATGATTTCAGTGTTCTTATCCTCAGTTAAATTATTCAGACTTTTCACTACTTTCATGGTAAACCAGCTAGGGCTTCTTCTTATTCTAGTTTTTTTTCTCTATGTAATTTGAAACACCATCCCCTAAATCTGCATGTTGTGACACTACTATTAGAATTGTATAATTCAATAAATTAATATGTTTTCCTGTGTACACCCGTTTTTTGAATCTGATCACTGTTTGTACTCTTTCATTGACTGTATGTAGGTTTGAGAGTCAATGACTGTGTGGCAAGGTGAAATCACTTAAAATATTTCACCTTTTTTATTTATTTCAGTCTACTAATGTCTTAATTTTTTGTTGGAGGTCCATACTGACATAACATATTCCAGTATGCTTCTAACCAGTGCTTTTTTTTTTTTTTTGTAATGTGGTTGAAGTACTTCTTACCTTTTGAATGTTTTATACCTAAATAACTGCCAGGGGTATTACTGGCTTCCCCACATACACTATCAGTATGTCTGAAAAAGCTTAAATGTGCATCAGACATTATCCTAAAGTTATTATATACATTTGCAGTTTGAATTACTTGTCTTTTATTTCATTTTTATCATGTGGTTTCAACTTATTTTGAGTTTTGTAAATCTTAATAACTGCACCTTATTTATGTTTGGGTCAAGGCATGTTCTTGAAAGTATGTTGAAGTGTGTTAGCATAAATTTTTCACTTGCTATATTCAGAGTTTCAACAGTAAAAAGCATACATAAGAAAAACAGACAAAATAAAACTGCTGCCAGACCTCATGATATACATGGGGTAGAAAAGTAAACAATAACGGCAGATAAAATAATCAACATACCAAGGCAAAACATTAACACTGAAATCAGAAAAGAGGTTCTAAACAATGGTGATATAAGAAAACAAAACAAATGGCAATATTAACCTGTAATATCTATCAGTGATAAAGCTGACTCAGATGTTTAGTATCATGCATAATACAGATGATTATGTTCAGGTAACAGATCATAATCAGTTTATTATATCTTTGAGACATAGATGCCAAGAAATTCACCTCTCAAGCAAAGCTCATCAAGCCTTCCATTTTACAGACAGTCATAACTGACCACTCTACCCTAGTTAGTGTACAGCTACCTGTCTATACCGATGGAATGGGCAGACTAATTCTGGGCTTACATCTTTACCCATTTTAGTTCACAATGCAACCTTAGCTGCAGCAGTACAACCAGTATCCTTGGAGGGAACGTCTCCTTGAACAAAGGCAAAAGAAAATGTAAAGGAACTTTAAAAAGCAGATACTGCAAGAATTATCAGTAGGGAAAGAAATTCTATCTTTTCTTTCAAGGACAAAATGAGTTCTATCACCGCCTTATGTTCAAAGCTGACAAAAATGTAATTTCCAATCTAACAAAAATCAAATGTTTGACAGGATATGTTAATGGCATTTGGGAATAGCAGCATTCAAAGAAAAACAAGAGATGTGTTGTCCGTGCACATCAGCTCATATAGAACTGGTAGTATTGATCTGTGCCCCCGGCAGTGAATATTAGTACAAGATCCAAAGGATGGGATATAAACTGATATGCACCACAGTCATCCTAGCAGTACCAGAATTTTCTTCATGATTGTAAATATTGTAAGTGAGATCCCTGACCTTTCCAATACTTTTATTTTTTATACTGCATACATGGAGCATAGTCAAACCTTAACAAAAAAGAAATGGCACACACAATTCCCACTATTCTTGTAAACTAACAAGAATCAGTTGTTTCTTTCTTTCAAATGATTTATCTTGCCTCTTGGTACAGCCTCCTGTTACGGAAGTACAGAAAATATGTACAAGTTATTGAAATCCATCAACTAATTGTCACTTGAATGGAAAATGCAAAGTTTTTCCTGCTGTGATCTTGTTATTGCTGGAAAGCCCCTGAAAGAAAATAGTATTCTGTCTCCATTTAAACTGTTGTTAGCATGATTATTCGCTTGAATAAAAAGCTGCAAGAAGGATATGAAATTTACTGAGAAACAAAGTCTGTAAAAATAACTGTGCAGATGGCAGCTGGAAGGATATCAATGAAGTAAAGAGATATAACATCAAGCAAGATAAAGTTGGAATATTAGATAGTGCTGGGACACCACATTTCAGATAATGCAAGACTGACCCCCTGGATTCATGAAGCTCGGCGCAAGGACAGCGTTAGCCTTGCGCCGACTGTGCAGCATAGAGATGGCGCAGCAGCACCACATGCATATTAATGAAGGTGCACTGCCGTAATGGCCACGTGCATAGGAAACGTGTACGAGTGTAGGGGGCGTGTCCAAGCACTGCACGGAGGTGTGAACATGTCGGCTGCAGATGCGCAACCTAAAATGCTGACTAGTACAGCCTGCCTCTAATAGTAATCACTACTGTCAGTGTCCGTGGATACTGAAATGTATGCAAAGCATGCAAGACATCATTGCGAACACCACAATAAATTAAACACAAAGGCACATAGCTGAATATTGAGTCCCCGTCCCTCGAACAAAGATATTCAAAACCCCGTGCCCATATTCAATTGTTGTGTCGCTAGTTATACCAAGTGGAAGTGAAACGCATCATGTTAGCACGCCGCCAATTGCCAAGCCTAGCCCAATGGTTTGGGTTACCATCTGTCCTACATTGTGAGGGACAGTCCCCCTCAAGGCAGGTGTGTCCATACCAAAATCATAATAAATGTGAAATATCCTGAGATAGTATGACATAATTATGTCCCATATGTTATGTAATAGTCCCATACAGTACGTAAGTCCGTATATAAAATACTATATGTTACAAGAAAAAGAATAAGCAAGTAAATGAAACAGAATAAGCAACTACACCACTACAACGGTAAAAGCTTATATGTAGGCATGAAACTAAAGTACTATCCTTTGTAATGACCATGGGTATGTGTTGGCCTGTAAACTCAGATGTGTGCCACAAAAATGTCCCGTCCAGGTCATATGAAAAGGTGGCAACCCTACCAATGGTCAGAGCATTCGCCCAATATCTGCCCATTCGCGGTCCAAGTCGTCCTTGACAGGACGGCCCATAGATGAACGGGTATTACCTACCATGTCATGAAAGATAAGTATTTGCAAGTACCTATGTGCGTGAAGTACAGCATGTGGATGATCTGAAATGTTAGTGTAGACCTCACAACCATATTGGTCCCAGAGATATGTAGTGTACACAATGTGTTCTGTTGACTGTGCCATGGGCAATCAACTAGAGAAGGGATGAATGTTGTTTGTGGAATATGGGGGTGGGGGGTGATGGGTAATGTAATAATTCGCCAAGGGGAGACTGGGTTGGATGCACAATAGGTGAACTGGAGTTCTACAAGGGAGCAGTGGGTGAATCAGGAAGATAACCAAAGAACAGATATACACATTCGCAATACAATCCCACAAACATGTGAACATTAAAATGTGCAATACACATGTATAGAAACGTTACCGGCACATACCCACATAATGGTCTGGCCTGAACTGAGCCATCAACCTCAACACACCCGGATACATAATTGAATACCCATCATCCCCTCCACAGCACACCACCCCCCCTTCCTAAACATCCACCAAAACCAGACATACTTGGGCTGCTAGATAGGCGCAGCCATATCTGCACATAGTGACCCCTACCCATATCTAGTAGGCAATATCACCCTAGGCAGTCTCAAGATTGCAAACTATGTATCCCTTGCATGTATAACCCTACCTTACAGCCATAAAGCAAAGATGGTCATTGGTCCCCACAATTTTTGGATATCCTTCATGGGATATGTATCTGTTCTAAACATTAGACTTGGTGTCATGACACAATGTCCAGTCCTGTATACATCTGGACACAAGTTGTATGAGCAGTAGTTGTCCACAAAGCTACTCTGCCTCCAGCCGGTCCTGCAGAACCTATGACTCGGGATTAAACACCTGACCATGATGCACGTCTCCCCATGTGCATTATCAGGAATATATACCTTACACATTCACATAGTGGCAGTCGGATATAGGGTGCTTAAGGTGCTTTAAAGCAGATGTAAGTAGGGTTCCCATCTGTCCCACCTTGCGAGGGATTAAACACCTGACTGTGATGCATGTCTCCCCACGTGCATTATCGGGAATATATACCTTACACATTCACATAGTGGCAGTCGGATATAGGGTGCTTAAGGCACTGTAAAGCAGATGTAAGTAGGGTTACCACCTGCCCCACCTTGTGAGGCACAGTCCCTTTTTGGACAGTTGTGTCCAGACCAAATATAATACAATGGCAAATGTCCTGTGATTGTAGGAAATATGTCCCATATTTCATGTAACAGTTGCATAAAAAAGTTATTTATGTAAAATACTCAAAGTTACAAGAAACAAATTAAGCAAACAAACCGCTACAGGAATAAGTGTTCATTTAGGCAAATAAGTAAAGTTCTAACCTTTGTATTGATCGTGGGTATGTGTCAGCCTGTAAAATGTGATGTGTGTCCCGAAAATGCCCTGCTTTGGCCATATGAAAAGGTGGCAACCCGAGACCTAAGCGGGTATGCAAGCGCGTATGCGCGACAGTAAGTGGTGGTGATTCAACGGTATGGAAAAAGTAAATGAGCATGTAGGTGTATATGCCTGTGTATATACAGACCGATATATACACACACGCATATATATATATATATATATATATATATATATATATATATATATATATATGTATATATATAAATATATGTAGATATGAAGAATGAACATGGTCACAATATAGGAAATCCCTGTAATAGTTAGTGCTGTTATATATCAGGATGGCCATAGGTGAGCACACCTCTGCATCCTCAACCACAGGTAGGATGCTAAAAGTGGAACAAACGATCTCCACTTGCTAAGTCTAACTTTCAACTAAGTACAGGGCAGTTCCAATCCCCAGTCGGACAAGCCTAAACCTGGAAGACCATATGAACACCCTGACAATCTAACACACATATGTGCCAGGACTATAGGCTTTGGAGGTCTGAATATCCTCGGAGTGAGTCAACATGCGGCACGAGTCCACAGCAGTAGGGAATAGGGAATGACGCATGTGTAGTAGTGCATTTTTCCCAACAGGTAAATGGATGCCTGCTGTGGAAGTGAAGTGATGAGGCATGTGTTTGGGTAACTATGCACCGTGGGTATACATATAAATGAGGCAGAACATCAATAGTGTAGTGGTTAGAGCATCCGCCTAACGAAAAGGCATTCACGGTTCAAGGTCAACAATAACGCACATAATTTTCCTTGTGGAATGAATGTTGCTGTGCTGTAAAGCTGACATTTAAACATGTAAAGGTGAACGTGTGTATCGCATGGGACTATTAACCAGATCCTTTCAATCAAAGTGGTATTGTCATAATGTTTAAGGCACAAATAAGCACAAATAAGTGACAGTAAACATATGTAATGCACAGTAAGCATAGGTGACTGCGCCTGCGCGGGTGTAAGCAGCTCCCAGCATAGGAAATGTATGTTTGTATGTACAGATGTACTATATATATATATATATATATATATATATATATATATATATATATATATCTACACACACACACACACACACACAGACACATATGTGTGTATAGATATATAGCTACATACATGAGAAATATATATATATATATATATATATATATATATATATATATATATATATAATTAATGGACGTTGTAACAGTAAAGCATACACAAGGGATGTGAAGGGAATCAAGAACAATGCTGATATTATAAAGTGCTTTCAGCATATGTCATAAAAAGCTGCCCAGGAGTGAGCAGAGCACCACTACTCACACCACAGGCAGGGTTTTACCAGTGGGAGTAACATCGTTGAAATGCTAGGTCTACTTTACACACAGACGGAATGTAGTCCCATACTCGGACCTCCAAAAATTGGAAAGCACAAATGGCCATATTCCATAACCCCAGGAAAGGCACGTATGTGCAAATATACATGGAGGGAGACCCTGTGAATACATGAGGCAGGACAGAATGTGGGTAGGGCCCCAAAAGCTCTGGAGAGGCAAATGTGTAAAGGTGTGTCATGGCTGCGATAACAAGAGGATAATGGATGATACGCATATAAATTTAACACGGGTGGGGTGGAGGAACTATGGGTATGCAATTATGGATCCAGGCGTGCCAGGGTTGGATGGGCCGGTTCTAATGGACCGCCCTGTGGAAGTCAGCTAGGTCATAATAGGTATATATGCATGCTCACATGCAGACAACAATATATGTTGAAGTACAAATTCTGTAACACATGCATTCCATTTGCTGACATAAATAATAGGAATGTGCCATACGAACATCGACAGTACATGGAATAATAGGCTGTGCAGAAGAGGGATGGGTTGAATGTATATATAAAACAGCAAGATATGAATATACATGTATGAATACATATGCAGATATGTCTGTATATATTAATGTAAATAGATATATATATATGTTACAGTAAATATACACATGTATATACCTAGGTTATGTTATAGCAGTTACGGGTAACATGTTTAGACCGGGCATATGTTGGTGGGAGGTCCACTCAACAAACATCTACTTACCACCCCCCCCAGCTAGGCCAGTGAGACATACAGACATGCAATAAAGGTAAATACAACACTGCTTCCCAGACCACCGGCAGGAAACTACCAGTGGGAGAGATCTACCAGGTCTACACTTTAAACATGGACAGCGACATCCCTTGCAGGACACCAAACTTTGGTACCTTCAACAAATGGGGGAACACCATTACGACCAGGATGTAGCTGTACATGGAACAGTAGGTTGTGCAAGCCTGATAACACATGGGTTGACACAACGTACAACATGTGTCCCGACACGGGGAGAATGGGCAGTGTGTAGGGGTGTGTTCATATCCCACCTGCGTCCACCTGCGCCCACAGTAAGGATGAGTGCTGTAGAGTAGTGGCAGGTGGGGAAAATATGGGTATGCGATTATGGTGCTAGGCATGCAGGTGTTGGCTGGCAGACATGTATTAGGACTGCCCCGTGGGTGTAAGTAATATTCTGATGTGGGTATAGCAGACGCCCATACCTCCCAAACTGTAAGAGCACATCTACTGGACAGTCCATAAAGCACTGGGGAAATGCATAGGGACCATATCATTGAACTGTCTCTGATTACCAGGGACGTCTGTGATTATGAATCAGAATCTTAACACAGTCCCAACTAAACCATCCTAGAGCTAGTGATATTAGGAGGAAAGGTGCAGAATACACATAATGAATAATGACAACATGTAAGAGTCATAAACTGCATGCACCTCAGACAATGTATATGAATACATATGCTCTGTGTTCGTTTATGTGTCAGGTTAATAGCACCAACCTTCTAAATGTGTCCTTGAGGTTGTTATGCAGTGTCCCTGATTCAGTGTTTATTCTTCCCCATTCATATGAAAGGTCTGATAGTGAGAGAAAGCACATGTTCTGCCGACTACCTTAGAAAGTTGATAGAAAAATAGGTTTGGGGTTACCACCTGTCCACCTTTGCAAGGGACACTCCCCTGTGGGCAGTTGTCTCCTGCATAATAACTGTAATTAAGAAAATGTCCTGTGATTTAGGGCAAAGACTACTTATATTGTCTGTAGTAGTAGCATAAAACAGTTATGTTCCTCTGAAACAGCTAAATGTTATAGGTAACCATATAAGCAACTATAATGCTACAAGTGTAACCTTTTATTTAGGCAAAACAGTGAAGTACACCCCTTTCTACTGGCTGTGGGTGTGTTGTCCTGCAAAGTCTGACGTCTCTACATACAGGTCATAGGTTTGCCACCTTTCCAAATGGCCAGAGTGGGACATGTTCTGTATAAATGTCAGGCATTCCAGGACTAAACATACCTACAGCCATGCATAGTACAGGATTACACTTATCTGCACAAATAAAAGCTTAATCTAGTTGCATTTGAATTGCTTATGCTACTTCACATAACATATAGGAGTGTCATATATAAAATAACTGTTGTATGCAATTATTAATGAAATGTAGAATATAATAATGTCCTGTAATCTGGACATGTGCTATGTCTTGATTATTTTTGCACTGTCTCTCACAAAGTGGGACAGGTGGTAACCCTAAATTCCTACCTTGGCCAATTGAGAAGGTGGCAAACCTATAATAGGTATGCGGTAGCATGACCCGTCCGACGGATGTGGCTACCACAACCCAACTGCTCATTTGTAATGCAGGATCGCGGTTTCCATGTATCAGCCAGACAGGAGCAGAGTGTATGCGGAACACACAAATATGATTAATTCACTGGACAGGCCGCTGATTCCTTACAGTCGAACACCATGCCATCGCCTAATGGGCAGCCATTCCTGATACTGTAGTCATGTAGTCCGATATGATACGTATTACAAGGTGGGAGCAGATTGTAAGAGGAACACAAAATTATGAATGATTTACCGGACAGGCCGCTAATTCTGTATAGTCGAATGCCATGTGGTCACCTAATTGGCAGCCATACCCGATACTGTAGTCAGGAGTGGCCTTAGGTCAACTGGTACCCTAGGCAGAGGGCACAATGGCACCCTCTACCACCCAGTGCCCCCATTCTGGTCTACCTACACCAAATATATACCAGTAAAGTGCCCCCACTAAAGCGGCACCCTAGGCGGCCGCTTAGTTGGTCTATGCCTAAGGCCGGCTATGACTGTAGTCATGTAGCATGATGTGATAGGATCACAAGGTATAACTAAGAGCAACACACGAATATGAATGATATTACGGACAGGCTGCTGATTCCGTACAGTCGAACGCCATGCCGTTGCCTAATAGGCAGCTGTTTCTGATACTGTATTCATGTATTCTGATGTAATAGGCATCACAAGGTGGGAGCACATTGTATGAGGTACACACAAATATGATTGTGTCACTGGACAGGCCACTGATTCCATACAGTCGAACGCGATGCCGTCACCTAATGTGTGGCCAATTCCGATACTGGAGTCATGTAGTATGATGTAATAGGCATCACACGATAATACTGTGGTCCTCGCTCACACCCAGGGGTGTGAGTGACAGATGAAAGCACCAATGCCAGTGCATTAGCAAGTGCGGAATCGAGCGGGTGTAAGCATGTTTGGCTACCAGTATGCGAGTATTGCATTGGTTAAGCAATGTAGAGGCTAGTCGAGCATAAGAGGCTGTAACCAGAGGATATCATACAGCGCAGTCATTCAACAGTATAGGAATGTATCCCATCATGTAGATGTACATGTGAGTGTTTATGTCAAGCATATAGGTACATACATATATAGAGATGTATGAGGGACATACCATGTGGCAACAAAGCTTTACAAACGAATGAAATGGGAAACACCAGCGACGCCTGTATTATGTAGTGGTGTTGCTCTATGTGATCACAAAGTCCCTCAGACAAACATATGTCAGTCATACATGCAAATAGTTGTACATTGGCCATATGCATCACTCTGTGCATGTAATGTACATTAACACAACAGTACCTGCCAATCATTATGTGTGAACAGTACTCCTGCAATGTGCTATGTGCAAAATCATCATCATGATAAAGGTAAATGGGGTAACCATAGAGGGACCGGTAGTGTTTTGTGTACAATGGGGTCATCCTCCTCACGTGTACCTGGACCATGTAGGAGTGATGTGCATACCAGGACCGTGCGCCTGAGGGACAGTGGTGAGGATAACAGTAGTATGTTATGATGCATATTACAAGGGTTTCATGTGTCCAGTTGGCACATGTGTGTAATGGACAGCTATGTATAGGGCAGATGGTGTCCTAGGAGCTGAATGGCCTTATGTGCCCGTAGGTAAGGGTCAGATGTTGGGGAAGGAGTGTAGGTATGGCTGTGAAGGATAGCTAGGAGCACAGAAATGACAGCATACAGGGTTGGTATATGACACATATGGGGATACACCATGGACAGGGATGGGTCTTCACCATTCAAAAGCCCATGGGAACAGTGGGACGGAGGTCTCCAGCCATGGGCAACTGCCACTGCACCTACACAGCTACAAAGAAGGCATTGCTGGGGGTTGTCCAGGAGGGGAAGCATCACTCTGTAAATGTGACACTCCGCCCTTGAACTGGCATATCTGGCTTCGTAACCCCTTAGGAAGCCACCTACACAACATGTCCGGGACCACACAACAGCAGATATGTACCTGTCTGGTCCCACTCCCAAGGGGGACATGCTCCATCCTCAGTTGTGGTACCACCAGAAGGTGGTGCAGAGCCAACAGAGGTTGATGGTAATGGCTGGGCCCCAGATGTGTTAGTGCCCTGTGCCATGGTCAGCTGAAGTGGGACAGGAGGATCTGCTGGGACCTACCAACCCATTCAGTGTATGGTGTTGCATTTTAAATCCACATATGGCTTAGTGATAGACAGCAGCATACAGGATTACCTAGGACAGTATGCATAGATATTAACAGCAACCCAACACAACATATGGTATACATTTACAGAGGGAGCACAACACAGTCATATATACCACATGACAACTATACAATGTGTAGTAGATGTGTGACCGCAGCTAAGAACAGTTGCCCATCATTGGCTTGTCACTGGGAATCCCACACAGTGTCAGTCATACCACTGTCTCATGTGACACATGTCCAGTCAGGGATGCGATGGCAGTAACACATCCCTATCATCATGTACTGTCTACAATCCCCACACAATGCTTCTGCTGTGCACAGAAGTGTGTTCAGTGTGTAACACAGGAAACAAATGGTTGCAAACACTGACCTGTTCACAGATGGCCCTACAGATGGGGTTCCCTCATGAACAGAGTACTGTCATGTCTGTATTTTAACATGCAGAATAGCCATTACCACACACATGTTAAACAGGCAGTAGTCTCAATGCAGCATAGCTACACTTACATGCTGTAGTTGTGTGGAACATCACCCTCCTGTCATTAGGCTATTTCCCACTGTGGAAAATGATTGAGGTACATCCAGATATCATCTGCAATGCTGTGTCAGAACACCACATCCACGTACCACTCACAGTGACTGTCATGGTCAGATAATAACATGTTTCCCTATATAGTGTACTGTGTTTGTCATGCAGATGGCTATGGGAACACCATCACAGTTGTACCACACGCAATCAGCTAGAGGAGGACTGCAATAGGTGCAGAGGCCATCACCTGATCATTTCCATCTGTTACAATACACATGCTGCTGCTGTGCAGGTGTACACCTTCACATCCACCAGAGAGTGTGTGCGCGGGACAGGCAATGTACACCAGGGAAGGGCTTGGAGACTTAACCATAAGCATCATCTGCCACATGCTGAAAAGTACAGGGGCAAACCCCTGACTACTCATTACTATTACATGTGCATGACGTTACTACATGTGGCACAGAGGCAGCATGTTGCATTGCTGTAAGAACATGTGTGTAGGTGAGTGAGTGCCAGCTGCAACAGATAAAGTAGACATACATTAGGTGTGGCACACATGTCAGTCCACGTGAACGGATGCCATTGTCACCACAACCACACTCTAATGGACACGCATTGACACCTTTGCCAGGGTGGCAAATACACAATGTAACTACTTAGTTTGCCACACCGCAGTAATGCACAGGACCACATGCACCACAGGAGATATCTGGAGGTTCTATGGGCTAGGGCATGTGAAAGTGCTTGACAACTGTTGGTATGCCAATGAGGTTTATACTGGGAGTGACTGTGGTTGGGAGCATCACAACCCACATGCAGACACAGGGTGCCAGTACTGTCATGCAGGTATGCATTGCTCCGTGGGTGTGTAGTGTTTGGCTGTACAAGATGGCTGTACAAGGCTGGGTGAGGGGTAATCCTTGCCATCGTGTCACCTGACAATGGTGTGCAGTGCAGGAGTGTAGTGTCTGGAATGTCCCACACAGATGGGTACTGCATTATCTAGCCTGACATCCTGGTTACCAATGTATAGGGCCATAGCTTTGCAATGCATGTCATGTCTGTATTTGATAGTCCTTCACATGGACATTGCCTGGGATGTGCATGTCCCACAATACTGTACAGTGACATGTACAGGTGTACCAGGTTTGGCAGACACATGTAGTGTACACAGCGTGTTATACCCCGATATGCCAATACTGGCCTCGTGTGGCAAAACCTGCTTATAGTGAGAAGGTCGGCCCAGCACCTGCATGTATAGAATGGACACGTATGCCATGGTGTCAGTGGCATAGGTCCATACAGGGCACATGTATACAGCATTATCTGGCCTTAATGGATCACATATGATGGCACCACATATGTTGCAGCCATTCAGTGTGGACCATAGTGAAGGCACAATGTCTGCATATATGTGCCTATTGTACCACTGTACAGGGTGCCATGTCTTCTGCAGGCCACTGCGGTCACACCATGCCTACTATCTGTCCTCAATGTGCATGTTACTAGCAACATAGTGGGATATCCTAGGCAAGGTTGTATGTGCATGGCAGATGGGTGCGGGACATATACCGGGTACTAATAGGGCTGCATATTTAGTTCACAAGCCCTTTTGCCAGATGTATGGGTATGGCTTGCCAATACAGTACCATGGCTGACTGACAGTTGTACTCCCCATGAGATGGCCAATGTGTCATAAGATGGATACTATATAGGAAAACTACAAAACCCGCTCCCAAACATGTCCAATGGTAAGACAATCACGGCCAGCTCTACACAGGCGCTGACAGACAAAAACACACTTGCCATGTCCTGTATACAAACCCCTACCATATCACACTGCAGAAATGCGTGTTTAGGGCACATGCTATAGTGAATAGTACAAAGCACTGTACTTGTCTCACGCAGGCAGACACACACACACACACACGCACACAGTTGGCACGTCTAGGATTAGACGGAACAACCCAAAGGCACGCACATGGGACAAAGTGCTCGGTCCAAACCAAAGCAGTAGGTAAAACAAATAGTGGACCAGCACAGTGGTAAGGCAGGACAATAGTTTAATTAAATTCAAAAAGTTGAAGCCATATAAATGGCTCACAACAACCAACAGACCGGTTTCGGCTATACAAAGCCTTCTTCAATGCTCATAAATGTAACATAAAATTATGTAGCATCCAACATCCTGGTCTTAAATAGGAAAGATTTAAAGAGACATTACAGCATTAAGTATATATTGACAAAATCCCTTAAAGTTAAATACTTATGGAAAATCTTCTGGTATTGACTACATTTAAATAATAAAACAAAAATGAAACACACATATGAGTGTAAATGAATAAAAATGAATCAAAATGCAATATTATAAGGAAAAATTAATTGGCATATTCATCATAATTATACATGAGGATAAAGAGTATATCTTATTAATATCATTATTAGGATAACTCACCTCTATACATAGTAGTTCAGAAATAAAAATGCCAATCAAAATGAGTGTGGATTATTGATGGTTAAGTAAGTACACACAAACTAAATAATTATTATTCTATTTCATTAAGCCCAGGTTTGAACAATGCTCCTAATCTGGTTATCCACGTTTTCCATATTATTGAGCTTCGTGTGCCAACCTACTTTAAAATTCCTATGCATTTGAATCTTATCAATAATCACAAATTTGAAAACAGCAGTGGGGTGATCCGTAGTATGTTTATATAGGGCATTAGACAACCTTTTATTTCTTATCGCACTGAAGTGTTCACTAATTCTGAGTTTAACTGGCCTGGATGTCTGACCCACATAAAAAGCAGAACAGGTACAGGTGGCCAAATAGATGACCCAATCTGAGCTGCAATTGCCAAAGATGGTGATATTAAAAACTTTTGATGTGTTTTTGCTAGAAAATTCTTTAGTTTTTAACATGTGTTGACAGGTACTACAATGACCACAAGGAAAACAGCCAACCAATGGATCACCAAATAACGTGGTTTGGGCAGTCATCTCAGGTGTGTACCTCTTATAGTGAGTAAGGCGAGAGTGTATAGTGCATCCCCTACGATATGAGAAAGCACATAGCTCTGGTAAAATCTCATTAAAGAATTCATGAGATTTTAATATGTCCCAGTGTCTATTGATGATTTCCCTGAATCTCGATGTATTGTTTCCATAAGTAGTTACAAGCCTGATTGGTTGGACAGAATTAGAATTGTCATCTTGTTTCAAATGTTTATATTGTAATAGATTGGAACGTGTAACATGGTTCGTCTGATCAATAGTGTTGGAAATATCATGCTTTGTATATCCACGGTTAATAAGCCTATTAGCCAAATCTTGTCTACAAACTTGATGTTGTTCTTGTGAAAAGCATATGCGTTTCATGCGCAAAAACTGAGATTTAGGAATATTGCTGATGATATGGCGTGGATGAGAACTAGTTGCATGAAGCAATGTATTATATTGAGGAAATTTTCTATGAACAGAAGTGGCCAATGTATCGTCTGAAAGTCTTGAGACCACAACATCCAGAAAAACAATTTCTTGATGCTCAATGTTGACAGTAAATTGTATGTCAAAGGGATTGTTGTTCAAATTGCCTACAAAATCAGCCACTTGGTCTTTGTTAGCACGCCACACCATCCAGCAATCATCTAGATATCTTCTCCAGATATCTAAATGATTCATATAAAGATTCTGATGGACATCATATATATAGGATTGTTTGAAAAATCCCATAAATAAGTCTGCGTATATGGGGGCAAAAGATGCCCCCATTGCAGTACCCTTGATTTGCCAATATGGTTTTCCATCAAAATAGAAAATGTTTTTGCGCAGAATATATTCCGTAAGTTTCACCAAGAAATTATTGAAGCCAGTGGAATATAATTCCGATTTCTCCAGCCAATATGAAATAGCCTAAGTACCAGCATCATGGGGGATACTTGTATATAAAGATGAAACATCCAATGTGCATAACCACCAGTGTGCTTCTAACTGAGAATCCTGGATTATGTTTAGAAATTCCGTGGTATCCTGAATCCTTGATCTGACCATAGGTAGTAATGGCTTCAGATAATAAGTAAGAAAAGCAGATAATGGTTCTGTTAAGGATCCTCTACCAGAAACAATAGGTCTACCTGGGGGATTGTTGGAATCTTTATGTATTTTTGGGAGAAGGTATAGGTATTGTGGCATGGGTTCATCTACTTTAAGTTGTTTACCAACCTGTTTGGTAATGATACCCTCCTCAATTGCCAGATCTAAAAAGGAATCAATCTGTACCTTAAAATTGGGTGTGGGATCTACAACCATTTGTATGTAATACCGAGAATCAGACAATTGTCTTAAGGCCTCCGCCTTATACTTAGAATGATCCATAACCACAATTCCTCCCCCCTTATCAGCTGGAGTGATCACAATGTCATGGTTATGTTGAAGCTCGGAAAGAGCAAATCTCTCAACCTGAGTAAGATTATTTCTGATGGGTTGATATAATGTTGAAAAATGTAAGTCTTTCATGACACATTCTTTGAAGATGGACACATGTTTATCCATAGGTGGTGTAAAGGTAGATTTACCAAATTTGAAACCAGTAGATCTTTGAGTATTGTCATGACCTGAAAAAAATAGCTTAAGGTTTAACAATCTACAAAAATCATTAACATCTTGTAACAAATTATGTTCAGAAACAGGTGCAGTGGGAACAAAATTGAGGCCTTTATTCAATACTTGGTAGTGTACAGGTGATAGTTCAAATGATGAAATATTAAGAACATTATTTATTGTTTCACAATTTGTTGTAGCAAAGCCTGCAGAGGGGATGTTCCTATGTCTATTTCTGTGCTTCCTCCCTCCCCTTCGTGTCTTGTGTCTAAAGGGGCTGGCTGCTTTCTCTTAGCAGCTGGGGACGCCTGGCGTGAGGGTACATCATAATCTGTAACAGATGAGGTCTCATCCTCTGATGTGCCACTAAATGTGGATTCTGTCCTTCTCAGTATAGATCTTGGCCTTTTCCTGCCTTTATTGTTTTTGTTGGTTCTGTCAGTAAACCTAACATTCCTGGATGTGACAAAGGGTTTACCTTTGTCATAATCAGCTAAATCCCTATTAAATTTGTGTATTTTCCTCTTCATCAATTGTTGTTCTAAACTGGCTAAGCCTTTAGCTAAATCTGAAATAAGTTCCTGAAAAAAACTTCAGTTGCAAATGCTTGAGCTTCCAAACAAAATGTTTGAATTTCTGTTATTTGAGATTCAATAGTTCTCTCATAATAACTAGATAAGGTGTCAACAAAAAGCATGGAGGCCTGGCGTTGAGCAGAAGCCCAATCCTGTGACAACTGAGTATCAACATTTGACACAAGTGGTTGGAGACAGATCCTAAGACCTCTTGGTGTGATATCTTTAAGTTTGTAGGCCTTGAATAATTTCAAGTGCCAAATGTTTGATCTTAGGGACTTCATGTTTCTGTTTAATTTTTGAAAAACCGACCCACATCTCTGTCTACTATCATTAAAAACTAAAGAATTTTCTAGCAAAAACACATCAAAAGTTTTTAATATCACCATCTTTGGCAATTGCAGCTCAGATTGGGTCATTTATTTGGCCACCTGTACCTGTTCTGCTTTTTATGTGGGTCAGACATCCAGGCCAGTTAAACTCAGAATTAGTGAACACTTCAGTGCGATAAGAAATAAAAGGTTGTCTAATGCCCTATATAAACATACTACGGATCACCCCACTGCTGTTTTCAAATTTGTGATTATTGATAAGATTCAAATGCATAGTAATTTTAAAGTAGGTTGGCACACGAAGCTCAATAATATGGAAAACATGTGGATAACCAGATTAGGAGCATTGTTCAAACCTGGGATTAATGAAATAGAATAATAATTATTTAGTTTGTGTGTACTTACTTAACCATCAATAATCCACACTCATTTTGATTGGCATTTTTATTTCTGAACTACTATGTATAGAGGTGAGTTATCCTAATAATGATATTAATAAGATATACTCTTTATCCTCATGTATAATTATGTTGAATATGCCAATTAATTTTTCCTTATAATATTGCATTTTGATTCATTTTTATTCATTTACACTCATATGTGTAAGTTTCATTATTATTTTATTATTTAAATGTAGTCAATACCAGAAGATTTTCCATAAGTATTTAACTTTAAGGGATTTTGTCAATATATACTTAATGTTGTAATGTCTCTTTAAATCTTTCCTATTTAAGACCAGGATGTTGGATGCTACATAATTTTATGTTACATTTATGAGCATTGAAGAAGGCTTTGTATAGCCGAAACCGGTCTGTTGGTTGTTGTGAGCCATTTATATGGCTTCAACTTTTTGAATATAATTAAACTATTGTCCTGCCTTACCACTGTGCTGGTCCACTATTTGTTTTACCTATGTCTAGGATTAGAACACTGACCTAACTACTTTATTACACTACAGCATTATGCAGTTACTGAACACGCTACCAAGATTACTGGGACACAGCACTCCCAGAGGTGTATTTGAAGATGGGTGATGTCATCGGCCTTGCTAACAGTGGGCGTAAGAAATATATGGAGTGTGAGCAGTATAAAGGTATTACTCAGTCCTCGGGCAAATGGGGACACACACACACGCACACACACACACGGCAAGTGTGGGACTAGAACACCGATATAACTACTTTATTACACTACAGCATTATGCAGTTACAGAATGTACTACCGAGATTACTGGGACACAGCCCTCCCAGAGATGTATTTGTAGATGGGTGACATCATCGGCCTTGCTAACGGTGGGTATAAGAAATGTATGCAGTGTGGGCAGTCTAAAAGCAATTTAGAGTCCACCGGCAAACGGGGACAGACATACACACACACACACACACACACACACACACACACATACACCAGTGGTGGGTACGGAACACCTGCCTATTTACAGATTATTATTACAATACTACATACTTATGAATCGCTCCACACAGACTACACATGTCAAGGCTGTCATTATGATCGTCTGGGAATGAGGACATCAACAGGGATGCTGGCAGTTAAGATGTACATACCTGTGAAGCTGTGTGTTTAAGGTAGGAATCTATCCTGACCTGGAGTATGCCAATCTGTGGAATGGACAACTACTACCACTATACAGGGTTACAATAGCCATGCCCATACACAGAGGCACACAACCGACACAAGGTGTCACTGGGCATGCTCACACACTTAGCAGCACAGGGCTGTTCAGAATGCACTATGTGTCCATCTAAACAAGAATATACTGGGCATGCTCATACACTTAGTAGCACAGGGGGCATGCTCACACACTTAGTAGCACAGGGCTGGTTGGAATGCATTACTATGTGTCCATCTACACAAGGATATACTGGGCATGCTCATACTCCTAGTAGCACAGGGCTGACTGGGATGCACTCTGATGCTAAACACAGAGGGCCACAGTGGCCATGCTATTACAGGTAAATGTAAAGAACACATTGTAATGGGCTCTGGTGTTAGTAGTTGTCATTGTTAGCGGGAACGCTGCTCTACATATATTTGACATTGGTCTTTTACACAACATCAGCTGTTATTCTGGGTTGACATGACTGACAGTAGGCAGGTCTTTGTCACATATTACATGCATCCATGATACATGGGAGTGTGGATATTACCCAAGTCACATCCGCCCACACAGTGCCATTCCAAGGCAAATGTCCTAAACACAGGTTAACTCCTATACACCTACAGGACAACTGCATTGTTTTCTTATGCTAACCAGTGCTAGATGTGTAGCGTCCATATTCACAGCTGGTCACTGTAGATCCAACAATGGGGAGTACTGACATCTGTGCAGTGAGGAACACCTGGCTGATGTCTCTGTAGTGCATAATAGCACTACCACCATATACCTCAGAACCTAGCACTACCACCATATACCACAGAACCAGACATGTGGACCATAACACAGGTATGGACCGCTCCAGGTTGTGTACCCACATACATAAAGGCCACTCACATGTACTGGCCGGTCCCCCCATGAAAGGCATCACAGATGAGCCATGTGCAGGACACAGTGTCACATGCTGCATTCTAGGATGTAAACTGCAGACACCACCATGCACTCGGACCACGAACACGCAACCATACATATATATACAAATATATGCCAACCTAAGGCAATGCGATCTAAACAAGCTAGAGACCTGCTATAACAAAATTGCCAAATTCACTACAGGGGCATCCTACCATAGTCACCACTGTCTCTCACTTGCTGAACTGGGCTGGCTTGAACTCCCTCACCTCCTTTAATGGTATCAGCTATCACTCACCCACAAACTAGTAAACCATCCACTAAATGTCCCATCCCTACAGAATCTACTACAACCCTATCGCACCACCAGACCACTAAGATCCAGCAACAAAAATCACTTGCAGATCACTAAAGCCAATAACTCTGCTGGTGAAGCACTATTCTCTTGTGCCATAGCCAAATTATGGAACTCCCTCCCACCCACAATTACCTCCGTACCATCATGCACCCACTTCAGAACTTTACTAAAAGCGCACCTAAAAACATGCTGGCTATGCCCTTGCAACTCCCACTCTAATATCACCCACCCCATCCAACCACTACCTTTCTTTCCACCTCACTAACTACCTTGATTATAGCAAGCTCAGATGCTCATAAGCCTAGTACTTTTTATACAGCAGGAACTTCTTATTGTAACATTTGTTAATGTCTGTTATGTACTTCGCAGATAAAGATTCTAGTTGTCTACTGATGTACTATGTTCTTCATCTGTAAATATGTTTGTACTTAATTGCTATGTTAAATTGTTAATTGCTATGTAATCCAATGTAACTACTGTCTGCTTATTTTAACTGTGGAGCTTTTCTCCCTGGGCCTCCGCTAAAAATGGACCTACGTCAGTCGAACACTCCCGGTCAACAAATGTACATAAATAAAAATAAATAAATACATATTGCATGATATAGAAGAGTATACCACCATGTGACCCTTGACATGTGTACTGTACTAAGCTCTACATCAACTGTAGAGAGTACACATGTACTGACACAGTTGCATCATGTGTTATGCAATGCAATGATACCACTGTCTGTGACCAGGTCAGTTGTACACATACCAGGGGCCCTCGGTATTTTCCACCATTAGCAGGTCTGTTGATGTACACCAGTACACACCCTCATGTATGGACATGACATACATGTACCTGCCCTGGGTATGTACATGCCACACACACACAACATACCTGTAAATAGCATAGCTGTTGTAGTCCTTTGTGCAAACAGGTGGCTACAGCCATTACACACATGCACATGGAATGTAGGTCCATGGCTGCTGAATGCTAACAGTACATAAGGTGTGATATCAATGTTGACAGAGGTAACATCCCCACTGCACTGGTCAACCATCATATCATACAACAGTCCATGTGTCATGTATGTCATTACACATATCCACTAATTGCAATGCCTACAAACATGACCAAATGTCAGGATTGTAGGACCTACACACCTGTACACATAGTGTTGTGCATTCAGATAACATGCATGTGCAGTTGCTGATGTATGCAGGTGGCGTGTATCCTAATACATCATGCAGCTGCAATGCAGCCTCAACATTGCCAACTGTATATGGTGATATGCTGAATGTACAGAAAGATGTACCACAGGTATGGACAGATGTGTTGAAATAACTAAGTGGTGGGGCATCTTTGCAGATGGATGTTTGCTGTGGACAGCTCACAGGTGTGTCACAAGCAGTCCTACAATACCCCGTGTAACCGGTAAGCAATGGTTTTGTTAACTGAAGGACATAACACACAACTTAGACATGGGTCAAGGTGACAGCGAAGGTAAATCACTTAACACCTGTTAATAGATATGACGTCCCTAGTGCATATATCAGCACTGTTGGCACAGGAAGCATCAGTACAGTTTGTAACACGTGCAATACTGCTGTATGTCTGATATACATAACATGGGCTAGGCAGGTCTGAGATTAACAGTACTGGCATGTGTGGTTGCGTGTGTGTTCATATATGTCAAGTATTGTGGGGAATACATCTCAAATGTTACTCACTCTCCTGTACACTAGTGTACACATTTGTACAGACTGCAATGTAGAAAGCAGGACATAGGCAGGAGCATGTACCTCACACATGTGAGGTATGTGCATGACATAGGTGTATTAATTACTGAATGCCACAGTGTGTGTATGTAGGGCTGACTGGTCCCTGGAGTGAGGATGTATGTTACCATACTGAACTGATAAGACCCCCTCCCACCATCCAGGCAATGCATTCTGCTATCCATGTTGATGTTCCCGATCTTAGGCTGTACTGACTACCTGTACATGTGTATTCTCTGTGGCCCTTCATGTAGGTGCACAGTACTGTAGTGATGATTTGCACATAGGCAGGGGTCCTCATCCCACCAGTAGCAACTGTGTGTGAGTGTGTGTTACTGTGTCGGTGAAGCCGTGAGTGTGTGTGTGTGTTACAGTGTCACTGAATACATGTGTGTTAATACCTGAGTGTATGGGTGCAGTTGTGTGTTGGCATCCTGTCATGGGAACATGTATTACTGATTCCTATTGAGGCATCACACTTCCCACTGGCCTCTACCCTTGTAATCAGCTAGATCACTCTCTTACCTCACCACTCCATGTAACTGTACCTGTGATGTCACACTTTATGGATGTCACGTCTGTGGCCACAGTAGCTTAATACACAGCTATCATGCTCTTGGAATAATAGACGTGTTTGTAATGTGGGACATTCTCACTGGTATGTGGCAGCTACATGGTGCATGCTGGCATATTCATACATACCTGTGAGTAGTCCACATTGACATATGGGACACTTAACTGCAAACACTGATATACACCGGCACGTGCAAGTAGACCTGAAGAAGGACAGCAGAACATCATGACCAACATGCATTTACTGTTGTTACACAAGACACATACTGTTACCAGTATTGTACACATGTACTACATGGTATATCTGCTGCCTGTCAACAGTCCTCAACATTTGCAAACTACACATATCATCCTAGTCTGTTCAACATGTGCATCAGACCATATGAGCATGTCCCTGCACTGATGGTGTGGATGTCAGGGATGTGGCATAGACATCATCATATGCACAGGGTGTTAATGTTTGCCAGAGACCTAGGCTGCACCATTGGATGACATCATGTGTGTGGGTTTGGGCCTTTGATCTAATTGGGCGTGTGTGGATGTTATGCATGTGTGTGTTGCGGTGCCCTGCATATGTGTCCAGTGTGTGCGTGTATGTCTGCACACAGTTCTCCCATATGTATGGCCTACACAGGGGTATTATTGACAGCTGCAGACTGTACAGGTGAAGTTTTACAGTTCACAGTGTCCAGCCATGGACATGTGACCTGTGCCTGCCAGGGGTTGCACGGGCACTACCAGACAGAGGTGCAGATTGGGTACTGTCTGAAGTCACTTGTCCACTGGAAACGTGTCCCTGTTGGGACCGTCCCAGGCCACGTGCACGTGGCCTGCTGTGTCATGTTGTGGACAGCACAGCACCAGATGCACTGCTGCTGCTACCGCCACTATGGGAGCGGGCATGTGAGGTAGCTCGTACACGTAGACCTGACACAGGTGATGTAACAGGCCTACGTCCATGTGCCTGATGCCTCACTTCTACCAGATATTCCAACACAGACAGCTCATGCTCATGGATTGTCATGCCACAGTCAAGGACTCCAACCGTGTTACCCAACCGTCTATCCAAAGCATCAGCAATCTGCTGTTGAGCATTTACCATTGCCTGGATGCTGTTGTTTAAAGAACGGACAGCAGCCCTCTGTAGCCTCTGATCTTCTCTGTTGCACCATTCAGCAGGTGCCTGTGCCTCCATTACAGCCTGAAACATGCATCTGGTGACACAAGCTGCTACTCTCTGTCATGCAGGAGCATGATGGCCAGAGGTCCTCCTACGAGCAGTACTGGCCACGTGCCTGTGTGGGGCACCACCAGTAGTTTGGCTGACACCATGGTGTGCAGGCACACCTTCCATAGCCCCCACACTTTCCTGTTCCAAGCTACCACATGCCAAATGTCCTTCCTCTATGGCCACTGGTGATTGGGTATGTGCAGGTATGGGATCTGTGTGCGGGGATGAGGTAGATATAGATGGAATGGCAACCAATGGCACAGTTTCAGCCTCTGACAACTCTGCCTGTTTCCTAATTATACGTTCATCATAACTGCTAGAGTCTGTGGGGACACTAACATCTGATGCACCGCAGGAGGGCAATGCACCTACATCACCTGTGAGGGCAGACAAGAACTGCACATTACAAGCTATACAATAGACACACACACACACACACACACACACACACACACACACACACATGTGATATAACAGAAGGCATGCAACATGCATGTGATACGGCAGATGGCATGCAGTACAGACAATAATAGTGGTAGTTATTATACATCCCTAGGTTGCACACAACAGCATGCATATGTCATAGCAGATGGCATGCAAATTACACAATCATAGTCGTGGTTAGCATTCATCCCTGTGTTACACCATGTGGACCAGCACAGGTTAACAGTACACCTGCCTGATGTGTGGCATATGACCTTGATAATCACATGTAGTATGACATGTGGTCTGCTGACGTGTGCAATGACATGCATACATTTTTAACACAATGGTGTCCTGTCAAATATACAGTGGGGCAATTCAGTGTTGTCTGTCCACCCTACAGATATACTGCAAGTTTAGCTGATGTGCATGGCCATTTCAGGGAATCATGAGGCGTCTCTAGTGCTATACAGTGTGAGTTATAGACAGAGTTCATAGCCATGACTGTGTTCATATACAATACATATATACTGTGGAATGTGACCCACGTCACTGAGGTGTATACATACTAAACCATGATGTGGAAGTTGTGACACAGGTCACTGATGGGTATACGGATGACACCTCTACACATCTGCAACCATATTGCTGCAGCCTGGCAACTATGGCCAGACATGGCGAACACGTTGGTACACCATGTCCCACATGACATCTGTGTACCACACACACACACACACACACACACGAGGAGCTAGTACAACAACTGGAAAGGCCACAGAAATACCTCACAAAGAGGATTACTGGCCTCAAACAGAGGCCCTACGCAGACCATCTAAAAAAACTCCAGCTTTACTCCGTTGCACACCTACTCAGAGGTGATCTCTGCCTAACATACAAAGCTATGTCAAACCCAGAGCTTTTGGACATGCTCCACTTAAAGAAATCCCAATCCCTCCGAGCTACATGCTCTAGGGACCTAAACCTTGTCACCACAATAAACAGAACATGCCGAAGGGATAGATTCCTGTCCCAGAGACTTCCCAAACTCTGGAATAAACTACCTATCTATATCAAACAAAGCTGTTCATTAGCACTCTTCAAGAAAAATCTTGATGATTGGATGGGAAATAAGAAATTCACCCCAGGGATCACCTCTGTGGCTCTGCTCAACAGTGGCACAAGAAAATAATGTTCTTGGGTGGCAAAAGCCAGGGTACCTTTTTGGCTGAGCCTGTATAGGCCCCAGGGCTGATAGCCTAGTACCTACCTATGAACCTATGGCATTTATGTCCAACACCAGCAACGGGAATGTACTGTATCTGTGGCCTGATGTGGATACTGTACATGTGACTGCTGTCATGTTGCAACACCCTCAATATGTTCAACACATCTTATGTGATGGATTGATGTTACGCCTACACAAGATGTGCACAGGCCTATAGGATGTCTAGTGTTCCACATCTACATTATGACCATTATACAAATGCCATGGTTGAACCATGTGTAGCCATTGTATGACAAGGTGTACACACAAGCACAACATGTCTACTGTGTGTGTTGCTCCATGTCTCTGGCCATCCTCCATGGCCATGTGTGTACATGTGTTGTCCAAATTATTGTGATGGGCATTTATTTCACATGTCTGTGTTGTCCCATATGACATATATGCTCCACTGACAACAAGGTTAAGCAGATAAAAGGTGGTATGTGTGATATATTTTCAGGTTAGGTAGGCAGTATAGCAGTCAGGCCAATAGATGTCATGGGCATGTCAAGATAGCACATCACATTGTGTGACATTCATAGCAGGGCTATGATCCACACCAGTGAAACCTGTGTGCTGGCTATACTCCAGCCCACTGTGTAGTACTGTTTGTATTCACCACATGTCTAGATCAGATCTGTTGTATGTCCCTAAAGTGAACAGCACCTCCGCCATTGTATGCACAGCTGTCAACACATCTGGCAATAAAGTTTGTGAGGATTCATGTCGGTGAGATGATTCACATAGTTTGCAAGTGTTGCACATGGGTAGTCATTGTGATGCATTGCAGGTCCGACCTGTATATTGTGACAGGACCATACATTATGTGTACATGTTGTGAATGGCCACATGGCAGATAGATTTGTGAATTACAGTTCCTGATAAATAATAACACTCTCACCTGTAATGGGCTGCTGTCACAGCGGAATACCAGATGTACCTAAATAGGAGTAACACAGCAGTATGAGCATAATCCGCCCATGTATAAAGGCTATGGGGAGCAATGTGCATAACACATACACAAGTACATTAGACTATACTATGGGGTATGCACATGTGTGCAGACACAGAGTAGCGTACTATAGTATGCGGCATGTGTGTATACATGCCTTGCATATGATGTTACATGACATATTGTACAGTGACACATGCAGCTATATGGAATATAGTTGATATAGGTGAAGTACTGACTTACCAGGCAACTCCAGGCTCAGTGGTTGAGAGACACCCACCTCCACAATATCGGCTAAGGCTTGTGGATGTGGTTCTGCAGGTGTCCCCAGGTTGGCCAGTAGCTCCTCGGTACGTGTGAGTGGGGGCTGGGTTGGTGGCCCACCACCTGTTGCACCTTGTTCCCTGACAATTGCATTCACACGCTGTTTCATCCATCTAATGAGGTCTGTACAGTGTCTGCACACCTGCTGGTAAGTGCGGTTGTGGCCACCCACATCATTAACCCTCCTGCAAAGTTCCATCCACAGGGCATCCCGCTGCTGTGCATCCTGTGGTACATGGCTGAACAGGATATCATGATTGTTGAGTAGGTATGGGATGAGGGCCTCATCCTCCAAGCGTGTAAAAGGGGGAAGCCTTGCACGCGGCATACCTGGAAGACATAATGATGGAGACAGGTCACAGTAACTCACAGAGACATACAGAGCTACAGCTGAACATCCATGTGTATCACATTAATTCAGTTTAAATAGTTGTGTTTGCAAACCTACATTACACTGACGTGTTTGTGTCACACACATGTGACACAATGTTGAGTGGATATTATCACCATATATGTGTGTGTGTCACCTGATTACATTGCTCATACTCCATGTGGTTGCTGTCTTGATGTGAGCATGTCTGTTTGCCTGTACTGGTGTTCCTCCCTGTCAGCACATGGTTGGATGTGTCCACATTAATGCAGTCGACCTTGATGCAGTGTATATGTCACATATAAGGACTTACACTGCCTTAACAGACATGACCTGTGACCCTGCAGACATGCTCACATAAGGTTTTACATGTATGTGTTCTGCCATATATATCTACATGGCACTGTACAGTGATTCAACATCCTGCCATGTATCACCTGTGTTGCACATGTGATACACATGGGACACTGGCTAGCGAGATGGTATTTGCAGGGATGGATATCAACTATAGCATGTACAGTCAAAGTAAACTAGAGGGCTATATGCCATGGGCCATGTATGAATCTATGATGAAAGGTTACCTGGCAGTAGCCGACAGGCGGGTCTGTGGGGCCAGGTGGAGCAGTGCCACATTACTGATCCACAGGGTTAATAATACATATACTATGCATTACCATGTGGTCATCACACCATGTCTGAGAGGGGAGCGATGTGCAGCTTTGACGGGCAGGAATGCATAGTATGGCAGGACTATGTCAGGTGTATGGGACAAGGATCTGCCCAGCATGTGGTAGGTGGATGTCCATGAAGTATGTGTTCGAGACCAGGATGAATATGTGTAACATGTCCAACATCACTGGGTTGGATATGGATTTATTCAGGGTATACATCATGCTACATAGTGGAGAAGGGGAATGGGAAGGCTGGTGTAGGCCATTTGCACATGGCCAATAGCCCATAAAGGAAATATGTGATCTGATACGGGTCACTTGAGTGTTCTGTATGGCTGGACAATGATCTCTATATTTATGAATAGCACCCTATCATTATTAGGGTTGCCACATAGGACTACCTGACAGGTGTGGTGACGTAGCTATCACAGGAAAGACAACTGACCAGCTGCATCCCTCACACACAAGTGTCCATTATGTTGACCGCTGCCTAGGTAGTAGTTCATGGGTGCAGGGTTATTAACATAGGGGTGACAATGCGAGTCAGCTATTGCTCCTACATCATAGTCATTCACATACTTCAATAGGCAGATGCCTTCTGTTTGTCTGTGAGGTATGGACTACAATGAGGGGGACTAAAATGTATTAACCCTGACATACTGTAGCTGCCACTGGTGTGATGATCACGTATTATTCAGACACCTTCTGTAGTGTTGGTTCTGCCAGCAGTCCTGTTGCAAAACACTCCTGTGACATTTGAATGTACATCTAGTATACCAAGTGTAGGTGGTACACAATATGGGTGATGATGTCCTATGACCTGGCAAGGTTATGATATGCAGTGTGACATCAACCATACTGTCATCTACATCTGTACTGCTGACATCACTTAAGTGATCAAGGTTCATGGCCTTCCAGACCAGACTCAGCAGGGTAGTAGTAAAGTACTTCCCATTATCAGTGGTGTCTCCCCCTTTATGGGTTGTGATACCTGCTGGTGTGCACCATTCAGTGTGTACACAACCTGACATGGAGCTATATTTTACATGATGTGTACATGGAGAGCATCTTATTTTGCCATATGTTTATGATACAACCTGTGATGTGGGCAGGTCCCATGCAGACTGAATGCAGCTTGTACCTGCATATTTGTGGGTGCAGGGGCTCTGTGGTGTTCATGGATATATGCTTGTGTACCTGTTGGGGGGAGGGGTCGTGTGTTTATATTATCCAAGACCCTATCTGGATTGCTTATTCATGCTAAGCACTTGTTCAGGACTTGTAAACACTATGTAAGCTAATGATTACTATAGCACTCAATCTTCCTCATCACCTACAGGTAAGTGTGAACAGGTTTTGTACATACTTTTCTCACTTGCATGGCGTAATGTAGCTCTTGTACTCACTTTCCTCACTTATCTAGGTGAATGTAGTTCTATATTCAGGCATGTCCAAGAGTCAACTGCCAGTGTTCTCACCTGTCTATCTGATGAATCTGGACAGCTTGAGGCAAGGTACACATTCCCTAATGTACACAGACAAGCCTCTCAACCTACCACCCAACACTACAACCTCTGAGAGATGCACTCATCTAGCCAAACTGGAAGTAAAGGTCTCTCCAACCAAGCCTGACCCTGACTGTCATGTGGAGAAGGTACACAGTGACTGGTGCTCCACACGTGAAGCCAACTCCTCGTTGGTCCGATCAGACCATGTGCTGAACACCATTGATATCCACATCCCGCACCTACCCCCCATTAAGGGAACCACAGTATAATATGTGTATAAGGTGAACTACATGCTTCTTAAGACAGACGTGGTGGACATCTTGACACCCATGCAGATGGACAGTACTGTTACAACTGCTGAATCCTACACAAGTGCACTCTATAAGCACTTACAGGAGTGCATGTCTTGTGCTATCCCAAACAGAACCAGGACGCTATACTCCTAATTAACTAAACCAATCTGGTGGTCCCCTGCCATAAACATATTGTACTACAGGAAAAAGACACTGTTGCAAATGAGAGTATAACACCATGCGTGGAGGAGATCCCTGGCCAGCCTCAGTAAGAAGGTGAGATCCCTTATAAGATCCTCCAAAGCTAGCTATGAAAACTATAACGCAACTAATACCAACAACAACCACAAAGCATTCTATAGCTATGTCACATATCTCGATGTCAACAACCAGATCTGCTCTGAGTTACAGCACAAAGGCACGAACATTACAGAAACAATTGATATTGGCAACATCCTGGCAGATCCCTCTCAAAGCTGCACACTCTAAAGGCAATATCACAGCATCCATGGGACCAGACAACATCCCAGGCTGCATTTTACACGAACTTCAGATCGTACTGTGTCCCCACCTACGCACCATGTTCAATAATAGCCTCACATTGGGCATAGTGCCCCCTGAATGGTGCACAGCAGCAGTTATCCCACTCCACAAAGGTGGCACCACAATGGACCACGGGACCTATTTCCCTATAGGTCTGATTAGCTTGGTCTGCAAGGCTATGGTGCACATTATGGATCACTGTCACATAGACATTGAGTACCTTCCAACCTTTGACCCCTCCCTGTTTGGCATTGTTAAGGCTGGACTATGCCTCCTAAACCTGGCGGACTTCTTAGAGACAGTTAACAAGGCATTAGATGAGGATAAGGAGGTCCACACAGCCTACCTAGATCTCTCATAGGCTTTCAACACCATTCCTCCTTCTGGTATTATCAACATACCCATCCACCTGAACATTAACCCCTACGTCATGTGATGGTTTGCAAAGTGGCTCACGGACAGAACCCACACAGTGGGAATTGCGTACTCTAGGTCCGACTGTATACCAGTTACAAGTGGCATCCCCCAGGGCTCAGTCCTAGGACCTCTCATGTTCGGTCTATACCTCTCTGATGTACAGACAAGTACAGGAGGGCTTTGGCTGAAAAGGTTTGCAGACGGCTGCAAACTAGTGGACATAATTGTTTCCCCAGCTGTTACAGACACCATCTGGATGGATACCTGGTGTTAATATCATGGCATCAAGCTGAATGCCTAAAAGTGCATAGTCATCCCCTTTGGATATAACTAATTACCCGTGGACTACCACATAGGTACTAGTCCCCTACATACAAAAAAGGTAATACGGGATCTGGGAACCCCAGTAGATAGCAATCTCTCCTTCAATACCCATAATGACAAGGTGGTTAGAATATCTTTCTACATGGTCCCCCTAATCTCTAATGGGTTCGCATCCAGATCAGAGGGGCCATTGTGACTCTACACATGTCATATTAGACCCATTAAAGGATACAACACCCCATTTGGGATATACCTTACAAGACAACTGCAACAGCTTGGAAGACCACACCAGTACCACACCAAGAGGATTACTGACCTCAAACAGATGACCTATGCAGCCCAACCTACGAAACTCCAGCTGTACTCAGTTGCATACCGCATACTCACAAGGTGATCTCTGCTTGACATACAAGGCCCATGTCCAACCCTATATTGCTGGATATGCTCGACCTAAACAGAAGCCCCTGAGAGCCGCATGCTCTAGGGATATGCAGCTAACCACAATGATGAGTAGGACATGCTGGATGGATAGATTCCTGACCCGGACACTCCCTATGTTTTGGAACATGATTCCAATGTACATCAGGCAGAGCCCCTCACGAGCTACTGCAGTACCCCAGGGATCACTGCAGTAGCTCTGCTGGACAGAGGCTCAGGGAACTATTGTCTCTGCCATTCAGAGGCACAGGGAACCAACCTATGGGGGTGGTGAAAGCCAACACACACGCAAGCTAGGCTTACAGATACCCTTGGTAAGACAGCCTAGTACCTACCTTTGCACATATTACATGTCTTATGTGCATAGATAGTTAAATAGCTCTTCCATTTTACTTTGCTATAATGCTGATAAACTGTCGGCTCACTAAAAGACATATGTATCCAGTCATTGTGTATTGTAAATGCCAATTGACATAACTAATGTTTGCCTAACATTACAGTAATGCTATGTAGCTTGTAATACATATCTGCCTACAATACTATACATTACACAGTTATTGGCACAATATCCCACAATGCAAATCATACTTGCACAGTGGCCCAACCTTCCACATGTTATTCTCTGTAGTACACCCATACATATGGCTACAGTTACAATATATCAACATATACTATCCCCTATTATAGCACATACTTGTTGGACCAGCCCTGCCACTGACATCGGCTGGTGAGGAGTATTTCTGTTCAAAGCCCTTATATAGCATCCCTTGTGGTGTATGCGGTGTTTGCCTTGTGACCTACAGCAGTGCACACAAATACTACAAGCGTTACTATGCTCAGCAATACATCACTACAAGATAACTGTTTCCACTATATGGATTGCATGCACTTTAAATACTACAGAATAGTACTACATACACAGACATATTGACTGTTCTACATACCTTATTAGTAACCCGAGGTGTCGTTAACTGTTGATTCAATCCTTTTCGGTTTGTGTTTCAATGTTCTTTGTAATGTTCCGCTGGTATATACAGATGGTTTGAATGTGTAATAACACATCCTTTTCTAGTTACATATCGGTAACATGTGCTATCCTGTCCACCAATTGCTGTTCCAATGTAGTTAACTGGATGCACATCAGCTGTGCAGCTACTCCATTAGCCGATACCATGGCAACACTGGTGTATAAGTGAGTACTCCTTTTGGGCGTTGTCCGTCTGCCTTACTTTCGAGGGAGACAGCCTAGATGTGTTATTGCGATATATTTCAACAGCTATATGGAGACACACAGAGATATATTAGCTTCATGACTCCCGTGGACTGTGTGTAATGGCTAGATGATTTAGTTCTACATGTGAGTACAGCTGTTATATTTTGGAACAGTGCTACTTATGCAGGGTTTGTTTGTACCTGATACATCTGCAGACGTTTAAGTCTGGCAAGGATGTTTGGCCAGCTCAAGGCTGTATGGCTATGCATGAACTGTTATGTGGTGTACAGTATGCTCACCAGACATCCTTGATTTGGTGTACAAGTGTAGCATACTGTGCTGTTACTCACTAATTGTTAACACATCCCGGTGTATGCACAACCCTCTGAAATGGGATTAGTGCAAATAAACTATATTACGTCAGCAGCTGCTCCATTGTATAACAGCAGCTATTTCACATAAGGCCATGTTAGTGTGCCTCTAACAAGATATGTTAAGGCTTCTGCAGATGTCGTACAGTGTGTGAATGATTTGTGATGTTATTACAGTTTGTATTGTAATATGTTTGGGTGTGGGGGTGATGGTGGGTGTGCTTAGCAGATGCAGGTGTGTAGGAACTGCTTTTATACATAATTGCTATGTGATGTGAGGGTTCCTTCCCTATTTGACCACCTATCCTTTTGTGGACTGATACAATGGTAATTGCAGGCTGATTCATTAAGACACTGTTATGTGGTTCCTGTATAGCATTCAGTTGATGTTAGTCCCTGAATCCCTTCGGTAATACATCTGAATGTAATAACGTGTTGCTACATGATAATTGTGTATTTCTGTCATAGATATTTGCAGTCATCATAGTTGTGTTGGTGACTGACCCACTTTGGCTAGGGTTGCTACCTTTTCATATGGTTATAGTGGGACCTTTTCGGGACACACATCTGACTTTACAGGCTGACATAAACCCACGGTCAGTTCAAGGGATCAAACTTTCCTTTCTTGCCTAATTATAAGCTTATTCTTGTAGCAGTTTAGTTGCTTATCCTGTTTCCTGTAACATGTAGGTATTTTTGATACAGAAATAACTATTGTATGCAACTATTACAGTACATATGGGACATAATTATGTCCTACAATCCCAGGACATTTGCCACGTTTAATATCTTTGGTCAGGACACAACCGCCCAAAGAGGTATCATTGGCTCATGTCCATAGCACATATTTGTAATAGTGTATAGGCATATACTCTCCTTTGTTCATAAAGGTTGGTAGTGGCGGAATGTGTGATTGCTATGGTCTATGTTATACACATATATGAGCACTTCAACTGCTATATACAGGAGACCTATGGAATCCCAAAACCACAGTGTTCCGACGCACACACAGTACCAGGACCAGACTCCCATACCCCACATTACCGACATCGACAGTAACTCGGGAAGGTAACACAAACATGGAACACACACATGCACACACAGACACACTGCTACCCAACACATCCAAACAAACCATCCTACACTACGTATGAGCAGGTGGCCAAGCCCCCCTACACCCCCCATGTATGTGTCTGCACCCCCCACACCACCCCCTACTTTAATATTCTACATCCTAGGTCATGCAAACAGACTCACAAAGCTAACCCACAACCACACATCAGAGTCCCCCAAGAACATACACCACACACAGAACACACACTTACACACACTACAGTCCTAAGAAACACACGTACACACAGTAACCTACCCAAACCGCAACACCAGAAGCACTGACTAACTGTCCATTAACATCGTGAGATTACACCTTGCGCATCTGTTTTTTCGGTACTGTGTTCTTTCGGACCTTAAGCCTCTGGATTACGCGCGTTTGTATGTAAAGCAGTCAGTATGTGGTAGGTATCCCATTTATATGTACCTCCATGGTTATGTAGATGTTGTTAACCTAGCTATATATCTACATATATATGTATATCTACATATATATGTATATCCCCATATATCGACATATCTCTCTCTCCCTCACTCTCTCTATATGATGATATATATATATATATATATATATATATATATATATATATATATATATAAATAAAACATACACCTTTCATTGGGAAAGTGCCGGTTTTTCCTGTTTCAACACATTCCTACCTTTTGTGTTTTATCCTGTCAGTATACACGACTGCCATTGGTACATCTCAGGTAGCTTAGTGATGAATGTGTACATGGTTGTGTGTTCTAATTCTAGCAGTGATATCTTGCCTTTCAGAGCAGGCACTGGTAATGCAAGGATGATAAATGCATATTTCAGCAGTTGTGTCTTCCACATGTTTATTATTCTGTGGAGAACTACCTATATATGCAAGCTGTGTTTAAGGTATACTATGTAACATGTACACATCTGTGAAGATTCCTGTCAGGGATACTCCCCATTATTTGGAACTACATCCCTGATTACATTATACAAAACCCCTCACTGACACTCCGGGGAATCCTTGCAGAGTGGGTGGTGAACAGTAGCTACACCCCAGGGATCCCGCAAGTGGCTCTGCTCCACAGACAGACAGTTAGTTGATCAATGGGGTGGCGACAGCAGACATGTTTTGCCTATGCTTATGAGTGGCCTTGGCGGTTGGGCATGTACCTACCTATGTATCTATGAACCTGTACATACAGTATGGACACATGCTGATATCTTAATTTACTGTTAAGGTATTGACTTACCTTGTGCCAATGGCGGTTGTGTGTACAATAGTTGAGGGCTACCTATGTAGGATGCACACAGTAGACCACCTATACATGACAATTTACAGGTGTTCGTGTGTGTGTGCCATCCATGTTTGCTGTGTGTGCAGGTGGAGAAGGGTGTCAGTCCGTGAGTGCCTACACTGTCAGTGTGTGTGCTATACATTCCCTCTTTGCCAAGGCATGGGCATATTGGGCACACCTCCGTCTGCCTACTGGGGTTAGCACAGGGTGTTCATGGTCTGAGTCCCCTTGTGCCTGTGGGTCCCTTGGCAATGGTGGTGGGCTGTGAGGGTCTTCACCATTCTGTACCTGCTGCAGCTGTTTCTGCAGGATCATATTGTGCAGCATGGCACATATTATGAAGATGTGGGCACACATTCCTGGAGAGTACTGCAAGGCTCCACCAGATATGTCCAAGCAACAGAACCGTGATTTCAGCATCCCAAACATGTGCTCTATGATGATTCTGGTTTCTGCGTGTGCCTCATTATGGCGTTCTTGCATGGCTGTGTGTGTATTTGTGATGGGAGTCATCATCCACGGTTCCAGTGCATAGCCAGCATCCCCCACCAGGTGGCCATATGGGATGTCTCCCCCTGGCAAATACCTGATACAGCTGTGAGGCATGCCAGATGTGGGAGTCGTGATAACTTCCAGGGCTGCCAGCAGACACATCCATGATAATGCCCTGGGCATTGCACATGACCTGGCATTTGATTGTGGAGTATCCCTTGCGGTTTATGTAGCGCCTGCCCTGCTCACCGGGTGGTGTCTTGATGTGTATGTGCATGCAGTCTATTGCACCCAGTACCCCCGGGTAGTCCACCACACGGTGGAAGAGACGCATATTGCTGACCAACTCCTCCTGCATTCGAGGGAAGTATATGTGCTCATTGGCATGTGGTAACATGGCATCCAGGAACTGGTGGAGTACCCTGGATGCTGATGCCTTTGAGATCCCCATGATATCCCCAGTTGGCCTTTGGAAGGTACCTGTGGCTAGTATTCTCAAGCTTACACATACCTTCGTGTCCACTGGGATGGATTCCCCTCTGTTACTTCTGGCTCTGAGGCGTGGCTGGCACAGCTCAACAAGTTACTGTATGATGTCCCTGTCCACCCTGTAATGCCCTACTATCTCCAGATCATTTAGCCCCTGGTAGGTTACCCTGGGTCTGAGCACTTGTCTCCTCCTCTGGTGCCTGAGATGGTTGTCAGCATCATCCTCCACACCACCGTCAGTCTCCAACACATGCTGGTGAATCAAAGCTATGGCAGCCCCTAACATATTAAAAGTTCCCCGTCTGTATACACCAATGGTGCAGAGTGTCTGGGAATACACAAGTATGTGTGTTTGGGGCTTTCACACCTTATACTATTGTGCAATGGATGATGCTGGTGTAATTGGGTGTGGTTGTGCTATTCCAGCTGCAGGGTATCTTAATTATTGGTTTTACAGCAGGTACTGCTATTGTGGGGCCTTTGGTGTTGACTTACGCTTGTCTGCCATGATTCATCTACTGCTCTTTACTTCTATTTTCAAGCTGATTCCCCTTCCATTGTCAGGCATGCATCTAGCTGCCGCCTTTCTTGTTTTGTGCTTCCACAACCCAGGATTGTGTTGGGAAATGTGTTATGTAGCTGATCTACTGCAAGTTTGCATTGTTCTGCTGTAACAGCTCTCTTTTCTTTGCTGTACGGCATCTCCCATTTCCTGTTCTGCAGGTGGCTGCTAGCAGCCTTGTTAGCTGTTGTCTATGGCCCACTGTGAGTTTCTAGGTGTTAATTACTCATTTGTACTCCAATTACCATGCTGCAGCATTTCCTTATTGTCTTCCCGTATCCTTCCTATTTCAGCTGTGGTGCATGCCGTGCACAGCCATTTACCGGGTTTCATGTGCATTTTCATCCATGTTCACATGAACTTTCGATTACCTTGTGTGCTGTCAGCTAAGCAAAGCTATGGTTACTTCCACACCCCTATCCTGCGGCTTTGCTTAGCAACAGACAACATGGATTAGCAATGATCCAATGTGCTTACAGCTACGGTGGCGTGCCCCTCTCTTGATGTCATGTTTACCTCCAGGCCACTCCTCGGTGTTGTAACGCTATGCCATGTGATACATCCTTACGCTGGCGGGGCATTTGCAATTCAGTATTACTTTACTCATTTGCATGGCATTGACTGCTAATTCCTAGTTACCGCACGGAGCACTGTCACAGACCCTTAGCAACCCTCGCACCATGGTTGTAGTGTAGCATGCGTGCCAGTGACTATTATGGGGATATCATGAATTGCATTACATTACAGTTTTATGACATCTAAATACATTTTCCTTGTGATCCTGTTTGCGCACCGATGCACTGTGGTTTTACTTTGCGTTGGTGTGGCCATGACATTAAATGTTATTTTTTATATGTTGTGCATGTTGTTTTATGCCATTGGCTATATATTTAGCCATTGGCATATATTAACATTATAATAAGTAAGTTTGATCCGCTTTCATGGCTCCAATTTTATGTTTGACAAAATGTAAACCGTTTTTTTTTTTTTTTGTTTACATTTCTACATGCTTACGTTACGCCTGCACAACTTCATGAATCGCTATATAACTTCATTTGCATGCTACACTGCTGTACATAGGGTAATTAGCATACATGCGCCGGGAGCTGTGCAGCTCTGGCGTATGCTGGTAGTGCACGTGGAAACAGCTCTTACCTGAATCGCTCGACGGCCATATTTGGCGCTAGATCGCAGACACTACTCCGGCGCATGGCGCAAGCTTCATGAATCCCGGGATGAGTTTCCATGGATCATCAAACTACAAAGAACCAAAGACAAGGAAAGAAAGGAAAACTGTTATACAAAGAAAGAACTGTTATACATTAGACTTTGAAAAAAAAATATCAGACCTTTTAGTATAAATGTGACTGTGTATAAACATGCGTTGAGTATTTGCTATAGAGAGCTGACAGCATTTGTGTTGCATGCTTGTAGATCTGAACAGAAATGTGACAGTAAAGCATATTAACTAAAGCAGTTGTCTTTGTATATTTATGGCACTCAGTACAATACAGTAATAAGACTAGTTGATTACAATAAATAGTTAAACAAACTGTGGTATGCATGTATGTAAATGCAAGTAACAGCAAGAAAACAACAGAAGGCAGTATATAATTTTTCAGCCCCCATTTGCTAAGAAACCTTCTCTTACCAAATACCTCTCCTCGATAACCATGTTCAAAATTAATGCCCCTCTGTCCAACACTCTACTTTACAGTTTTCATTCATTCTTTCACTCTGTCTGCATTATTCTCTCTAAATGTGCTTGATGTCAATTACTTTTTTGGCACCTTCTTCCTTGTGTCCAGTCTCTCTCTTCATTCATCCTCCCACAGTTTTTTTCACACTGTCTCATTCTGCTTTGTTTTGTCTGCCCCCCCTAAAAATACTGTTGTACTCTTAACATTTCAAGACAATTTTGCCTTCCTCGGAGAGCTTCTGTTTTTCTTTTTTAGGTTTGCAGTATAATCATTTTCACTTAGTAGACTTCTCTGTTTCATAATGTTGCCATCCCACATTTCTCTAGCTGGTCTATAATGTGTTCTTGCTTTCTGATAGTATCACAGTACAGTTATCTAGTGACATATCATTTAGATTCGTAATAACAGGCTATGAGCTGCTTGCAGGTTACATAATGTAGTCATTGGTGCAAATCCTCTCTTTGTCTTCAGTTAAAAACTGCATGTCTCTGGGGAAGTTTTTTATTATACAAACTGAGAAAAACAGAAAAATGAGCTTTAAATGATATCTTTACTGGCCAAATAAGCAAAGCTGAAATGCAAGCCTTCTGTATAACAAAATCTCTTTACCCCTGGACTTTAAATATGTAAAAAGAAAATATACATAGTTAGTCATTTTTGTATTAGCTTGCTGTTTTAACCTAAAACATTAATCATAAATCATAATGTATTTGAACATAATTACATTTTTCTTTCTTTTTATAATTTCTTTAGGAGATCCAGTTTGGTGATAACAACAAAGCTGTACTGGGGAGGAAAGTAAGTACATATTGTGTGTACATTCCATCAGTGTGAATGCATCAGCTATACAAATACCTGTTTCTTGTAGTATGTCATGTTTTTGGGGTACCTAGCTTAAGAATGGGTACACTAGTAATTAGCACTCTGTAGGATTGCTTAATATATACCCGACGCACTATGTATTCATCAAGATATAATCATAGAAGGAGAGTCACACTTTGACATTGGAGACTTTCCCTAATAACAAAAATCACAAACAGCAGACAATCGCAAGAAGCAGGTAAATGCACAGGGTTACACCTTACAGCATGAGCAGCATTAAGACTGATGTAGGTAATTGCAGCAGGATTTTACCACCTGCTTGCTAGCCTAGTGGTGCGGAGGGATACCTCTGAAGGTGTGCCTCACTGGTTGGAGCCTAATTAATAGAAGATCATTTTTTATGAATATTTCCATGAGATCCTGTCCCATTTGATAATATGATTGCCATTAATTTTTTTTATTTATTTAGACTTCACAATTATTCAGACTCAGTGGGACTTTACTGACATGTTGTGTAACAGGACATGGAACTTGGTATTTGCTTTAGGACAGGACTCTACTGTAACAATTGTCTAATGTGCTCTGCTTTTATTTAGTGCACAGTAAAGAACCTGCATTTTATAACTCAACTTACCTGTTTTGTTTTTTTTTTTAGTATAGGGCAAGAATGCTTTCCTGTCCGTTCTGCTGTTCATGATTTTTATTAGTAGTGACAGTGAATGATTTGAAAATTTGACTCTCTCTGTATCATTACATGCCAATCAACAAATTGCATTTCGATCAAAGGTTAGGTTACCACTCTACAGTGCAATCATTAATGTGTGATTCTGGGGTTTTGCTACAAATGTGGCAAAATTAGGATTTCTGTGTACAGTCTTGGAGTCAGTATAAACAAGTAACAGAGTGTGGTGGTAACATATTCCTACATGAGGAATGGAGGGGCTAGACCCCACTCACATAAAACACTGTTTCTGCCTTTTCATAAGAGCTAAACCTTCAAATACTGAGGTATTTTGTGACTCCACTTATGTGTGCTAATTGTAGAACAGTGGCACATTTATTAGAAAGTCCATGTCCATATACTACATGTTTAAAATATGCATTTTTGTCTCCTATTGACATTTTTCTGAATGTCTACACAGATAAAAAATGTCAAGGAAAGAAATTAGTAATAAAGTTTTACACATAATTGAAGTTATTTACATGTACTATGGTTTTTATTAGGGCTGGTTTAAACAGGTCATTTTTCATGTGTGTGTGTGTGTGTGTGTGTGTGTGTGTGTGTATGTGTGTGCGTGTGTGCGTGTGTGCGTGTGTGTGTGTGTGTGTGTGTGTGTGTGTGTGTGAGGGGAGGAAGGTACTGAAAGGTTTGTTTGTGTTATTCCAGACTTCAAATTCATTTCAAGCCTCAGTGTCAGATCTGGTTTATTGTACATCTTCTTTTAATTTTAGTGGTAAAATAGTTCTTTCAAACTGCTTCCAGCTACCCCTAGATGCAGTATGTTAAATAGTTTACCTCTAAGCACATGAGATTCACCTAACCTTCTTTCCAATAATATATAACTTGCTATATTATTTTTGAAAGCAAGACATTTACTTTGCAGTGCCCTTAGAGATCCTTTGGAACTTGTTGTATTGCAATTATCTCATTAACATTATATCCCATTTACATAATCCAAATCTGAGGTTATGCAAATACAGAATATGTATACTTTTTCTAGTTCTGTAGGAAGCCTGGTGTAATATCATTGAAGAGGTATAGATCTGTGAGAAAATAATAGGGGAGTTCTTACAGCTGAAATGTCAGACAAAAATATTTCTGCTTTGAAGGCATTACATTTATGAACTTACCTGATGGGGGACTGCTACCGAATTAACTGGAATTACTTCCTCTAAATGTTGTAAAATTGTTTCACGGTCACTTCTAGATTTAATACCATTTAAAATAATAAGTACAGTTTCGATGTTCTCTATCACTAGTGTCGCACATTAGTCTGTTTACCTTCAAAATACAAGGGTAAAATGTGTAGTCAGTAAGAAATGCTGACATTCAAGCAATTTTGAAATATTATTACTACAAGATTTTGCCTTCCTGTGATTGAAACAATTTTACTGACATCTTTATTTGTCCTTTAAAAGCATTGTGTAGGCATTTTGCAATTTGCCCTATAATGACATTAACTAAACCAGAAAATCATTGATTGCTTTCTTTGCAGAGCTGAAACAGAAAGAGGTCTTTCAAGGAAGCACATTATTGAAGGTATGCTATTGATCTAACTACAAAAAAAAATTGTATATTTAGACTATTTGCTTAAAAATAATCAGTGTCTTGCGATGTCAAACCATATCTGTAAAGTATGACTCACATCACATCCATACCGGATTGCTGGAAGACTGAATACAGAGCCTTAAACTTGAACTCAAAAATCCTTCCTGTTAGCATTTAAAGAGACCTAACTAAAGAAAAAGGGCATAGAATGGCCTGGTCTCAAGCCTTGATACAATAACTCTTGTCAGAGCACAAAACATACCGTGGAAGCAACAGATGACACAGTGATTCTATACTTCAACTTGTATCTGTACCATTTTCAGGCTGCATTAATGTCAGGACTGGACTATTTAACTTTATGGGTTGTCACCTACACCATCGTTATTCTATCTGGCATTTAACAGATACTGTTTGCCTCACTGTAAAATCTGCTATACTGTCTTCTGTGATGCATGCCTTTTCCATTCCATCTTTCAGCAACAATCCAACTCAAAAAGTTCAAATTTGGGAGTTCAGTAATTTGTATTTTTTCTTGCAGTTTTCTATAAAATATCCTTCACACTTTTAATAACAATAATGCCATTTTGTGCAGTTACTGTATTTCTGTTTGGAGTTGCAAGGTTACTGAAAATGTATTGCATATGTTTATGAAATTCTGCAACTACATATTTATCTTTGGGAAAACAGCAACAAGCCACAAACTGTTTCTCACATACTATTCAAGAAATACTGATATTATGACATTATAAATATCCCGAACTTACCAATATTATTAAGGGCTATTAATACCTTGAAACAAGAGAAGGTAGCAGATAAAAGTTTTATGTCCCTCCAACAGGCAAAACCACACAGTCAGGATTTCAAAATGCTTCCTTCTATCATCATAATATGTTGGGATATGTCATCCTGTTATGTAAGCCTTACATTTGAATTATGCTGCATCTATCTCAAACATTTAATCTTCCATTTTTGGATTTTATCTTTGTGCTCAGTGTAGAAGTGTTTAACTCTGTCTGACCATGTTAGAGCACTGAGCGTGTCATTTGCACAATTTTATCTGCAGGTAAGACACCTGATATTTGTATATTAGCAAGTACAATAACAAGTTCCATTTGTTTTGTTCCTCCATGTCCAAAAATACATCATTCTCGATGAAAGAAAAAAATAAGGAAGAACAGGGGAATGTGGTAATCTGAGATGAATTAAAATCAAAACAAACCTGAGTTTGCTGTTCCTTTTGGGCATCAACATTGCCACAGCAGATACAGGAAATACTGTATAATGCAAGTAATATGAACCATAAAAGTGTGTAAAAGGCAAACTATTTCTGTACTCTCCAATGATAAAAGTACTGTTTCACTATATATATATATATAACACTGAAGCAGGTCAAGTCACAAGAACACATAATCGGACAAATAAGGATTTGTTATTCTGTTGTAAAGTTCTTTGAAATCTTTCCGTTGATGCATTCTACCCACATTTTCACACACATTTTCATCTCTTCTTTCCATCTTTCCTTCTTACGCTTTCCCTTCTGCCGCCAAGATCTGTTTGCACTCTGTCTCGTCTGTTTTAAATCCAGACTTTGTTAGATATGCACATCAGTTAAATATGTATTTCAAGTTGCAGTTCATTTCAAACACTGTCAACAAAAAGGCACCCTACAACTCCCTCATTAAACTGTTCCAGCAGCTTAAGAAAATATCCAGTTTTCTAGTTTTCACTAGTGCTAAAATAGTCCTCATTATTAAGATACTTAATAGGTTTAAATAGTTAAATGCTCCAGCCATTGTCTCTGTAGGACAGCCTTGTTTTTCAAAGAAAAAATCACCACCCTAATACATATAAATAATATTTCTGTCCTGATGTCATGCCAATTCTTATTTTTTTCTGTACTACTTTTACAAGGACTATAAGATTAGTACAGTAGCATAATTTGTCTTTAATGATGTGCCCTTCCCCCAGCCTTGAGTATGTAAATGGTAGGAAATAGTAGGAGGAGCTCCACTTTATTGCAAGTTATCTTTATTCAACTTCTGCCTTTTCTTGATTTGTATGTCATTAAGGATAATGTCCTTTTTCAGGGAATATGTAGGTTGGTGTAAATAGAAAAGAGAAAGTGACAGAGAGAGAGAGAGAGAGAGAGAGAGAGAAGCATGCATTGGAGAATATTCTCTATGGTTCCCAGAAAATAAATTCAAAGCCTGTTCATGTGAGACAAATCCTTTCAAATCCATAGTGGAGGAAGATGCATATAGTTCTGAGGGGACTGATGTTGATTTCTGCATAGTGGTGCAAGAAGTTAGAATAGATACAAACATACATTTGTGGCAGACAGAAATGAGACTTTCATTTCTTTACATAAACAAGTCAGTATGTTAATAGAGTTTTGTCAAATGCTTTTACAGTTTTCTGGAAAGCTCTGCTACAGGAGGAATCAAAAGCTTTTGATGCTGAAATTATTAAATACATTTAAAAGGAAGAGAAATTTGTGCATAGCATATAGAGCATACCTAAATATAGACACAAGTTCATAATAACAGAAAGTAAAAATTGTATTTTCTTTTAAATGTATAAGAAAAGGATGTAATAGAAGAAACTTTTTTCACTTGTGAAGGATGTAATCAGGCAAGACTGTGACTATGTATAAGGCATACATAGTGGTGTGGATCGGTACATGTTTCTAATATGTTTTTTCTTCAAGCTTTTTCCATTGTGCCTGCCTGCCACATCTCCCTTCCCCCCACCATCACTATTGCACTCACTCATTCCCTCAGTGCAAGGGCCCATACCTGCGCTAGGATAATGGCTGAATTATTAGGCCTGTCAACTTGCCAGTCATTGAAGAGTTTATGACCCTGCCTGCACCTCTTAGCTTCACTTCACTGAGGGAAGGCTACCTTCAATCCTATGGCCTGAAGATTTGACTTCCAGATCTCCACTCACTTTCTAGGCAGTCTGTGAATCAGGATTGGTCCCTAACTGTATGCAAACTGAGGAACCCCAAGGTACTTTCCTAGCAACTGCATAACTCCAGGTGTAGACATGAAACCAATTCTATTTAACAATAAACCACGACCTGGCAACCTGATATGATCACTAGCTTCACCATGAGGATCTACTGTATCTTACCCTTGCATGTGCATGTTCTACCTAGATGCTTAATGAAGACTGCCATTGAATGCTTGGTAATACCAAGCCCACATCCCTTACATTCACTGCCTTGCAGTGCCCACAAGCCTGCAACTGCTAGTGAAGACTACAACAGTCCAGAACCACCAGTCCTTCATTCCAGGATGGGCAAGCCAGCATAAGCTACTCAGTCCAACCTTCTCCTACATGACAATTCCAGCATCAGGGCTGTCACTTGATCTTGGTCACCTGGGTCATAGTCAGAAATTCTTCCCTTTGTGCTACACAGTCAGTCTACATATGTTTCTGACTTTATACAAGAGTATAAATTATGGAGCAACAGCAAAGTGAGTAAATGCCTTCTATGCATATTTTATTTCTCCCACTGGTGTAGAACATTTAAATAAAAACAAAAAAGGAGAAATGATTATATCTCACTGTTTTCACTGAAATATAACTGAAAACAATATCTGAGATATCATAATCACACTAAAATAGGAAGGAATGGCACACTTTTGGATATTGTATGGTTGAGCATACATGATTTAAAATGGAAGGTAATGCTACTCAATGCTAGAAGTCTAAATTTCAAAATGCACTCGCTCAAAGCACTCCTTAAAATGGAGAACATTGACATCTGTCCAGTGACCAAGACCTGGTTCAAGGCTCCAGAGAGCACCCCAGCACTACCAGTGTATAATTTATACCACACCTTTCAGTCCCTAAACCTGGACCAAAGCACTAGAGGTGGTGGTGTCTCCATATTCATAAAGGATATGCACACCACCAGACTAGTAGCCCAACATAACACATCAGAGATACTTCAGGTACAACTAACACTGGGTAAAACTGCAATCCAGATTGTAGCCTGCTATAGATCCCCCACCATGTCCCAAGACTCCCACTCCACATTCCTAAACACACTGGAAAATATTAGGGAACAACCCAATACCCTTGTACTGGGAGACTTTAACTACCCCTCCATTAACTGTGAAAATTGCTCATGTACCAATACACTTGCTCAATGTTTTCTGGAATTCATTAATTCCAACACCCTGGACCAACTCATTCTTACCCCCACCAGGGTTAGAAACATCCTTGACCTGGCATTACTAACATGGGTGACCACTGCTCTACAACAGTAATCAACTCCTCCCTGGTCAGATCTGACTACAAGTTAATCATCATAGCTATCCACATCCCACTCTTACCCCCCTAAAGTAAACCACTGTAAAATACTTCTCCAAAGCCAATTTTGGACTTCTAAAAACAGAGGTGGCTAACTTAACGACACCCATGCAAATGGAAAATAGGCGCATGACTGAATCATACATCAATGCACTGTATGACCACATACACAAGTGCATGGAATGAGCCATACCAAACAGAACCAAGACGCTCTCCTCCAAAAAAAGGAAGCCAATCTGGTGGTCCCCCACCATAAACAAACTCTATAACAGAAGTAAAAAACTGTTGCAGAAAAGGGAGAAGTCCCAAGATTGGAAAAACTCCCTTGTCAGCCTCAGAAAAAAAATGAAATCCATCATCAAATCCTCTAAAGGTAGCTATGAAAACAAAATTGCTGCAGATTATAAAGACAACCACAAAGTATTCTATAGTTATGTGAAGAATCTACACGGCAATACTCAGATCTGCTCTGAGTTACACACAATGGCAATACATATACAGAACCAACTGATATTGGCAACATATTGGCTGACAGGTTCAGTGCAAATTTTACCCCCCTTTCACCCCCTAAAGGGCCTATAACAATACTTGAGGAATGCCAAGTCTCTATTATCATGGCTACACAGGTAAAAAATGCACTGTCCAAAGCCAGGAATACAGCTTTCATGGGACCTGACAATATCCCTGGCTGTGTTCTACATAAATTACAAAGTGAACTGGTACCACACCTGAGTATCCTGTTCAATCACAGCCTCATTTCAGACTTTGTTCCTACTGAATGGTGCACTGCTATGGTTATCCCACTTCGCAAAGGGGGAGTGACTAGAGACCCTGGGAACTACTGCCCCATTAGCCTGATGAGTCTGATATGTAAGGCTATGGAGCGCATCATTATGGACTTATAAATAAGGACATAAGGAATCTCCAACGTCTGGACCCCACACAGTTTGGGTTTGTGAAACATAGATCATGCCTGTTCAACCTGACAGATTTCTTCAAGTCTGTCACCAGAGCTGTGTATGAGGGCAAGGTAGTTCATGCAGCCTACCTAGATCTTGCCAAGGCCTTCAACACCATCCTTCACTCAGGAGTCATAGATAGACCCATTAAACTAGGCATAAACCCCTATGTCATAAGATGGGTTGCCAACTGGCTCACTGATAGAACCCACACTGTGAAAGTAGCAGACTCCAAATCTGACTACTAACCAGTTACAAGTGGTGTCCCACAAGGATTGGTCCTAGGTCCTCTCCTGTTTGACATCTACTTCTCTGAAGTTCAAGACAACACAAAGGGACTCTGGCTGACCAAGTTTGCAGATGATTGCAAACTGGGAGCCATTATTGATTCTCCAGCTGATGTAGACATTCTACAAAAAGGCCTCACTGACACCAATGACTGGTGCCAAAACCATGGCCTTAAGCTCAATGCCAAAACGTGCATTGGCATTCCCTTTGGGAAAAATTTGGGACCCATGAACTGTCACATAAGCGGTAGTCCACTAAACACTGGAGGTGTGATAAGAGACCTGGGGACACAGGTTGACATCAACCTCTCCTTTGATAACCACATTGTCACTGTAGTCAGAAATTTCTTCTATGTGGCACATCTCATTACAAAAGGTATCTCATCCAGGAAGAAAGAGGCCATAATCCCTCTCTACTCATCCCTCATTAGAACTGTTATAGAATACAATGGCCCATTTGGTATGTACCTCACTAGACACATACAACAGCTGGAAAGGCCACAAAAATACCTCACTACAAGGATCTTAGGCCTTAGACCCATGCCCTACATGGGCAGACTCAAAAAACTCCAGCTATACTCTGTCTCTTATCACCTACTTAGAGGCAATCTCTACTTGGCCTACAAAGCCATGTCTGACCCAGAGCTGCTAGATATGCTACACCTAAAGAAATCCCAATCCTTCCATGCCACACACTCCAGAGACCTAAACCTCATTACCACAATAAACAGAACATGCTGGGGGGACAGGTTCCTAACCCAGAGACTTCCCATACTCTGGAACAAACTTCCCATTCACATCAAGCAGAGCACTTCACTGGCCCTCTTTAAGAGAAATCTTGATGAGTGGATGGGCAATAGGAAGTTCATCCCTGGGATCACTTCAGTAGCCTTGCTTGACAGATGCACTGAGAACTAACTTTGGGCGGCATGATGCCAGGGAATCTTCTTGGGCTAGGCTTATATAGGCCAGGGCCATTAGCCTAGTACACACCTATGAACCTATAAACTTAACAAATAAATCATACGTACACTTGGTGTCGGCTAAAACGACTCTTAAATATAATATTCAGTGGTTTATGCTCCATTTTAACCAAAGACATACACCTGAACATTTCTTCCTGTGCCTCTGCCGAAAATAGTCTCTGTCCCAGTCAGACTTTCCCAGGAAATGTTAAATACATTTAAATAAATATCACTGCTTTCTTAACAGGCAGCTGTGGTAGTGCAGCAGTTAATGTTGTTGCCTCATAGCAAGAAATTCTCTAGTCAATTCTCGGCTGGGGTGCCTTCTGTGCAGACTCTGCATGTCCTCCTGCAGTCATGAGAGTGTCCTCTGGTTTCCTCCCACATTCCAAAGACATGTAGTAGGTGGATTGGACACTTTAAATTTGCTGTTTCGTACAGATGAAGTACCACAGCAGGGCAAGCCACCCAGCGGTGTAAACCTTGGCTCAAGATGATCGTCACTGTTGAAAGTGACACCCTGACCCCATGTGCAAAATGGGAAAAAGGGGTTGTGGATGGATAGACTGTTTTATAACAAATATGTTCATAAAACTTTTTACATCCATAATATATTATAGCAAACAGCATTTTTTTCTACTTGAATACATCCTCTCTGACATTCTATAAAAGCCTTTGACTCATAAGCTAAAAATGTATCTTCCAGCAGAATCACTGCACCATTATAAATAGTGGCGGTGGTGCTGCGGTAGCATTGTCGCCTCACAGTTAGACGTTGCCCATTTGATTCTCAGTTAGAGCGTCTTCTGTGTGGTGACATGCGTGATCGGGCATTCCTTCGTTGAAGGTTGTGCGTTAGGCCTGGCAAGCCAGCATGTAAAACTCTACTGCCAATCATTAGCGGACCGGAGTTCCGCTGTGGCGACCGCTAACCAGGAAAAGCCGAAAGACACAAACAAATCAACTACTTGTAATAATCACAACTTGTTCATATCAAATATTTCAGTGTAGGTACTTCAGTTGCTAACTGCTTAAGCATTTCAAAACAAGCACTTTAGTTGCTCTGTACTCAACTATATTATACTTCTTGTTCCATTGATTTTCTTAAAGGCAAACTCATAGCAGACATGTTTGGATTAAACATAGAAACTCTTAAATTAACCCAAGAAATTACATGAGAGCTTACTTCTTATTTGCAATACTGATGTTACTTTTTCTTGTATCTGGATCATACCTTAAAATGAAAAGACATGACCCATATATTTCATGTCTTTAACTCAAATGTTGCACTTAGTATATTCTGTCTGAGCTTCGTCAGTAAATCAGACAGTCACAGAGTATGCTGTTCTCAGATTTGATCCTTTACTTGTATGCAATCAATTCAAATTCTTGCCCTGTCAAGCAAATGTAAAGACCTTGACCTCCAATGTTATTTAATTTACTACCAAAAGCTAACACAGAATTGAACCCATGTCTACCTTCTAACTCCAATACCTATGTTCACAGTGACTAGACACCTTAAAATGTGCAGTACATAATGCTAATCTTATACAAAATAAACTTGACCAGTTGGCACCTTTGCTGACAGCTATGGCACTGACATTATTGTAATTACTGAATTCTGGATCAGGTATGACAACACCAATGTATACATCTTCCAAGTCTATAATTACATCTTTAATGCCAGATCAGGTAATGGAGGAGGTACTATGTCAGTTACCACACAAATAATCTCTCAAATTAATGGAACCTCAGACTCTGATCCAAACTGGCTCATCATAAAAAACCCTTTTACTAATAGCAGCCCTTTCCACCTAACCATTACTTATCTATCACCACCATCCTCTTAAAACAATCAAGTTCGTCATTAACAAAATTATATCTTTATCAGCTAAATGAAAACATTTAAAAATTCTTGGCAGTTTTAATCAAAACTTTCTGGGGTCCCATATAGTTCCTGCCTGATTTTATTTTAAATAAAGCTCTACTGTCAAATTATAATATACTGCTTCCCATTTACAGTCCCAATACATGGTGACCATGAAACAATCATATATAATGATGGGTTTAACAACATTTCAGTCAGCATTGTAAAGATATGGTTGTTAGACAATAACAATGAAGTAGCAATAACCCAAGTACAATTTCTACTCCAGCTAAGAAGGAATATTTCTCTGATAAGAAGCCATCTGTTGCCATGCAGTGTACTGATTACAGTCTGTGTCTCTTTTTTAAAATTCTCCCACTTTGGGCATGCCAAAATTTGATCCCAGCACCCTCTTAATTTTATATTGTATCTCCCACATTATGATGTCACTGTTGGAAACATTCTGTGGAGCCTGTCTGGTATATAAATGTATTTCTGCATACATTTCAAATGCATCCTGGATTTCGTGACTTTTTTGGGAATCAGGCATATCTCGTCACTCCTTATCTGTGAACTGCACTCCCAGGGTATTTTTCCCATTCTTAATGCCATTGGTTTACTTTGTCCTTTCCCCAAGAACATTCTGGTACATCCTAGGAATTAGACCTGCATTCCTACTTTTGTTAGTTACTGTCGCTATCAATATTCTGCATAGCTCCGACATTATTTTCCCAATTTTTTGAAAGGGTTTGCCATATTTATTCCTCAGAGACACTGCAATGAGTATATCAGGTAGCCCTCCATGTTCAATTCTAGGGCCTATTTAACCACTTCTCAGGTTACCACTTCACCGCCATCCCTTCAGTTATCTATTCCCATTACACAAGCAAATCATTCTAAGATACTGACCACAGACTGGTAGACTACTCCATACTTTCTCATGCTCTCCAATAGGAAGAAACATCAGCATGCAAGAGTCCATTTTTCTATACTCTGCTGCTTTATGACATGCCATAAATATGTCCCTCATCATTTTTACCCCCTCTTTCCTCAAAGGACAGGGACCAAACATCCCTTTCTTCTAGGTTAGGATCTCTGTGTCCCTGTAGTATTGACATTTGTTTCCAGTTGGCCTCATAACTAGACTCCTCCATCAACTAGGACCACCTAGTCTGAGTAATAGCTTTATAATAACCACTCAGGTCAGGGATGGCCAGGCCACCCATGTTATCAGGCTGACATACCTTATCCCAGCTATCCCTCAGTTTCCAGCCCCTATCCCCATACAAATCTAGTCAGGGTTTTCTCCAGTACAAAGTAGAAATTTACTCCTGGGTTAGATATGAAGGCTTGCCTGCATACAAGATCTTGGGAAATTTTAATGGCTCTAACCTTATTATCAATGTCCAGCCCTTATAGTCTCCATTTGATTCCCATTGAGTAATGCTAAACTTTTGTTTTCTCTCCTGCTTAAATTGTCTAAGTCTTCTGGGTTTCTAATACCATGATGGGAATGGGCACCATTCCGAAGTCAGGGTATGATTAAAGTTCATGAAATTAGTATTGTTTTAATCTTTGATTACCAAAAGTGCTCTTTGCAGCACCCACAATGTGCCCAGATCTGACTCCCTCTGCAGTTCATACAGTTACATATATTTTAGCATATCTGAATATGACTGTAAAGTCATTTTATTAGATTTGTTGCTCTTACTGCAAATTCTGGTAGTTTATGATTTTGTTTCTCTCTGTATGTAAAACACTGCAATCACAGAGTTTAGCAATTTCAATGATCAATGCCATTTTTGTCTTTTTTGCCTTAACTACTTTACCTGCTTTTCTAGTATCTATCTTTGAGCTGTTGATCATGGGTGGTCCCATGTGATATAAACTTCATTGTTCTTTACAATGCTTTGTGGTTCCTGTTTCCAGTGCTTCTCAACTACTTCAATATTGTAGTGTTTGCACAATCCCCCACTACCTCAGGGATAAAATATGCTAAGTTTGAAACCCCCCCATCTGCAACTGAACTTGAGAGGTTTACCAGCAGAATGAAAAATGAACACAGTTGTGGGCAGCAGCACAGACTTCATGCGGCACCCATCAGGGAAAGAGTCACGTGGAACTAACTGTTTTATTCATCAACTGTGGTGCCCGCCATCCTCTAGACAGGATAGCACAGAGTATAGACTGAGCTCTGAGTCAGTGCTTGCCACTTGCTGGTGTAAATATTAGTTCTATGTGATATGGTCACACTGACTAATGTACCAAAACAGGGCATGATGCCATTGTTAAGTGGACTGACGATTTTCTCTGTTCTAACAGGAATTCATGATAACAGTGGGAGAGGCATAAAAACTTCCAATGACCAGAGTCTGCCAGCCATAATGCCCAGCACTCTTGTATCAAAAAGCCACTGGTCAGCCATTGTCCACCTGTCTGGACCGGGCTACCTGGGATAATTCTTTTCAGTGAAAGCTGGACATAAAACCAAGCAAGCAGTCAAAACTGAAATAATGACAGCTACAATGGTGACTATCGGGCCCTTCAAGAATCTGTGCAACAGTTTGCAAGAAACAGTTCAGGTGTTGTTGAATGTTAAACAAAAATGTTAGAAAGCTGCACCTTTGCACTACCTAAATTAAAAGTGCACTGCTGTGTATGCTCATCACTATGCATTACTTGCTAAAGTCCTTAGCTTACATCAGACGTAGAAAAACACCTTACTCCTGGCATGACAGTTACTACTTTGTTTAAAGAAGATAGCGCTCTTAGCTTATTTCTTTATTGTCTTATGGGTTTAAGTCCTTCTCAGATGTAATTTACAAAGCTACCAGAACTTTCCTTGGAGCATGCAGTACCAGTGATACTGTAGGCTCTGTATCAGTTAAGACTTGAAGATAGCAGATTCTGTTTATATGTAAGGTACTTGGCTTCATTTTCCAACACTAAAAATACACTACAATATTACAAAAGTACTGAATTTCCGAGGTGCATCCCTTTAGATAAGCAGTAAAGCTGAGGTCCAATTCACCTTATATGGAAGATAACAATCCCAAGACACTTACCAAAAAGAGTAGGGTTCATTAAAAAAATCTGTCGAAACAAGTAAGGTTAATTTTTTAATCAAAACTCGGATATAAAATGTATATGATGTTACCTCATGTGTTAGTAAAATATATATATATATATATATATATATATATATATATATATATATATATATATATATATATATATATCTGAAACATCAAAGCTTCATACAAATGTACATCACATTATTTTTCTTTTTACATCACTCTAGTATACCTATTTACAGAAATCTCCCCTATTATATATGTTACTTTTATATTTAATTTTCTTTTCTCTAAAGATTTAAACACAAACGCCCTTCTCATGTTACTGAAACACCATTCTAACTTTCAACCTTTTTACTGATTTGTTCCAGACTATTTCTGATCCTAGTCCCAATCTACTGAGAAACATCAATTCTTAATAGTCAAGATGCAAAATATTGCAAATATAATAGTTAAACTCAGCACAAGTGTAATCTTAAAAAAAATGTTCAGTAGAAAACCGTGAAAAATTCTGGAAAGCAAACATATTTGCAAGTTGGCTGTGCCTCCTTGCTCCCTGCAGTATAACATCTCTTCTTCCACACCTCTCACCTCCATAGATACCGCCTCTGAGGTCACACAAAGATTCAGAGATAATAGAAAATGTATAAAAACATGAGAGTCACTTATTCTCTTCTGAGTTCTTTGACCACACAACAAAGTAGAGTACCTCTGACTAAGTAATCGCCAAATGCACCAATGCACTGACAGCAGCAAAATGTCATTTTGTGTTTGTAATATTTCATTGTCAAGATCTGACAACAGAGTACAGAATCAGTGATAATTATACTTTCCACAACTTCCTTTAAGCTAAATTTGCTATTTTAAACTCTTTTCTACTCCCTGATTTCTCTAAATTCACACTGGACACTTTATTTGTTAATGCAAAAATACAGTCCTTTTCTCTAATCATATTAGCACCTATCTTTATCCTATTTTCTTTAATTAGTTTCACAGATTCTTTTACAGACTCACTACCTCTTGTAAAATCATATGCAAAAGCATTCACTTTAATTCAATGCTCCTTCTGCCTCTATACCTCTAACTACCTTACTATTGTCTGTCCTTTCCAACAACACACTAATATAATGCATATACCACAAAGGACAAACCGAACATCCATGCAACAGTCCTTTTCGTACATTTACCTATCTTGGCATCAATCAAGATCCCGCTCTACCCTTATCCTCATAGCACATAGCCCTAACTGATCAAACGTATGCTAATCACAGCTGTTAAACTAACAAAAATAAATAAATAAATAAAAATAAAATCAAATCACTATATATACCTATTTCACTATTTAAACCTTTGTGTCTTCTAGTTTAACCAGTCTGATGAAATCTCAGTAACTTAGATGAAGGCATTTACTGGTCTTAATAAGCCACTTTATGGGATGAGTGACCCAGTTCACTTATGTCTTACCCCATAACCACCCTGCTCATCACTATATTTATACTTTAGTAGTCCTACCCAATTAAAGTTCCCATCTTACAGCTGACGTAAAAAACACTGTTGTTACCTAACCATCTGTACCAAAAATTAATTCCTTAAGTTAAAAAAGTAACAATCATAAAAAAAAGCAGTGCAAAATATTTAAAAAATATACCATTGCTATTATTCTATATTTAGTCTATAAAACTCTGCTGCAATACATTCCAAAAACAATTCTTTCAGATAAAGACGACAGACAGATAACTATTTTAAGGAAATCCCATTACCCAGGCATACAATTACTTATTTTGTTTAACAGCACATTGTTCTGTACAAATCCAAGGACCATCCTTTTATTATCAACCACTAATATTTATTAACAAAGATCTTTGATCCTAAATTACATTAACTTCCCAATTCTATTCAAATCACCCTCATCATGCCAAACATATGTTAGATTCCTCTTTTTCAATCATATCCACCCATAGTAAATCCAGCAGTGACTTCCATAATTTTACTCCACTCACTGATACAAATTCACATCCCCTGTACTAAAAATAACCACATATAGGTTCATAGCTGTGTTCATAAGTGTGTACTAGGCTAATGGCCCTGGGGCCTTTACAAGCCTTGCCATAGGATTACCCTGGCATAGTGCCACCCAACCTTAGTTCCCAGTGCCTCTGTTGAGTAGAGCCACTGGTGTTATCCCCGGGATGAATTTTATGTTTCCCTTCCACTTATCAAGTTTCTCTTGAAGAGGAGTGAGGTGCTCTGCTTGATATGTATGGGAAGTCTGTTTCATAGCATGGACAGTCTCTGGGTTATGAACCTGTCCCTCCAGCATGTTCTGTTAATTGTGGTAATGAGGTTGATGTGTCTGAAGCATGTGGTGCAGAGGGATTGGGATTTCTTTAGATATAACATTTCTAACAGAGCTGGGTTAGACATGGCTTTCTAAATCAAGCAGAGATCGCCTCTAAGTAGGCGATATGAGACAGAGAATAGTTGAAGTTTTTTGAGTCTGTCCATATAGGACAAGTGTTTAAGGCCTAGGATCCTCTTTGTGAGGTACTTTTGTGACCTCTCCAGTTGTTGCAGGTGTCTAGTGAGGTACATGTCAAATGGGGCATTGTAAATTGTACTCGATGATTGGCCTAATGAGAGAAAAGTAGAGGGAGACAATGACCTCTTTCTTCTTGGATGCAAAACCCTTAGTATTGAGATGTGCCACATAGAAGGACTTTCTGACCACAGTGACAATGTGGTGATCAAGAGAGTTTGCTGTCAACCTGTGTTCCCAGATCTCTTATAACATCTTCTGTGTTCATTGGACTACCATCAATGTGGTAATTCATGGGAATTGGGTTTTTCCCAAAGAGGATGACAACACATATTTTGGCATTGAGCTTAAGGCCATGATTCTGACACCAGACATTGGTCACAGTGAGGCCATTCTGTAGGATGTCAACATCACTTGGGGAGTTAATAATAGCTCCCAACTTGCAATCATCTGTGAACTTTGTCAGCCAGAGTCCCTTCGTGTTGGCCTGGACATCAGAGAAGTAGATACCAAACATGAGAGGACCCAGGACTGAACCCCATGAGACTTCACTCGTGACTAATCAGCAGTCTGACTTGGGGTCAGCTTCGTAAACACTGTGGGTTCTATCTGTGAGGCAGTTTGCAACTCACCTAGTGATATAGGAGTTGATGCCAAGTTTAGTGCGTTTTCTATGATTCCTGAGTGGGGAATGGTATCAAAAGCCTTGGCCAGATCAAGATAGGCTGTATGAACCACCTTGACTTCATACACAGCTCTGGTGACTGACTCAAAGAAGTCAACCAAGTTGAGCAGGCATGATCTGCCCCTCACAAAACCAAACTGTGTGGGATCCAGAGTTTGGAGATTCCCTATATCCTTGTTTATTAGGTCCATGATGATGCATTCCATACCTTTGCATATAGACTCGTCAGGATAATGGGGCAATAGTTCCCAGGGTCTGTAGTCACTCTTCCTTTGTGTAGAGGGATGACTGTAGCAGTGCACCATTCAGCAGGGACAAAGCCTGAGGTGAGGCTGTGATTGAACAGGGCACACAGGTGAGGTGCCAGTTCACTCTGTATTTCATGTAGAACACAACCTGTGATGTTGTCAGGTCCCATAGAAGCTGTATTCCTGGCCTTGGACAGTGCTGTTTTAACCTGTGCAGCAGTAATACTGGGTGCCTAGCAATCTACTGGTATTGTGATTGGTCCTTTAGGGGGGGTGGTAAAGTTGGCACTGAATCTGTCGGCCAGTATACTGGCAATATCTGCTGGCTCGGTATAGGAGGTACCATTGTGCAGTAGCTCAGAGCAAATCTAGGTATTGCCATAGAGATTCTTTAAATAACTATAGAAGACCTTGTGGTTGTCTTTACTATATGCTGCAGTTCTGTTTTGTATATGTAGACTAGCTACTTATTCTACTGTATATGTAGACTAGCTACTTATTCTACTGTATTACTGCCGCTTAAATTGTTTTTCAATTGTGTACTTGCCTTGCTTCATTTAAAAAGTTTTAAATTGCTAATTTTGTAGAGTTTTAATTGTATTTACTCTTTAGGGCTACACACTGAAGTGTGTTAGCCTTTTCTGTGTTTATTTAGTAAATTATTGCATTGTTTAGCCTGTTTTAACAAAAAAAAAAAAATCTTGTTTGCTCGTTTCCCACCTTTCCTAGCTAGTATAGTCCAGATCCCAGGCTTTGCTGGTTTCAGGACTTTATTTTCTGTGTTCAGAGCTATCCAGACCTTGCTGTGGTAAAGAAAAGTCCTACTGGTTAGCAGTGGGAGTGGTGAGCATTGTACTGCCTGTCTAACAGTAGAGAAGTGGTTTCCAGCTCTGAAATTATAATGTTAGCCATTTTGGGCTGATTTCTGTCCCTTTTAAGTCTCTGGCTTAAAAACACGCGTTTGCACATTTTTCGCATCGCGCAACACCGCGGGGCTACGGTTAAACTATTCCAGGTGCCAGAAAGTCTACTCTTCAAATTCTCCCTTAGAACTAGCTGGTTTCTCAGTAGTAGCACTAAAATATGAACCCCTGTGACTAGCACTTGCTCTAGAAACTGCTGGAAAGCACTAGGAAGCCTTAAACTGATAAAAGCACTCAACTCTCCTTGTTAATAAGGAGAAATTAATTGTAGGCACTAAACAGCCTATAATTGCAAAGTACCTTGTAAAGTTAAGGGAAAACAGCCCTTGTACTTTACAAAAAAGCACTTAAACAGGCATGTCCAAGGGTCAGCTTCCGGTGATTTCTCCTGTCCACCTGGTGAATCTGGGTATACTGGGGCAATGCAGCAACTGTCTCATGTACACAGACAACCCTCTCCTCCTACAACCCAACACTACAACCTGCAAGAGATGCACATACATAGCCAAACTGGACGCAAAGCACTCTCCAGCCAAGATTGTGCTAGACAGTCAAGAGGAGAAGGTTAACACCTGAACTACACCTCAAGCAACACATAGCCCTTCAAAACCCACACCATCAACACCCACACATAGCAACACTAAACCTACATATGCGGAGGCCCTTAACTTTAACCTGCCCAAGCAACAAAGACCTCTGAAGCTGAAATGCAAACAAATACCAGTCACAACCAAAGTGACACATAGCTCACAACACCAGTGTGCCATCCAACAACAGCCCAGAAGGCAAGACAAATCACCCAACACTTTAGTCATAGGTGACTCTATAATCAGGCACACTGATGTTCCACTCACCTGGCTGAACAAGTAGAAAATTGCAGTCAGCTGCCTGTGGGGTGCCAGGATCCACAACATCACACATGCACTCAAGTCACTCCCCAACAAGTACAAATACGACTCTGTCATTGTCCATGTTGGAGTGAATGACTTGAGATGTACCTCCCTGGACTACATGAAAAGAGACCTGGAAGAGCTCTTGGCTCATGTGGCCCAGGCAGGTATGACTCTAGCCCTGAGTAGCATCCTGCCTTCACCCAGAATGATACCACAATATAAGGACAAAATAATTGACTTCAACAATTGGCTAAGCTTCTGGTGTCATTCAAAGGGAATCCATTATTTGTCTGCCTGGGACGACATGATCAACAAACCACGATGCTTTGCTAGAGATGGTCTGCACCTGTCACCTCTGGGATTCAGGTTACTGGCTAAAGCTCTTGCCACCCCTATAGTGCCTTTTTTAGGCAAGGTTCAAAGGACAAAACTACCACCATAATGGATACAAGCATGCAAAATCTGAAGGTAATGCTACTCAATGCTAGAAGTCTAAACCGCAAAATGCACTCTCTCGAGGCACTCCTAAAAATGGAGAACATTAATATCTGTGCAGTAACTGAGACCTGGTTCAAGGCTCCAGAGAGCACCCCTGCAATACCAGGTTGCAACTCTTACCACACTTTTCAGCCACCAAACCAAGACCAAAACACAAAAGGTGGAGGAGTGTCCATATTCACCAAGGATATTCACACCTCCAGGCTAGTTGCCCAACACAATGCATCTGAAGTTCTCCAGGTGCAACTAACACTAGGTAAGACTGCAATCCAAATTGTAACTTGCTACAGATCCCCCACCATCCCCAAGATTCTCACTACACCTTTCTAAACATAGTGGAAAATATTAAGGTACAACCAAACAACCTAATATTGGGTGATTTCAACTACCCTGCCATTAACTGGGAAAACTACTCGGGTACCAACACCTTTTCCCAACAGTTCTTGGAATTCATAAATTCCAACACCATGGATCAGCTAATCCATTGTACCACCAGGGGCTCCAATATCCTAGACCTGGTCATTACCAACATGAGAGATAGATGCTCCACACCAGTGGTCAACCCCTCATTGGTCAGGTCTGACCATAAGCAAATCACCCTTGACATCCACATCCCACCTCCAGCCCCCAGTAAGGAAACCTCCGTAAAAAAATTTTCAAAATCCAACTTCATGTACTCAAGTCAGAAGTGACAAACTTCATGACACCCATGCAGATGGGAGCAGAAAGTTTGACTGCTGAATCCTACATTAAGGCACTGTACGAGCACATCCACTTGTGCATGAATCATGCCATCCCAAATAGAACCAAGACACTCTCCTCCAATAAAAGGAAGCCAATCTGTTGGTCCCCTGCCATAAACAAACTATACAACAGAAGAAAGAAACTGTTGCAGAAAAGAGGAAAATCCCAGCATGCAAAAAACTCCCCAACCAGCCTTAGTAAGAAGCTGAGATCCCTCATAAAATCCTCCAAAACTAGTTACGAAAATAAAATTTCCAAAGACAACTACAAGGCATTCGATAGTTATGTCAAGAATCCAAATGGCAATGCTCAGATTTGCTCTGAGCTACAACAGAATGGCACTAAATATACTGATCCCAAGGATATTGCCAATATCCTGGAAAATCAATTTAATGTTAACGTCACACCCCTCTCACCCCCTAAAGGGCACATCTCAATACTAAAAGATTGCCAAATTCCGGTAATCATGGCCACACAGGCAGAAACCGCACTCTCCAAAGCTAAGAATACAACATCCATGGGACCAGATGACATCCCTGGCTGTGTACTACATGAACTACAAAATGAACTAGAACCTCACTTAAGTGTCATGTTTAATAAAAGCCTACCTCAGGCTTCGTGCTCACTGAGTTGCGCACAGCTGCAGTCATCCCACTCCACAAGGGGGGATCTGCCTTGGATCTCTGGAACTACCATCCCATCAGTCTGATGAGCCTGATCTGCAAGGGCATGGAACATATTATCATGGAACTTATAAACAAAGACATTGGCAACCTTCAAACACTGGACTCCACCCAGTGTGGGTTCGTGAAGGGCCGATCTTGTCTCCTGAACCTGACTGACTTCTTTGACTCAGTCTCCAGAGCTGTGGATGAGGGCAAGGCGGTCCACACAGTCTATCTGGACCTCGCCAAGGCCTTCGACACCACCCCCCACTTTGGAATCATAGATAAACCTACTAAGCTGGGCATAAATCCCTACGTCACTCGATGGGTTGCCAACTGGCTTACCGACAGAACCCAGACTATAAAAGTAGCCAACTCCAAATCCAGCTCCAGACAAGGGACAAGTGGAGTACCTCAGGGTTCAGTCCTGGGACCGCTCTTATTTGGCATCTACTTCTCTGAAGTACAGGCCAACACTAAGGGACTCTGGCTAATAAAGATCACAGATGCCTGCAAACTGGGAGCTATTATTGAATCCCCAAATGATGTGGATATTCTACAAAAGGGCCTTACAGAAACAGATGCTTGGTGCCAGAGCCTTGGGCTCAAGCTTAATGCCAAGAAATGTATAGTTATCCCCTTTGGGAAAAAACATGTACCCATGAATTACCACATAGGTGGCAGTACACTAAACACTGAAAGTGTGATGAAAGACTTAGGAACACAGGTGGACAGTGGTCTCACCTTTGATAACCACGTCACCACAACAGTCAGGAAATCCTTCCATGTGGTACACCTCATCATTAAGGGCTTTTCTTCCAGAATAAAGGAGGTCATTGTCCCACTGTACTCATCCCTCATTAGACCCATTATAGAGTACAATGCCCCATTTGGTATGTATCTCACAAGACATCTGCAACAGCTGGAAAGGCTGCAAAAATACCTCACTAAAAGAATCACAGGCCTAAAGCAGATGCCCTATACTGACCGTCTAAAAAAACTCCAGCTATACTCTGTGGCATATTGTCTACTCTGAGGTGATCTCTGCTTAACATACAAGGCCATATCAAACCCTGAGATGTTGGACATGGTCCATTTAAAGAAATCCTAATCCCTCAGAGTGACATGCTCCAGGGATCTAAATCTTGTCATCAGAATGAGCAAAACATGCTGGAGGGGTAGGTTCCTGATCCAGAAACTCCCCGTACCCTGGAATAGACTGCCCATACATGTCAAGCAGAGCTCCTCCTTGGCCCTCCTTCAAAAGGAACCTTGACAATTGGATGGGAGATAGGAAATTGACCCCAGGGATTACGTCAGTCACCCTGCTAGACAGGGGTCAAGGGAAATAAATATTGTGGGAAGAAATGTCCAGGGAATTGTTATGGCTAGGCTTGTATAAGCCCTAGGGCTGATAGCCTAGTACCAACCTATGAACCTATGAACCTATACCTAGCTTTAGAGGATTTGATGAGGGATCTTAACTTTTTGTTGAGGCAGCTAAGGGAGTTTTTCCAGTCTTAGGACTTCACCTTATTCCGCATCTGTTTCCTCCTGTTGTAGAGTTTGTTTATGGCAGGGGACCACCAGATTGGTTTCCTTTTTTGGAGGAGAGTGTTTTGGTTCTATTGGGTATGGCGAGATCCATGCATTTGTGTATGTGTTCGTACAGTGCATTGGTGTATGATTCTGCAGTCACACAACTATTCCCCATTTGCATGGGTGCCGTGAAGTTAGCCACCTCTGTTTTTAGGATCCCAAAGTTCACTTTGAAGAAGTTTTTCATGGTGGTTACCTTTGTTGGGGGGTTGGGTGGGAGGCATGTGGATTTCCAAGGTGATTACTTTGTGGTCAGATCTAACCAGGGAGGAGCTGACTATTGGTGTAGAACAATGGTCGCCCATGTTAGTAATGACCAGGTCAAGGATGTTGCTACCGCTAGTGGGAGTAAGAACGAGCTGGTCCAGGGCATTGGAATTAATGAACTCCAGGGAACGTTGGGTAAGTGTATTGGTACATGAGTAGTTTACCCAGTTAGTGATGGGGTAGTTGAAGTCACCTAGTAAGAGAGTGTTAGGTGGGACCCTAATATTCTCCAGGGTGCTTAGGAACATGGAGTGCAAGTCTTGGGACATGGTTGGGGACCTATAGCAGGCTACAGCCTGAATCGCTGTCTTACCCAATGTTAGCTGCACCTGAAGTATGTCTGATGCTTTATGTTGGGCTACAGTCTGGAGGTGTGTGCATCCTTTATGAATATGGAAACACCACCACCTTTGGAGCTTCTTTCTAAGTTCTGGGGTCGAAAGGTATGGAATGAGTTATAGCCTGGTAGTGCAGTGGTGCTTTCTGCTGCCTTGAACCAGGTCTCTGTTACAGCACAAATGTCGATGTTCTCCATTTTAATGAGTGTCTCAACTGAGTGCATTTTGAGATTTAGACATCCAGCATTGAACAACATGACCCTCAGATTGCATTTGCTTGTAGCTGTTACGGTGGTAATTTGGTCTTTGGAACACTGCCTAAAAAAAGCACTAGAGGAGTGGCAAGGGCCTTGGCCAGTATCAGGAAGCCCAGGGGTGACAGATGCAGGCCATCTCTGGCAAAGCATTGAAGTCTGTCAGTCATGTCATCCCAGGAAGACAGATACTGGATCCCCTTAGAATGACACCAGAAACTTAGCCAATTGTTGAAATCAATCATTTTCTGCTTGTACTGTGGTATCATTCTGGGTGATGGTAGGATGTTGCTCAGGACTAGTGTCATACCCACCTGGGCTACATAATCTGAGAGCTCCTCCATGTCTCTTTTCATGTAGTCCAGGGAAATATGTCTCAGGTCATTCACACCCACATGTACAATGACAGAGTCATATTTGTACCTGTTGTTGAATGACCTGAGTGCATGCGTTATGTGTTGGATCCTGGCACCTGACAGGCAGCTGACTGTTATTTTCACCTTATTCAACTAGTGAGTGGGACATCAGTGTGCCTCACTATCAAGTCACCTATGACTAGTGTGTTGGGCGTGCTGTTTTGCCATAGGGGCGTTGGTTGAGTGGCACACTGTTTAGGAGAGTTATGTGTCTTGGGATTAGTGTTGTGTTGTAGTGGTTGAGTGCATTTCTGCCTTGGAGGGCTCTGCTGCTTGGGTAGATTTTTACTGAGAGTCTCCACGAAGGACGGTGTGTGGTTTGTGTTTTTATGTGAAGGCAGTGCTGGTGTGTGTGTGTGTTCCAGAGAGCTATGTGTTCCATGTGGTATGGTTCAAGTGTTGACCTTCTCCTCTTGACCAGCTATTCCAGTCTTGGCTGGAGAGTGCGTGGCTTCCAATTTGGATATATAAGTGCATCTCTGGCAAGCCCGAGTGTTGGAAGATAAGAGGAGAGTGTTGTCGGTGTACATGAGGCAGTTGTTACAGGGAAGCACAGGGAACTGACCTTTAGATATGCTTGGTGGACACATCCAACCACATTGAACCTTTCACCAAAGCATCTCCTGACACTTTTGATAAGGATGTGCCTCCTTCCTCTGTCACAATTATAATTTTATTACCACACCATTTCCCCTAAGTTATGACTACCTTTCCTACCTTTCCCTCCTTGCAATACAAAAAGGATGTACCTCTCTCTATAATCTCCTATTAATCCATAGCTGTCTAGAAATTAACCATAGTCCATAACAAACCTCTTAAACCTATATTCATCAGTCCCCCCCTTAATAATTGCTGTGTGGGATGAAGCCCTGACTATGTCCTGGGTGGCACAGAGGGATAAAGCCATGACTATGGCCAGGGTAGTATAGAGAGAAAAAATGCCCTGACTATGGCCTATTTGGTATAGAAGGATACAGCCCTGACTATGGCCCAGGTGACATAGAGGGATATGCCCTGACTATAGTCCAGGTGACATAGAGGGATAAAGCCCTGACTATAGCCTGGGTGACATATAGGGATAAAGCTCTGACTATGGTCCAGGTGAAATAGAGATATAATATCCTGACTATGGCCTAGGTGGTATAGAGGGATAAAGCCCTGACTATAGCCTGGGTGGTATAGAGGGATAATGCCCTGACTATGGTCCAGGTGACATAGAGGGATAAAGCCCTGACTATGGCCCAGGTAGCATAGAGGGATAATGCCCTGACTATGGTCCAGGTGACATAGAGGGTTAAAGCCCTGACTATGGCCCAGGTAGCGTACAGGGATAAAGCCCTGACTATGGCCCAGGTGACATAGTGGGATAATGCCCTGATTATGGCCTAGTGGTATAGAGGGATAAAGCCCTGACTATGGCCCAGGTGGCATAGAGGGTATAATGCCCTGACTATGGCCTAGGTGGTATAGAGGGATAAAGCCCTGACTATAGCCTGGGTGGCATAAAGGGATAAAGCCCTGAATATGGCCTGGGTGACATGTAGGGATAATGCCCTGACTATGGCCTAGATGGTATAGAGGGATAAAGCCTTGACTATGGCCTGGGTGGTATAGACGGATAACACCCTGAGTATGGCCTGGGTGGCATAGGGTTAATCAGTGGCTTAGGCATCTGAAGAGTTGGCATGGAAGGACAGGCATGCCCATCTGGGTGGTAGGCACTTGACAGCACCTCATGACTGAGACCAGGGATGCACAAGGGGGCATTGTCTTTAACAGAATAGGTAGGAGATATTGGCTGAGTCAGTGCAGAGGTGAGATTATATGCCAGCACATCCCCATTGCATGTCTGCCCTGGATGTCCAACAGATGAGTAGAGGTGAGGGAAACTTAGAGCATGAACAGAAAACTCTCCACAGCAAGCAATATGGCACCACATCAGCAGCCTCAGTCTCCTCACTGGCACTGAGTATATGCTGGAGAAATTACAGAGGAAGATAAGAGTGCTCAGGTGATCAGGTGGGAAAGGAGAGGTCCTCGTGGCACCAATGGTCAGCTAGTAGAAGCCAAAAATAGATTACTGTTATCAATTCAGAATCCCAAAAAATAAACTTGAGTACCTCAAAGCCAATCTCTAAACCCGCACTCAAGATATGATAGGAATCACTGAATCCAGCCTTAAAATAGATATTCCAGACTTCAGCCACTGTTTCCCAAGATACAACGTGTTTTCAGTGCAAACCCAATAAGAAAATGCTTCTCCTAATTAAATCCAACTTAAAAACAACTCTAACAGTAAAAAACAATTCTGCCAGTGAAACCAGCCTTCAGTCAATTTAAAACTCAGCAATTCCCACAGTCTCTTCCTTACCTTCACTTGCCTTGCCCTCCTACTAATGATGATAAATTCAAAGACATCTTCTGGATCAAATTCTTTCACATACTAAATCAACTAATTGTATAATAATCCTAGGTAATATTAATACCAACCTCTTTAGTTCTCTCAAGATTTTCATTCTATACTACATAACCAAACGTGGCCTTACTCAGCTGATAACAGAACTGAACAGACCTATCTTCAGAAAAGACAATCTCTTCCTCCCTCACATTATTATCACTAACATCCCCGATTAGATTACTTCCATTTCAGTTCTGCCTCAGATATGCTATAGCTGTCTTTCCAAAAAGCAAACTGCTTTTAGTTTTATAGCTGTAGTCACCATCTGAAGATATCTTTGAGACCAGGAAAATGAAATCTGTCACTGCCTCCATGTTTTCTCCATTTGTTTGCAAATAACTGATATGACTAGATGATACAATTTTATTTTATTTTTTTATATTATATTTATTTATTTGTAAAGTCAAGAAACTAATCAACTTTTGCACTTTATGCTTTCACTTTTGTACCAACTCTAGGCCACTTTTAGCCATTAAAAAGGCATTATCTGTATATTTTGCCCATCAATTTTGATTCCATAATCTGGTTTGTCTAAACACCATTTTACATGATTTAGCTCACAAAGTAATTTCTTCAAAATGCATCATTGCATTTGTGGCTGCCATTTCCTGCAGCCCCTGAAACAGTTTACTTCAGTTGCTTTTGTCTTTGGCTCCATTAAGTCTGTACACAAGTCAGTCTGTGATACAGATTATGAAGCACTGTAGCCCTGGTGCATAGGTATATCCAATGGATTCATGTCAACTCATCAAAGGTAATTTTGACGAATGGAAAAAAAATGAAAACAATTCATCGAAACTACCTTCGACGATCAACTCAAATTTTATTTTATTTTATTTTTTTTTTTTTTTTTTGCGGAGGACAAGCCGTCCTATACCTCCTGTATCCCCATGTGGGGAGAAACCTCCCACACTCTCTGACATACCTCTCAAACTCTTAGAACAAGAAATCTGGATAAAGCCATAAATAAAAGTGGGACAAAGGCCCAAAAATTGAACATTTTTTAAATATTGTTCTTACAAACTTACAAAGTTGATAGACTAACAGGTTTTGCATTAGCATTAATTTTTTGAAAGGTATAAAGTTTGAAACTTAAATGTCTGTCATTATTTTCTAACCTAAATCTTTAATGATTTGCCACTAATTTGCCAGAATACCACAATCTTATAAAAAACACACTAAAAATGTGAGACAAAAATCAGGACATTCTGTGAAAATTTGTACAGTTGAGAGGTGAGGTATGCTCCCTGGACTTATGTATACCAACTCCAAGGTCACAAAACAGTAGAGAAAGAAGCAAACTCCACTATCATTAAATGTAATGTTGGTGTACAGCACTTGTTCTTCTTGCATTCTCCAAAATTATGTTCAGTCGCACTACATGCCTCCATATCCAGCTTCCCTGTTCCCATTTTATTTTTGTCCAAGTTTTGCAGAGTCCTTTTGGGATACATTTTAAATTCAGAAAAAGATCTTAACTCATATTACTGTAAACATTCTAACTAATTCCTGACATGCAGCATTTAAATAATAATTTAGCTAACTCCCAAGCAGTTTAAGGTAGGGTCAAAGTAAATATTCCAGTGCAATAAAATCCAACCCGATGGTGTGGAAGTGCTGAAGTATAACCAAGTAAGAAATAGTAGCACAACGTTGCGAGTCCACAGATATCATTTATTAGTACAAAATACACAAATAGTTAAGCGCTTTCATCAAACAGTATGACTTCGTCAGAACAATTAAAATATGAACTTTCAGGCTTAAATAACCCACAGTTTGAATTCATTGGTCTAGAAATCAACAAATCATATTTCAAACATGCCAAATCTCATGAATAATGAAACAAATAAATAAGTCCAGCATTAAACTTGTGTACCATTACAATATACATAAAAAAAAAAAAAAAATCACCTTTTTATATACAAGTTATAATGCAAAAGTGCAAAAGTATAAACTGTTAACATTTTTAAAAAAAGAACTTTCTTGCATATTAAAAATTACTTCACTGACCAAACAGCCAGTGTATTATACTAAATTTGCCTTCTCTTTCAAAACAGACATAATTGAAAGGTATTCATTAATAACCGGGGGTTGGTCAGCAGCTAGTCGAAGTTGCCACATCAATTCCTTCTTATGCAACCTATTTTGCCAATCACCCCCCCCTCACATCTACTGTGACAAAATCCAAAATACCAAACTTAAAACCACTAAAATTTCTACACAAGCCACTGTGTTTGTATAATGAATTAGTATTTTTTCCACATTTGATATCATATAAATGCTCATATATCCTGTTCTTCAACATCCTTTCCGTCTTTCCGACGTAGAATGAAGAACAGGAATTACATTTAGCAAGATATACCAGTTTACTATAACAACAGTTCCCATTTTTCAAATAAATATGACACTTGTTAAGATTATTAATAATAATGTCACGTTCAAGCATTATATAGGAACAATAATGACATCTACCACAAGGCTTACTACCATATGAGTTTCTCTGTTTTTCATTGGAGTTTCTAGAAACCTCCACTAAGGATTTTATGTTACTACCTACTTTGGTGGAGAAAATAGGCTTATCACCAAGAACCCGGATTATTTCAGGATTGGTTCGGAAAATATTCCAATTCTTTGACAAAGTTGTTTTAACTTGAGAATAAAGGGGACTAAACTGCACTACACATGCCTGTTGGAAATTAGTGCCAACCCTGGTGTTACCAAAATCAACAGTATCAACTGGTTTATGATTAATGCTACCCAATAATGGTTTGTACATGGTACCCCATTTGTCACCAACCTCATCGAGTATTGAATCAATGAAGTACCCCGGGTAGCCTCTCTCTAAGAACATCTTCCTTAAATTCTGGAATTCCAGCATCACGTCCTCTTTTATAGTGGTCATTCTGGCTATCCTATATGATATGATATCAAATGTGGAAAAAATACTAATTCATTATACAAACACAGTGGCTTGTGTAGAAATTTTAGTGGTTTTAAGTTTGGTATTTTGGATTTTGTCACAGTAGATGTGAGGGGGGGTGATTGGCAAAATAGGTTGCATAAGAAGGAATTGATGTGGCAACTTCGACTAGCTGCTGACCAACCCCCGGGTATTAATGAATACCTTTCAATTATGTCTGTTTTGAAAGAGAAGGCACAGAATGACAGTGATGCTAAAAGAGCTGTACATCACATGATTATGGAGTTTCTCTGAATCCCGGACAACATATCTCTGTTAGTTACATGGCAGTGGCCTGTGGAGAATACTATAGTCATACTTAGCCTGAACAGTGAAGAAGGGTTAAGTTGTGTTCCTTGGGTAGAAACATTGAGACCTAACTACAAGGTACTGCTTTAAGGCTGCAGTGGGTGAAGTCAGGTTGATCATAGAAGTAATATACAGCCTAAGTAGTTATCACATGTTAAAATGCAAAAATCTTTGTGAACAGGAGTGGGTAGTTTGATGGTACAAAGTGAGTGGCACAAAGGGCAGCTAGCCTAGTACTCACCTGTGAGAAGCATTTTTTTTCATGGAGAGGACAATGGATGACTGAAGCTGCCATCCTAATATGGCTGGAGTGACATAAAGTTGAAAGATGTGACACTGAGTAAAAGTGCCATGTCTTAAATAGTTGCATATTTCCTACTGTTAATAATAAATAAGTGGAGAATATAAAATGTTTCCTCCTGCATGAGTGAGTGACTTTGCCCCACTTTAAACACTTAATTTCTTTTGTTAGTGTTTTGCTAAACACACCTTCCATCATCTTGTATAATGAAATGGTTTTCATTGAACTGAGTCTTGAGATATGGCCTCACAACTTTAATGAACATATTTCTGGCATGGAAATTGTTGAGTGTACGTAGTAAACGTTTAATTTATTATGATAGCTTATATGTGAGTTTATTTACTCTAAAAGATAGTCTTATACATTGCTGTATCTTTTATATATATTTAAGCTCTACGTTTCTTTGCTTTATTGATAAAATATTTTGTAAAATAAGTGTCCTTCGTGTATTTTGCCCTGATTCAAATACAACAGAATTCATTAAAAAAACTAAAAGTAATGTTTCCCGTACCTATAGAATGCCATGCTGCACTCACTGCTTAGTCTGAAAAAATGATGTGCTGCAACGTTTTGAATAAAGTATTAAAGGTATCTGAAGTCAGGAAGCAGTGTTGGAAAACCAAATGCAAAATCTTGTTTGATGGATAACTGTATAGTGAATACAAAATGGCATTTTGATCTTAAAAACTGTCATAAAGAGGAACAAATGACTGCTACAAAGTTCATAGCTATGTTAGCTATTGCAGCTGTAGTGTGTCTCATTTTGAAAACTGCCAACGTTGCATACCCATTTTGAAGTAGCTGCTGTGAGCTTCTCCATACAAAGTCACTGCTTTACACTCTGGCTAAATAATTCAGAAACATCTTTATCATCAATCACATTAAAAGCAAATATTCAATAAATGTTTTGTGAATTTAGAGTGCAATACAAATTACAGTATATTACTATTGCACCTGACAGCATAAATTATCATCACAGTACGATAGTCATATCAAATCACGCACACAGATATAAATGACATCTAAACAGTGACAGCTACAGTGATGTGGAAACTGGTGGCACACACACACATTTTCAGCATATGTTGGTGTACCTTTTGCATTCAGGCATAACATATCCACCTCACACATGCTTCTAAGTCTCTGCTACACCTGCCTAACTGCCAGTGTGTTCATCATCCATTAAGTACTCCTCCTTAGGTGTGTGAGAATGTGGTGGAAGGCCATTAGCACAACAATCTGGGAGGGCATTGTGCTTTAATGTGATCATATTATACAGTAGCTGCACAAACTGTAGTTATCCAAGATGCTTTTTTGACTGTGTAGAGGGAAGCAATGTTAAAATATGGCAAGGCACCTGAATTTTGACTTCAGCAGTCATTTTCTTGCTGAACTTGTGTGCTTCATTGTACGTCCCTGCAGATGACTGAGGATTTCTTATTATTGTCATTACCCATGATTCCAATGGATAACTAATTATATCCCTCACTACTGCAGTCCATGCATTGTTTTATTCACCACTGAATGCAGTAGTTCATGTTCTTATACATGCTCACCCTCTAGATGACCTCTTGCTATACGGGTCTATATCACTTCCACGAAAATACAAGTACTAGAACACCTATCCATCAACCTCAATACAACGAATGGTCCTTTCATCAAACCTACATACCAGAGAAACTTTTCCCAGAGCAAAGATTTAGCTGTCCAGCATGTCAAGAAATACACACACTGCACTATATTAACCCATCAAAGTGGGAGCTATGCCACTCCCCACTTAAATATACCAACACCCCCAATCAAGGAAACCACCATGAAAAACTTTTCAAAAGCAAACTTCATGTTACTTAAGGTGGAAAGGTTCACAGCCCCCATGCTAAAGGACAATGCTGTCTAAGCTGCTGAAACCTTTACAAAGGCACTCTATGAGCATCTGCAGGAATGCATGGATCATGCTATCCCAAGTAAAACCAAGACTCACTCCTCCAAGTAAAGGAAACCAATCTGGTAGACCCCTGCCATAAACAAGCTATACAACAGAAGGAGGAAACTAGTACAGAAAAGAGTAAAATCACAAGAAGGAAAGACGTCCCTGATCAATATCAGCAAGAAACTATGATCCCTCATAAAATCATCCAAGAATAGTTTTGAAAGAAAAATTGCCAGTGACTCCAAAGATAACCACAAAGCGTTCTTTAGCTATGTCAAGAACCTAAGTGGAAACTCTCAGATCTGCTCTGAGTTAGTGCAGAATGGCACAAAATACACTGAACCAACTGATATTGCCAACATTCTGGCAGACAGTTTTAGTGCAAACTTCACCCCCCCCCCTCACCCCCTAAAGGGCCATAACCATATCAGAAGAATGTAGGGCCCCATCAATCACTGACACACAGGTTAAAACAGCCTTATCCAAAGCCAAAAACACAGCTTCAATGGGACCGGACGGTGTCCCAGGCTGTGTCTTACAAGAGCTCCAAAATGAACTAACCCCTCACCTAAACACACTGTTCAAACTCAGCCTCTCTACAGGCTATGTACCCACAGAGTGGTGCACAGCAACAGTTATCCCACTCCACAAAGGTGGAGCCATAATGGACCCTGGGAACTATCACCCTATAAACCTGACTAGCCTGGTCTGCAAGGCTATGGAATGCATCATCATGGAACTTATTAACAGAAACATTGGGAACCTCCAAAACCTGGACCCTACCCAGTTTGGCTTTGTTAAGGGCAGATCATGCCTCCTAAACCTGGTGGACTTCTTTGAGATGGTTACCAAGGCATTAGATGAGGGAAAGGAGGTCCACACAGCCTACCTAGACCTCACAAAGGCTTTTGACACCATTCCCCATTCTAGTATTATAGGTAAGCTCACCAGCTTGAACATAAACCCCTACGTCACGAGATGGGTTGCCAACTGGCTCATTGATAGAACCCACATGGTAAGAGTTACAAGCTCTACTTCCGACTCTAAACCGGTTACAATTGGCATCCCCCAGGGCTCAGTCCTAGGACCCCTCCTGTTCGGTATATACTTCTCAGAGGTACTGACAAGCATAGGAGGACTATGGCTGACCAAGTTCACAGATGACTGCAAACTAGGGGCCATAATTGATTCTCTGGCTGATACAGACACCCTCCGGATGGGTCTCACTGAGATGGATCCCTGGTGTCAAAATCATGGCCTCAAGCTAAATGCCAAAAAGTGCATAGTCATCCCCTTTGGAAAAAACAAAGTACCCGCAAACTACCACATAGGTAGTAGTCCCCTAAATACAGAAAATGTAATAAGGGATCTGGGGATCCAAGTAGATAATAATCTCTCCTTTGATAATTATATTGCCAAGGTGGTTAAAAAATCCTTCTATGTGGCCCACCTACCCTAAAGGGTTCGCATCTAGAACAAAAGAGGTTATTGTGCCTCTCTACTCATCACTCATTAGACCCATCATAGAATACAACGCCCCATTTGGGATGTACCTTACAAGACACCTGCAACAGCTGTAAAGACCACAAAAGTACCTCACCAAGAGGATTACTGGCCTCAAACAGATGCCCTATGCAGCCTGACTCAAGAAACTCCAGCTGTACTCGGCTGCATACCGCTTACTCAGAGGCGATCTCTGCCTGATGTACAAGGCCATGTCCAACCGAGAATTGATGGACATGCTCCACCTAAAAAAAAACAAATCCCGGTGAGCCACATGATCTAGAGATATAAACCTCACCACAATGATAAATAGGACATGCTGGAGGGATAGATTCCTGTATCAGAGACTCCCCATGCTTTGGAACAGGATTCCAATATACATCGGGCAGAGCCCCTCACTAACACTCTTCAAGAGAAACCTTGACGGGTGGATGGGAAACAGAAATTTTACCCCGGAGATCACTGCAGTGGCTCTGCTGGACAGTGGCACAGGGAACTAATGGCTCTGCTGGACAGAGGCACAAGGAACTAATCTAAGGGGGTGGAGAAAGTCAACACATTCTGGCTAGGCTTATAAATGCCCTTGGGCAGATAGCCTAGTACTTATCTATGAACCTATGAACTCTGAGATCGCACTACAGTGGTAAAAATGTCAATTTCTGGATGTTGGACAGCTAACTCTTTGTCCTGGGAAAAACATTCACTGATGTGAACATTCAATAAACAGCTGTTCACTGTATTCGGGTCAATGGATAAATGTTCAAGTACTTGCATTTTTGTGGAAGTGATGTGGACTCCTTGCTATACTGCTTATCACAAATCTGTTCCTCAGGAGATAGGTTTGCTATTTAACAATATCGTGAATGCTACCATGGTAAGAGAATGAGATATAAAAGATCTTGTCTTCTACTGAACACATGAATTTACTTTTCGGTAAGTGGTACCCCTTACAGTTTGTATCTCACATCGTCTCGCTACTCTAGGGATCTTAATGAGCATATTCTCAGTCAATGGTGCTAAAACACAAGGAAGTTCTGCGATATCACAGACAGTTTCTGTGACTATATGGTGATTGACTTCTTTTGTTGGGATCTTTTAATGGTTTTCAGGCTTGTGTTACACAGCAGTCAGGAACTTATGTCTATGATTCCGTATGCTGCAGTCTGGGATACTCCCACTGTATCACCTGGCACAGGAATGTCCAGGTACAAGTATGTTTCTGTTGAGATAGGGTTATCTAGCTGTCTGTCTGGTCTCATATAGAGGGCACACATATGGCATACAGCCAGTGTCAGATGCCTGTCCATTTAGTACCTGTTTATAACCTCCTGGTGATGTTTGGCTGGTCATTCCTCATAGCAAGGTCTATAGCAGCTGATAACAGCTCCTAGGTAATCGGTATGTTTATTTACTTAACAGTAGTGGCCATAAATGATAGCATTCTCTACTCCAGATTAAGTATTTTGTTTTGAGTACAATTAAAGCATGTGGGAAACTGATTAATTTTTTAGTCCACCTTATAAGTGTATTATGATTGCCTACTGATTTATGAAATTTCACTGTAATGGAAAACTTGCAGACTTTTTTCATTTGTGTACATCACCTGAAACCCATCTTTTGGAATTATATATACTTTGCAATGTCTTTGACTGGTCTTATATCTCACATGAACAATGCTGGAATCCAGTCCCTTAATACAAATATTAATATAACTTAAATCAATGTAAGATTATATAGCATTACATAACATTATCATACAACAACACAGTGTATTATAACAAAGCATAACATATAACATATTAAATTTATTGCTGGTGGAGTAAAACTATTAGTCTATGGATTGTGGCGGGTCATTGCAGTTACTATCCCAGAGCTGATCATCACTCTGTAGGTTAATCTTTCTGTATCATCTGTTCCATGACTTTTTAAAAACCTTCATTGACTTTTTCTTTCCAACACTTTTTATCCAATACCTTTTCTGTGGAACATTTCCTTATATCAAAAGTGAATTTCTTCCTTCTGTTGGAGCATTAGTTATGCTCCATCTACATCTGTCTTTCATGTTTTCTTGTCATATCAGTTTTCTCATTGTACCCTTTCATCAGTTTGTGTACCCAAATCCTATCTCTTATTTCTCTTCTCTTCACAAGGGAAAATAGTACCAACCAGTTCCCTTATCCTGCATAACCCCTGACAAACCTATTAACATTTTTGGAATCTGTATCATTATGCTATGCAAAAAATTCACTTCTCTTTTTCTCGGGAGATGAGCATAGATTCATACATGGCTAACTGTCCTTCACAAGCCATTTTAAGCCTAGCCAATTATTGCTTGTGAGACTCAAACCCTGCACCTTGTGTTTGCAAGGCAAGCACCTTAACCATTAGTCCATCACAGGAACCTTGAATGTGCTTTAGAACTGAACACGTTACAGAGCTGTGAGTTGGAGCTTGAATTATGCTTCTGAATATAAGCTGGTTCCTTTGCAAAAAGAGTGCAGTACACTTAGTGGAAGAGAAATAATGTGCAATTCAATGCAAAATGAAAATAATTAGTAACCGATATTAGAGACAGCGGTTATCAGATGTGTAGCAGCAACTTCCACTCGTAGTAGTGAGTGCAAATATCAAGAAGTCATCTTCCTGAAAAAGAAATGTGTATCGGTAGCAGCAAAGCAAGGTGTAACTAGTCAAGTGCAGTGGGGTAGAAACCCTAAGCTTACTAAAGGGAGTACTTCTCGCAGATACACCTAGCAATAGAGTTATACCGAGAGAGGATTCTATAGCATGTGAATCAAATGAATCAGATTAATGAGTTTTCCTGAATATCTCCACAAGAAAACCTACTTTGGAATCCGAGTTCGGGATACTGGTCCTGTGTCTCAGAGCCATAGCTGTATTATCTAACTCCTGGTACCTGTCCTCATGCTGGCTGCCCCTTGACTATAAGTCAAAGAGCCAAAAAATGGTCCCTCTTACTAATCTGGTGCTCCTTCCTTTTCTGTTTTGGAGAGCTACAGAATATAACATACATGAAGTGCTGAAGCAAGTACTTCAGTAAGCAGCAGTAGAGCAGTATCACGATGCACTTCTGTGCTAGCATTGAAATTCTGATACAGAAGCTCCTCCCCTAATACTTTATGCAGTACTACCAATAACTCCTCCCCTAATACTTTATGCTTGGGGTGGCTGCCCCTTCATAGCATACTAGCTACGCTTCTTCTGTGCCCTAATGGACAGATGTGGATCCTAAGAAAACATGTCATATGTAGCAGTGTAAGTCAGCTCAGCCAAGTGACATGATGGTTCAGCAGCATACCTCTCAACTGTACAGATTTTTGCAGAATGTCCAGATTTTGGCCTCATATTTTTAGTCCATTTTTTATAAAATTGTGGATTTATGGCAAATTAGTAGTAAATCATTAAAGACTGAAGTTTGGAAACAATGGCAGACATTTGAGTTTTAGACTTCATATCCTTCAGAAAATCGATGTTAATGCAAAACTTGTTATTCTATTAACTTTCTGAGTTTGTAAGAGCAATATTTAAAAAATGTCTCTATTTTTGGGCTTTTGTCCCACATTTATTCATGGCTTTGTACAGATTTCTTGCTCTAAGAGGTTGAGAGGTATGTTCAGCAGGAATATGGCTGTATTTGTGTAAGTGTGTGCATCATGGGTAATGGTGGAGAGCATCTAGCTACAAGGCAGTTAACAGAGGACAAAAGAAGTGTGTGAGTACAGGCTACTCATTTGGCTAAGTTAAGTGGTTAGGGCCTATATGTGCTCTACATAGATTACAATATCGCTGCTCTTTATTTAATTGTTTGTTTGTTCTCATTACGTGTCATTTAGAGGGAATTAATGATGTTCTTCATGTTTCACTGTTGTAGTCATTACATTTGGGTTATCTGCTTGCAGGTAGCCCTCAGTTGGCCTGATTAACAAAGTCCTGGGTCCTGCGTCGGTTGCTGTCCCTTCTTCCATGACTTCAGCTCATCAGGGGTATAAAACATGCAGCCGACGCCATTACATCAGTCTTTCTTGCCGTGCGGTGCCCGAAGCAGAAGCAGTTCACAAGTGCCGGTCGGCCAACTCCTGAAATTTTCATTTTCGAGTTTCAGAACCGAAGTCTTCAACTAAAGCTAAGTACCCCAATGGGGAAACTTTTTCTTGCTCCTCACCAATGTCAGTAAAAGTTAATAATTGCATTACTTGTGGAAAGCAAATACCTCATAAAGATTTTAATTCATACTGTATTCCTTGCCTAGGCCCTGACCATGATGTACCTTGCTGTCGGTTTTGTGCTTTATTTAATCAGCGCACTATCCGTTGTTGGTATATTTTTACCTCTAAATATTTCAGTTCTCGGTTTAATTATCCAAAAATGTCATCGGTTAGCCATCCGACTACCGAGATTCTTAAAAAACACAAAGATAAAGACAGAGACAGGCTGCCGAGGTCCAAAACTGCCGATGACGCTTCTCCTAAGCCAGTCGCCAGTTCACCGGTACTCAGTGAGGTGCTTTTGCAGCCCCTGATACCCGCTACTTCTGATTCACAGGCCTCTACTGAGACCCATTTGTATGTCACAAGATGCTTCAACTATGGAACCCGCAGATGTCTCTACCTTGGATGGGTCCGGAGCCACTGTGCAGGCACCGGCTTCTGAGGGTGTATTCAGGCCTACGGACTTGCATATTAAACTGACGCTTCCTTCCTTACTTAGGTCTAAATCTCGATCCATGTCTAAAACACTGATGCCCAGGCCACATGCTCAGGCCTCTAGGCCTAAAAAACAAATGATAAGAATGGCTGAAGATCTAATAACTCTAATCAGGGATAGCCAACCCCCCCCCTTCTAAGAGGCCTAGGACTGAAGTTGATTATGAATCTTCTGATCAGGATTCTGTTTTTTCTGACTCTTCTGATTATCTGGATTTGCCCTTACCTACCTATGTCTTATGAGGATTCTGATGCAGAGGACTCTATTCCCTCTGCTTCCCCTCCTGAGGATTTTTCTTTTGGGGAAACCTTACATACTTTAAGGGAGCATTTCCACTGGGAAAGCCAGGATTTTTCTGATTCAGAAAAGAGGCTTATGGATTTCCTTCTCCTACCGCAGCATAGGCCTTTAGCTATTCCTCCTGTGCTAGACATTGTTGATGATGCTTTCTCGGAATCTAGTTTAGCCCCTTATTCCCTGCCTTCTGCTCCCAGTAAACTTGACAGATACTACAGGGTCCCCGAGTCCCACAAGTTCCTTTTCAAAAATCCTATTGCAGATCCAGAGACTATTTCACAGGGGCCCAAGGGCATTAAGGCTTCTACTGCTAAAAATCCTACTCCTTCTGATAGAGACTCCAGGGTGCTGGATAGATGGGGTAAGAAGGTTTACACTTCTGCAACCTTGGCCATTAGGGCTTTAAACTGCCAGTTTCATATGTTAAAATATCAGCAACTTGTTATTGGACTGCTTAAACAGAAAATTATGTTGATTTCTGACTGCGTGGAAAATAAAGAATTACAGGATTTAATGCATTCTGCCGAACAAGTTGGAAAACATACTTTGCAATGTGGTTTTGATTCATTAGAGACCTCTTACAGGGCTGCTGTTACTGGGTCTGTAATCAGAAGGCATGCTTGGCTTAAGGAGCAATCTTTGCCTGATCATGTTAAAGCTAAATTGTTGGATGCTCCTTTAAATCAGGACCGCCTGTTTGACAACAAGGCTGAGGAAGTTCTTAAAAAGATGGAAGATAAAGCTAAATCTATGCAAACTGTTAAATAATTTTTACAAGTTCAGCCTCCTAGATTTAGTAGGCACTGGCCCTCTAAGAATTGGTCCTTTCCAGCCCCTTCCAGGTCTTCTCAAGCCAAACCCAGACACAGCAAAAACACCAGGTTTGAGTCCCAGGGGACTCACAGAACTAAGCAGTGGTGGGCCTCCACTTCCAAGTCTGGGAATAATAAGACTCCCCCCTATGCTAAACTATCTCAATGACTTCCTTTTAAAATTTCCAAGCACTTATCAACTGACTGCCCCTTTGGGGGGAAAGATTGCTGTTCATGCAAAGAATTGGGAACTCATTACCCAGGACAAATGGGTTTTAAATATAGTGTCCCAGGGATACAGATTTCACTTCCACACATTGCCAACACCAAGTGGGTGGCGGGACCTTCCCCCAAATCAGTGGGCAGAGGCCCAAAAACAAGTACTTATTCTCTTAAGCATGGGGGCTATTCAACTGGTACCAGAAGAGGAAAAGGGACAGGGTTTCTACTCAAGACTTTTCCTGGTATCCAGAAAAGACAATTCATGGCATCCTATCCTGGACCTGTCTACTCTAAACATCTTTTTGGAGATTCCAAAATTCAAGATGCTGACTCTTCACCAATTACTTCCTATGCTAGGCAAATATGCCTGGTTGGCAACACTAGATTTAAAAGAAGCATACCTGCACATCCCAATCAGGGAATCTTGCAGAAGATACCTACGCTTCAAAGCAGGCTGCACGCATTATCAGTTCTCTGCACTGTCCTTTGGCTTATCTACTGCGCCCAGGGTATTCACAAAGTGCCTAGCTCCAGTTATTGCATTTTGCAGGCAAAGAAATATTCAAATATACCCATACCTGGATGATTGTCTAATTCAGGCAGAAAGCCAGGACATACTTTTGAATCATCTGGCCTTTGTAAAATTGGTTCTAACTTGTCTGGGGTACACCATAAATGAAAAGAAATCACACCTGGTACCCTGTCAACAAATTATATTTGTGGGAGCAAGCTTGAATACAACTTCCCAGATGGCTTACCTCACGCCAGAAAAGCAAATTCATTTGACATCCTACTTCAAACATGTGGCCACAAAAACCCTGCTATCTGCAAGACAAATGTTGCAAGCTTTGGGGTTCATGGCCTCCTGCATTCTTCTAATTCCATATGCAAGACTGCATATGAGGAAACTACAGTGGTATCTAAAAAGCCTATGGTGTCAACATTCTCAAGACCTAGAAACAATGATTCCTATCATACCTTGCCTATGCCTAGAGGTCCTTTGGTGGGCAGAGACCTGCCACCAAAACAAGGGACTACCTTTCACACCACCCCCCTGCCACCCAAACCCTAACAACAGATGCATCAGACTATGCATGGGGGGCTCACCTGGCAGAGAAGTGCATTCAGGGTAAATGGAACCCAAGTCAAATGCACCTGCATATCAATCAAAAAGAAATGTTAGCTGTACAGAATGCTCTGACAGCCTTCAAGGACCAAATTCTTCCAGGACAACTAATGGTAAAGATGGACAACACCACTGTTATGTGGTACATAAACAAGCAGGGGAGTACACATTCTTACCCCCTCTGCAGACTAGCCATGGCATTGTGGAACACAGCCTTGAGCTACCAAGTGCACCTACAAGCTCAATTCCTGCCAGGAAAATTAAATACACTGGCAGACGGACTAAACAGAAACCCCATGGACCCACATGAGTGGAAACTGGAGCCAAGGATTTTCAACATGTTGACAAGCAAATGGGGAGCCCAGATATAGACCTGTTTGCCTCTCCCCAGAACTACCAATTGGACAGATTTTGCACAAGAGCTTTGCACAAACAAGCCTGGAAAGTGGATGCTCTGTCCTTCAGCTGGAAAAACCTATCAGTCTATGCCTTCCCCCCTCTGCCTCTGCTCTCCAAAGTACTACTAAAAATCAAACAGGACAAACCAAGGATGAGTTTGATTGCTCCAGACTGGCCGCGCCAACACTGGTACCCCCTCCTGCACAGTGAGTCACAATTATCTCCATGGCACCTGCCTCTGACTCCTTCCCTGCTGTCTCAGCAGGAGAACCAGATTCTGCACCCTCAGCTTTCAACACTGAACCTTGCAGCCTGGCTAATTACTTAATCTCTCCTTTACCATCCCTCAGCAAACCTGTGATGGATATCATTTTAGAGGCAAGGAGGCCTAGTACTAGAAAATCTTATGCTGAAAAATGGAAAAGATTCTGTGCCTGGAACCAATCTCAAGGCATGAGCACAGCAGCGCCCAATTTACCTCAGATTTTACAATACTTAACTGAGATGCTTCACAAGGGCTTGTCTTTTTCTTCCATTAAAATCCATGCCTCAGCCATTTCAGCTCATTATAACACAGAACCTCCCCTCTTCTCTCATCCATTGCTCAAGCAGTTCCTCAGAGGGGCCAAAAATTTGAGACCACCCAGGAGAGCTTCACTCCAGCCTGGGACCTTAACTTTGTCTTGGATAAACTCACTCTACCTCCTTTCAAGCTAGCTGCTACTGCAGACTTAACATTTCTTTCTTGGAAAACAGCTTTCCTTTTAGCAATCACTTCAGCTAGAAGGGTATCTGAATTACAGGCCCTTATGGCAGTGGAGCCTTTCATCATCTTTCATGCGGACAGGGTGTCCCTCAGAATCAATCTGCTCTTTATGCCCAAGGTGGTATCCAGTGTGGCTTTTAATCAGTCCAGTCATTTGCCAACCTTCTTTCCCAATCCACAGAATAAAGGGGAACGGATACTGCTTTCCTTAGATGTGCACAGACAACTTAGATTCTACTTGGACAGGACTAAACCTGAAAGGAAATCTGAACAACTGCTGGTGGCATTTGCTGCAGGGGCAGAGGGGAAGGCTATTTCAAAGTAAACCATTTCCAAATGGATAAGCCATTGCATTCATTTATGCTATAATCACCATGGAAAACCTATCCCCCAGGGGATCAGACCTCACTCCACCAGGGCTGCATCTACCTCTACAGCCTTTCTCAGAGGCGTCCCTACCAGGGACATCCTAGAAGCTGCTACCTGGAGTTCTGTACATACTTTCACCAAGCATTATCATTTGCCAATTTTCTCTAAATCCAGAGCTGGCTTTGCCACTGCAGTCTTGCAGGGCCTTATAACAGGCCCTAATGCTATTTAAATTCTTCCTCCCAACCATAGCTTTGGGAATCTACCCAAATGTAATGACTGCAACAGTGAAACACAAAGAACATAGTACAGTTGTGTACACGTACCATAAATGTAGATGTTCGAGTGTATTCACTGTTGCAGTCCTGGTTACCCTCCCTCCAGCCCCCATTCTTTTGGGTATACCTCTACTTTCCTTTACTATGCTTAAAAGCCTTTTTGGTGTGTTTACTTTTTTGTTGGCAGTATATCTTTGTGCTTTTATGCTTAATTGCTTCCCATTAGGGGGGCACCTGACATCTGGGGCAAGAAAAACTGATGTAATGACGTCGGCTGCATGTTTTATGGAAGAAGGGACAGCAACCAATGCAGGACCCAAGACTTTGTTAATCAGGCTGACTGAGGGCTACCTGCAAGCAGATAACCCAAATGTAATGACTGCAACAGTGAATACACTCGAACATCTACATTTATGGTAAGTGTACACAACAGTACTTTCCATGAAGTACAAGATGTTAGTGCTTTTGCCAGATGCAGAGCTAAGGTCCTGAAAAGAAACAGACAGGATAATGTTATTACAATACATCGTCTACCATTAACATATATAATTATCCTTCTAAGCGTCACATTCCTCTCTTCGCCATTCTCTCCTTCTGCACCTATTCCTAGCCATGTCAGTGCCTCTGCGAATTTTCTTAACCAACCAAAACAGTAGTCCAAGTTAAACAACTCCAAACCTTTACCTTAAAAAGGCATGTTTGTAGATCCATGTAGAAGGCAGTCTGTCTCTACAATCTACTGCCTCTGTTTCCTTCTTGCCCCCAGTCTTCTTCTTCTTCTTCTTCTTCTTCTTCTTCTTCTTCTTCCTCTGCAGGAGTTCAGAATAATTCTTTTAATTACTCCTGAGAAGACTTTGTGCACACATCATACTTCTCCAACTTCTTCTGGTCCATGTTGAGAAGAATTGTAACTGTCACCAGTGGTCACATCCTTTCCCCTCCATCTCGCACATCATTCTGCTGGCTTACTTCTGAACTCATTCCAACATCTTGCTGTCCATCTCTTTGTATGGTCTTCAGAACTGCATAAAAAACTCAAGATGTGACTTGATCAGGACCGGTAGTATAGAAGTAGTGCACCTTTATTCTGCAATCTGTTGCCCTGAGGATACATCCCAGCAGTGTGTTTGCTACTGTCACTGTCCTTTCACACTGTTCTCAGTGGTTCATTCCAGGTCTGGTCAACTTGAACAGATCCCTTGTCTTGTTGCCATAAGTTCCACTCCCCCAACCCCACAAGATGCTTCACATCAGGATTGCTGTGGTAAAAGTAAAGTACTTTGCATTTGTCTGCAATTAATCTACACTCTCAGCTTTCAGTCCACTTTGTCTTCCCATGTTCTTCCATAAATACTTAATCCCATCCTCCCCCTTATCTTTAGGCATCCAAACAGTGATGTACTTCAAAATACCGAGATATAAAAACAGCAAACAGTAAAACATCTATCCTAAAGGATTTAAACTTAAAACAATAAAAACAAAACAAACAAAAAAACATAACTCACTACACCCCCCACATCCCCCCATTAATTATGCAGCTTTGAAATTGTACAACATTGTTGAAAACATAAATTCACACTCTCCACTGTTCCAGGGTCTCCCACAATTTAATGCCAGCAGAAACAGTCATATGATTATTAGATCACTTCTGCTGGCATTAAATATGTTCAATATTATGAATGTTTGACTTTATGCAATCCTTCCCCAAATAGATATATACAAAAATGAAAACTGCCAAGAACAATAAATCTCAGTCCATCACATCTGATTACAGGAAATAAATTTGCGACCTTTAGAAATGTGTCTTTTCCCAAAGATGTAACCATTCCATTTTTAGTATCTTTCCTCATGAGAGGCTCATGGGAATTGAAGCTCCCCATAGGAAAAAAATAAATAACTTCTAGAATTTTTCTTGGTCCTCAAGTGCAATAAAACTAACTGACCATTTCTTACCAATTGGCAAGTGTTTCTTTGATGAATGGAATATAGCCATCCTTGGAACATAGGAAAAATATTAGGCAAGAGATCACAAGGAATGTAAGATGCCTAGCCATTTATACCTTTAAACGGGCACATGTGTGTGCTCATGCCTCCCTTCTGAAGACTTAATACTGCTCACCTCTCAAACTGACCAGAGATGTATGTGACAATCCTGGTGTAAATGTGTGTCTACCCATGCAGTAATCAAGATGAGCCTTAAAGGTAATCAAAGTGGTACTGTGTTTCTACTGCAGTGGTAACATATTCCATAGGATGGGAATATGTTGTGTAACCTATCACTTCACTGATTCTTGTTAATTTGTTGGTGTAAATGTAGGTCTATGGTGCATTTTTTTCAGAGCTACTGGTATTGCAAAAAAAAAAGAAAAAAAGGCGGGTCAAATAGGACTGGGTCATTCAAGGTTCAAAAAGAGATGTGCAGGCCACCCCAAAGCAGTCTGTAGACTGCTGAGTATAAGGAAAGTTGAGCTAATCTATCAAATAGCAAAAGGATTTAAGGCATTTAATTTTATGGTAAGGAATCCTTGGGGCCTTTCTAGTTGAGCAATATGTTTTGATTTAGGAGGCATTGCATTCAATTATGGGTCTGATAAGGGAAGAGTACTGTATCAGGGTGGATTCTTTTGATCTTGAAGATATTCCCTTGGAAAGTAATTGTGTTATATGGAAGGATCTTCTTAACTGTGGTTGAAACATGATGCTGGAATGAGAAAGAATCGCTCCACATAAGTACCTGAGTTTCTTATTGCCAATGTCTGCCTGAAGAGGAGTAATTTGCAACATATAACAAGGGAAGAGCTTTATTGGTGAATATTACTAATTTTTCTCTTTTTTCACTTAATTTTAGACCATTTTCAGTAGATCAGGCGTGTGCATGTTCTAGTCCTGTTAAGTATCACTGGATGAGCTGATAACAGTGTCCAGCTTGTAGTCATCAGCAAACCCGGTCACTCAAACTTCTGAGATACCAGAATTCTGTGTGCAAAAAACTTAAGGAAGACCACATAAAAAAAAAGAACAGTGTGGATCGCAACATGGCAGTTTCTAGGTAACCATTTGAAATGTCAGTACCATTTAGAGTGAGTTCCAAGATGCAGAGACTGAATGGCTAAAATAATTTACTTGTCTATCCCAAGTCCAAGATGCTGTTTCTTGGAATGTTCCCTTTTCTCCAAGGTATAGCAATCCTGGAGTTGGTATGTATAAGTTTGCGGGTGCAAGGGGGCTTTGACCCCCCAAAAAGAAATATTAAGGAGAAGAGCTGTTTTTGAGATCTACTCTTCTCCCTTGAGTTGCGGGTTGATTTGCATTGCAGTTGGTGGAGAGCATGGTGAAAGCAAAGCTAAGAGAAGTGGTACTGATTTATGAGTAAAATTCAGGCCATTAGAATTACAAAATACAGAAATAAGGTTATTGAACGTTCTTCAGAGAAGTGGATTTATAATGTCCCATGAATTGTAGTCCTTTTTTTTATCTAGCCAAAAGTTGCAATTAAGACAAGTAGCTCAAATCAGGGAAAGTCATCTCTCAAAGGTAACTGAGCAATGCATAACTACTCTACATGTTCAAACATGGCATAATTATTAAATTAAAGATTTATAAAATCATTAAGCATAATGAAGTAGCATGCTAGCATGCATATGAATTGTATTTTCAGATTGGTTTACACAGTGACAAAGATAGCACTAGCCTAAATACAAGACATTTATACATGCAGTTAACAGCTGTGGTTCCCCACCAGTAACAACCTGAGGAGTGATTGACAGGAGCCATTAAACATGATACATTTTCTCATCACTGTCATTCCTTATTAATACAGAAAATGTGTTTTTTATGCAGACTGAGGTACTTAGCATAACATTAATGGTGACAGTACGAGTAAAATGGGAAAAGATTAAGTCCCTGCTGAAGGCCATCTGTCCTGTGAAAGCAGATTTCTGATCTGACATTGCTTGAATGCTTTGCTCAATGCTCTACCCAAGCCATCTTTACAACTCTATTTTCTCCATTACTTTCAGGATTAAAGGCTTCTCTTCAGAGACTGCAGCTCGAGTACGTGGATGTTGTCTTCGCTAATCGACCTGATAACAACACCCCTATGGAAGGTAAGTGGGAATTCCTGTAGGTTATGCAAAAGATTCTTACAGATATTTGCTGTCTTTGTAGTTGCAAATAAATAAAAGTCTGTCCTTCAGTGCCTGTTCATACAATTAAAGAAACAGAAGAGATAAATTCAAACTCCCTGCAGCAGTGACATACTGCTATGATTTGTAGAGATGCTATGTATCCTGAAATAAAGGTTTCTTACCATATTTAAATAAATCTGAGTTGTGCATTTCCTAAAACAATCCACCTAGCTGTTTTGAGAATAAGTTTTCTTTTTATCCATAGTGCCTAATAACAAAGTCAGGTATGACGCTGATGATATTAACATACAACTGAAAAACAATATCCAAATATGAAACAAAACAGATTGCATCTCTATTTTCTTCCTCTCTGACCTTGATTTAAAATGCTTTTATTAAATAATTGCTTGAGCAGTTCTAAGCCCTTTTCATTTCCAGTGCTGCTACTTATTGTTTTGTACTGAGAAGCTTACTATAGCAATAACCCATGGCTGGGTGTGGGTAATGCTGCATTTACCCACGGTTGGTATGGTTTGGTCATGAGGGTGAAGCCCGAGTGACCAAACAAAGCCAACCATGGTAATTCAGCATTACCCACACCCAGCCATGGGTAATTGCAATTACACAATGACATTATTTAAGAAAAAAGTCACTTACTTTTCTTAAATAATGTCCTTGTATAACAGCGCCGTGGTGCTATTCTATGTTTTTCCTGGTATCATGGGGCTTTCTTGATGTACTGAGCAAGCATATGAGACTTCCGTTCCCACACTTACATAGTACATCAGTGCTGTGTAAAGGAAGGAAGATCTCTGTTGGAGGTTTTTTTTGTTTGATTTTAATTTAAAAAAAATGAAATCTGGAGACTTTAAGTGGACGAGAGAAAAGGGACAGAGAAAATATAAGGATAATCAGGTGCATTTCTCTAGTTTTGCATTACATACCTGATTATCCTTGTATTTTCTCTGTCCTGTCTCTCTCAATCTTTTGAAGTTTGCAGATTTCTAAAGTTATCTTTTTTAAAACAAAAAATTAAAGAAAACTAGAATTTCTGTTGCATATAATAATAGAAGAAAGTCCGGCCACCTGGACATTTTACTATTGGTATATACTCAATATGGGTTCATATGAATCCGTCGACAGCCGAAACATCGACGCTTACCTCATTGACACCAAAGCATTGACCGTTCAGAACATCGACAATCCAGGTAAGCGATTTTCCCCCTTACAGGACCCATGGTAGCGCTTGTTTTGCTAGTGCGACGCTATGGACAACGCAAATTCTCAGCAGTCGCTACCATGGGTCCTAAGTGCTACCATGGGTCCTGTAAGGGGGAAAATCGCTTATCTGGATTGTCGATGTTCTGAACGGTCGATGCTTTGGTGTCGATGAGGTAAGCGTCGATGTTTCGGCTGTCGACGGATTCATATGAACCCACTCAATATACAATGGGCATGCTGATTGGGCTGACCAATCAGCGTGCTCATTTTTGAATGTTAATGGACAGTCATTGTATCATAGGAGTTAACCTGTGGGTGTGGTTATTCATATGCATCACATACAGGAGAGTTCAAGTCTCAGGGAGGCCATATATCAGTAATGTCAACTGGTTTAGCAATCAACATTTACACTCTCACTTGACATTCAGTAATTTAACTATAAACTAGGCAGTCAGGATTTTATACATACATACAAAATGTACATGTATTTATGTTACATATATCTATCTATCTATCTATCTATCTATCTATCTATCTATCTATCTCTATGTATCTCTATCTATCTCTATCCATCTATCTCTATCTCTATCTATCTGTCTATCTATTTATCTATCTATCTATCTATCTATCTATCTATCTATCTATCTATATCAGTCTATATCTATCTATCTATATCTCTATCTCTATCTCTATCTATATATCTATCTTTCTATCTATCTATCTATCTATCTATCTATCTATCTATTTATCTATCTATCTATCTATCTATCTATCTATCTATCTATCTATCTATCTATCTATATCTATCTGTCGATCTATATCTATCTATCTATCTATCTATCTATCTATCTATCTATCTATCTATCTATCTGTCTATCTATCTATCTATCTATATCTATCTACATCTATATCTATATCTATCTATCTATATCTATCTATATCTATCTACCTATCTATATCTATATCTATATCTATATCTATATCTATCTATCTATCTATCTATCTATCTATCTATATCTATCTATATCTATCTATCTATCTATCTATATATGGATCACATAAAACTCAAATATGTTAACACAATTTATTAAAGAAAACTAGTATAAACACAAGTTATATAACCCAGCATAAGTAAAAAATAATAATAATAATAAAAACAACAGAAAAATGTTTTTTTTGCAGTGAGGGTAAGCTCCTCTACCCCCTGACTTATAGTTAACAAGTTCACAGTTGCGCTACAGTGGAAGTAAGTGAAAAAAACACTGAAGTACACAATCAGGTCACACAATCCAGCAGATTGTCGTAAAGCAAACTGTGATATTACCGATAACATTTTAAGACAACTCATAACAGTGATTAGCAAATCATAAGCATTCATTATTTAAGCAATAACCAATGACGTGGTGTGGTATATTGAAGATTTACCCATGGCTGGTGTATTAAATAAAGCCAACCGTGGGTGAATTTCAATATACCACAACCACGGAGTCGGTTTTTGCTATTATGCAATGACAATAGTTAAGAAAAAAAAATACTTACTGCTTCCTTGTGCTGATGTATTGCGTGTGGAACTTGTGTTCCTACGCATATCCACTACATCAATGCTTTGAAACCAAAGCAACAGAGAAAAGAAAGTCTCTGTTGCTCCATTTTTGTTTTTTTTTTTTTTGTTTTTTTTAATTAAAAAAAACTTTAGGGCAGTTTAGGGCTAGGAGAGAGACAGCATGGAATAAATAAAAGGGAAATCAGGAACGTGTGTTTAATTTTAAATAACGTACCTGAGTTCCCTAATATTTTGTCCAAGCTGCCTCTCTGGTATGTACAGAGTCAGGGCTAAAGATTTTATTTTTATTTTTTAAGAAATAAAAATAAAATTTAATCGCTATATCAATGGAAAGAAGTCCAGGCGACCAGACCTTTTTCCGTTGGTATATTGTGGGATTTACAATGGGCATGCTGGTTTGGCTGGCCAATCAGCGTGCAAATTTTCAAATATTAATGGGGCGTCATTGTATAATATCAGGGTTATAACTGGTAAAATGTACTAAATAATATCATTAGATCAGATGTGATTACATCACTTTTTTTAATCGATACAGTCTCCTCTTTCAAGTATATTGAGCCCAGGTTGGACCTCTCACTCAATTTTCACCAACATCTTAATAAAACAGTTAAAAAGATAATTGCCTGTTTTTTTGAGATAAAAAAATATTCTCTTTTCTCACACTCCACCAGATCTGAAATAAGGACAGAAATCCTACTCCTTCAGTTTGAATTTAGCCTGCCACTTATATCATCAGGCACTTCTAGAAACTCCACCAGTAATCAAACACTAGAAAACAAAATATTTAGATTTATGACACACTCCCCAAGAAATGAACATCACTGTATAACACTAAAAAAGGCAAACTGACCAGTAACCAAACGACCACAACTGTTCAAACTCCTGCACAAACATACTCTTGCTCCTTTAACCTCAAAACTAATGACATACCCCCACAGACAACCTACGAAACTTGATCCAATCGCACCCTAAAACACTAGTTCCACACTCTATGCAACATATTTCTGGCCATGCATTCTCAATTCTTGGGCCCAAAATGTGGAAGTCCTTCCCACCTGAAATTAAAGACTCACCCTCCTTTTCCAAGTTCTGTTCTCTACTAAAATCACATTTTCTTAATCAAGCAGAATGTACTTGTTGCCTCAAATCACAGCTTTTAAGTCTACTTTAACTCTTCTACACTCTAACCCACTCCAACTCAACCACTTTGCTCCATTTCATATCTCTACTTTATTTCAGTCTAATGTTTTAAATGTTTTGAAACTTTTATACATACTATAAATGAATACATTGGATTTATTGTGTATCTGAAGCTTTAGTTTGCCATTGTCTTTTTATTTGTTATTTATGTATTATTGTGCTCTTGTCTATTTTGAATATCTGGGCAGTTTCTGACCCTGGGCTGAGACTGAAATTGGTCAGAAATGGTCAGTGCTCTACTCACTAAATAATTGTAAAGTAGATACAGATACATGGATGATTTGATATAGTCAGGCATAGACAAAGTGTTTCAGTGTGTGTGTAGGAGTTCACGTGTGTGTGTGTGTGTGTGTGTGTGTGTGTGTGTGTGTGTGTGTGTGTGTGTGTGTATACATATGTATATATGGAAGCACTTTACTATCTTGAAAAACTGAAATTTCAAATTTCAGTATCTTGAGACGAAACTGTACTTGATCGAATTTGCAGTTGTAGTGGTACGGTACGTGGGATTTGCTGTATTTGTAAGGTGTGCTGTGGGATGTGGTTTGCCTGCTGTTAAATTATTTATTTATTATTTATTGTTTGTTAACCGGGTTAGTCCAGCTGGGTTTGTGGCTCATTTTCAGTGGAGACCTGAGGAGAAAACCTCTGGTACATAATATAAAGTACATAGATTTACAGCATTAGAATATATCTAAATATACAGAATTTGCATCATTATATGATGTAAGTACAGAAATTTGAAAACATACAAAAGTCAGAATTACAGAGAGTTGCCACATAAATAATAGATGAAGTGAGTTGCATGTGTCAATATTAGTCTGTACAGGAGTAACAGTTTTACAAATAATATATACACACTGCTTTGCAATTAAGAGCAAGTCAGTTTGAGAATATGTGTAAGGTAGGCCAGAGACACGCACGCAAAAGATTTTTGGAAAGATGTTCTGAGCAAGACCTTAGAAATTTGTTAAAGTTGGCAAAGAAACGATGATTTTAGGTGTGGAGTTAGTAGTGTGGGTGATTTATGTGGGAGCATGTGAAGGACATTCCCATTTGGAGGAGAGATGAGCGATATATGTTGTGTGGATGTATGTGGAAATTTAGGTAAGTGATATTTTTTAAGGGTTTTGGGTAAGGATATGAGTGTATGTGAGTGTGTTGGGATGTTTTAGGTGTAGCTTAGGGTAGGTAGGTAAGAGTGTGAGTGTGTAAGTGTTGAGAGTGGTGATTTTGTATGTATGTGGTGTGTGCTTGTGCAAGGGGAATTTAGAGTATGTAGTGGTGGGTTTAGTGTCCTTGTCTTTTTAGTGTGACCTCGGAGTTAGTATATATAAGTAGCGGGGGTGTGGGGGCGCAGGAGAGCTTGCCCCCCTACTTATATGTAGGGTAGGTGTGTGTATTTGTGTTGTTGAGGTTGTGTGTGTTTTGTGCGTGTTTTATTGGTTTGTTGTAGTGCAGGGAGGAAGGTTTATGTATTTTGTGTGGTGGAGGGTGTATTTGAAAGTCGCGATTTTGAATTTCGTGTTTTTAGGGTTTCGATATTGTGAATGTTCGGCTTTATAGTCTCAAAATACTAAAATGTGAAGTTTCAGTATTTCGAGATTATAAAGTGAATCCATATTTATATATGTGTGTGTGTGTGTGTGTGTGTGTGTGTGTGTGTGTGTGTGTGTGTGTGTGTGTGTGTGTGTGTGTGTGTGTGTGTGTGTGTGTGTGTGTGTATACACACACACACACACAAACACACACACATATATGGCTCTACTTCATTTGATCAACAGACCATTTGATCGAAACTCATTTGGTCGAAATTTAATTTGATTGAAAACCAGTATTCAAGGCATAAAACTGGGATTTGTCCCCCTCTCCAATGTCGTGCAACCCTGGAGTTGATATATATAGTTAGGGGGGTGTGGGCAGCATAGCCCCCCACATTGAGGGGTGTGGCGGGCAATGTCCCCCACCTATTTACATTTAAAAGAAGAAAATAAAACAAAACTTATACATTTTAAAAAAAATAGGTGAGGGTTGTTCCCCCCCACACCACCCCCAACTATATATATTAACTCCAGGGTTGCATGACATTGGGGAGAGGGACAAATCTCTGTTAATTGCCTTAAATACTGGTTTTCGATCAAATGAAATTTTGACCAAATGAGTTTCGAAAAAATGGTCTGTCGATCAAATGAAGTAGATCCATAAATATATATATATATATATATATATATATATATATATATGTATATATATATGTATATATATATATATATATATATATATAGATTCATAGGTTCAAAGGCTGGTACTAGGCTATCGATCCTAGGGCCTATACAAGCCTAGCCATAACAATTATCTGGCTATTTCTTCCCACAGTATTTGCTTCCCTGGACCCCTGTCTAGCAGGGCAACTGACATGATCCCTGGGTTGAATTTCCTATCTCCCATCCAATCATCAAGATTCCTTTTGAAGAGGGCCAAAAAGGCGCTCTGCTTGACATGTATGGGCAGTCTATTCCAGAGTCTGTGGAGTCTTTGGGTCAGGAACCTATCCCTCCATCATGTTTTGTTCATTATAATGACAAGGTTTAGATCCCTGGAGCATGTGTCTCAAAGGGATTGGGATTTCTTTAAGTGTAGCATGTCCAACAGCTCTGGGTTTGACATGGCCTTGTATGTTAAGCAGAGATCACCTCTGAGTAGACGCTATGCGACAGAGTATAAGTGGAGTTGTTTTAGATGGTCAGCATATATATATTATACACATTAGATATAAATATATAAGTTCCAGTCTCTTAAGTGTTCAAGCAGTTGAATGAGCTGTTGCAATATTTGAAAACTAACTTCTCAAACTTTGCTAATGTTTCTGGGCTTAAATATATATATATATATATATATATATATATAAAATTAGCAGGAGTTTGGGGATATAGGCCAGCTTGCGCCTGCAAAAAAAAAAAAAAAAGATTTTATTTTTTTGAATCTGTGTAATTCGATTTTTTTGTGTGTTCGAATCTTTATGATTCAGACATTTCTAACACTATATCAGTTATGATAATTCAAACATTTGACATATACACACACACACACACAAATATATATATATATATATATATATGCACACATATAGACACACACACACACACACACACACACACACACACACACACACACACACACACACACACACACACACACATCCACCATACCACACCCATGCACACATACACATGGATGTTCTCATTATGGTCAACTAACCTGTCGGCAGATACCAAAATGCAGCAGTGTATTAATATTATTTAATGTATAATAAGTAAATTGAATGTTTTAAGTGTATTTTTGTGAGAGTGTACTACACTCAGATTATGGAAGTCTCCTCTTTTCCCATGTGTTGTGCGATCTCAGAGTCAGTATAAATTAAGTCATGGGATTGTGGGGAGCATTTCTCATGTGAAAAAAATAACACTTATTGGTCCGATATGCAATTAAACTTCATTAATAGAACAGAATTTGATGATACATCATATTGTCACATAATTATATAGCTTTTCTTACTTATTTTATTCCTATAAAGCTACTAAGACTTGCACAATATTCATTTTATTGTTTGTTCTTTTCTGTTAATAAAGTATATGGCTTAAAATTGTATTAATTTTTCAGTTTAAAAAGAATTTTACAGGTAATTACATGGTCTTTATATTTATGAAAATTTTTCGATAGTTTGCTCTGCAATGTGTATTTAAGACTGTATGCCTTTAACTGCAGACTACTCTTTTATTTCTGAACGTGTTTGAAATGCTCTACAAACAATAAGCAGATTTTTCTAATGTCAGATTTCCTGTGGTGAGTTTCATCACTGTCCCTCAAGGCTATCTTCTTTAAGTCAGCCCTTGAAACAGACTATCATTATGAAAAAATCTGATCAAAATTCAGAAGGAGCTGCAGGTAACACAACTTTGACAAAGCCTGAGATGGGGGACTGACAACATTCTCTTCAATACCCCAAAAAGCAAACCTTGCAAAGCATGACATGTTACTTAATATGCATAGAGTGTTACAGAATAAAATGAAACATCTTTATGCTAATTTAACGCATACCTCATACTTTCTGAGCATGTTGTTAATCTTGCAAGGAATATATCACGTAGTAGCTCTAAGCTGCAGGTATAATTAGCAAGGAAAATTACTAGAAAGTCAACTAAAGGGACGAGACTGTTTTGCTTGCTATAGTACATTTGCAGTTTCATATTTTTTGTATTTACATAAACGTCCATTTCTAGCTAAAACGCACACAGTTTACAGCTCATCTATGACAATATTACTAAGTTCCTTTATGATGGTTACCTCAAGGCAGATTTATACTATTCCCCATTTCTAAATCACAAAGACAACTAGCTGAAAAGTTAATTTCATAAGCTTTCTGGATGTTTTTTGATACTTGTTATTACCTCATTTATGATATTTTGCAACCACTCCCTGCCTTAGGTTTCCCCGCCCCTTAATGCTTACATGCTTATATCAATACCCCCTGCATAATAAGGGTATGTGCTCTTGGATTGCAGAGGTGTAACAGATGGCATTACTCCTTCCAGCAATCCTTCAAGTCCCAACCTTTCCAGTTCTGACAATGATTTGTCCAAAATAACTTTCTCCATTATTTTTCTGCAAAACAAATGTAGACTTATTGAACTATAAGACTCTGGGTTAGTCATCTTGCCCTTTAACATGGATTTAATGATTGCAGGTGACCAGTCTTGAGGAATTTCCCCTTACTTAAATGATCTTGTGAATAACATACATAATGATACCATAAAGTTCATCCCAAAGTGTTCCAGGTCATTGTTACTAATTATGGCTCCTTTCTGTGCTTCACTAGGGCCCTGTTTGCTTCATACTTGTTCGGTATAGTCTAATTTAATTTCAGTATCTGAAGTCACCTGGATGTTGCTAACACAGATTGCTTCCCTTTTTGTGGTACCAACTGTTTTGCATAAGACTTTGTAAATATATTTACAATCTGTTGAGTATGAGAAAAGATTTTACTATCTACGCACAGTTTATTTATTGCATGGCTTCACTCTTACCTAATCTTGTATACGTATAAAATGTTTTCATATTATGCTCAACATGTTTATATACATTTTCCAGATTTTGCTCACACTATGTTTAGTCTGTTCAGTTTAGTTATTTCTGTTTGCAAATGTATCATTTATCTGGATTACATATCTTAATTTTTATGACTCCCGTGGGTCTAAATTCTAATGTTAAATGTTTTTTTTTTTCAATTTTTTTGCATTCAAACAAATTCCCTTTTGAAATTTGCAGCATTCGTTCTTCTATCTGTCTAGTGAAACATTGTCACACTTAGTTTTACATAGGGACCACTTTGCTTCCATGTAGGGGACTATTAATCTTTTGAGTACTTGCTTTAGATTTCAGTTTGGCAGAATTATCTAGCAGTAGTTTAATGTTTAAATCCCCATAGTCACTATACATCAAATATAGCAATTTTTAAATGAAGTGAACATTTTCTAAGGGCCATAAATAATATCCACTATGTTGAGTTCTGTGGTAGGTTTATTTACAGTCACCAAACAACTACTGTTCCAGTATATGTTGTAAATAATTTCCTTACTGAACTACAAAATGAAAAGTGTTCCAGTCCCTCGCTGGTAAATTCAAGTTGCCAGCTATTATATTTTTTCCTTCTTGAGTTTCATTCAAGAAAAATGCTTATTGTGATCAACTTGGAAAACTGCTCTACCTCCATTATTAATAGGATGAGGATTGGTTGACCGAGCTTCAGTCCCACTAAGTCTGAGGTTAGGCCACTCCATGTCATTTTCCTTCCTTTACAGATTCCATTCCTGGACCCTCTTATTTTCTTTGGATATAATCAGATCAAGCTTATTCTGAATGTAAAATGCAAGGGAATAGTTATCATGTCCTGATAATGGGGAACCAAGTTATCAAATGTTTAATAGGGCATCTTCCTTCCATGTGGACAGCATTACCTGGATTAATATTCTCCCTTCTGCAGAGCTGGGGTGAGTTTTTCATGCTCTAATTTTATCACATTTAAGGTACTGCTGTGCTCTTTTCCCAGTGGCTCACTTTCATGGTTCTTGCTCTTTCAACAAGTGAGGAACTGTGCAGCATGGTCTTTGACTAGCTCTTCTAAATTCTGTCACATTACCTTCCCACTTTACAGTCTGAGCTGGCTGACTGTTGTGGACATGTCTACTGTTCACCTGTTAAAGGATATACAGTCTGAGATCCCCCTTGTTCTGCTGCACCATGCATCTGTATTCACAGATTTAGATCATCAAGCATAGGGCTGCTACGTCATGAAACCAGGTTTCAAACTATACAAATATTTACATTTGGGCTACACAATAAAAATTCACAGCATAGATGTTTGCCACTAAAACAAGTTAAGTACTAAGCTGCAAAGTAAACACAATTTTAAAGTTCCCAATAAAACTAAAAAATAAAAACACTTTTACAAGGAATAAATCCCTCTTTCACCCCTGACATAAGGACTGTGCTCCTGACACTTGTATATATTAACTCTGAGGTCACTATATATCTAAGAATACTATATCTTAGAGTATGAGAAATTATGGAAGATACAAAAATCTTATACTTTTGTGTATAGGTAAACAAAGTCATACAGTTGTATTCACACTTTATAGAGTTTCAAAACAACTACTGTACTGGATAGGGCAAGAGAGACTAAGGTTTCTTTTAGGAGTTCCCTTTATTACAATTTTTTGATTTCTGGAGGGTTTACTTGAAAATTGTATATTGGTGACAATCTCTATCCAGTATTACATTTGTGCTGCTATATATAAATGCATTTTATGCTTTTGTTATTTTATGCTAGCATATTTATTTTTATTTATAAAGTGCTTAATTATTAAGCAGTGTAAATAATTTAAATTAAAACATTTAAAGCTTTACATTATCACATCAGTTGAACTGTTCATTCCGCATCATCTCCATGGTGGTACACTGGGTCATGCCTCAAATGGATGCAAAATGTGTCCTCTATAGGGCTATGCAGTATTTTATTTCCATCATTATAGACTACAGACATTATGCGATGTTTCTGAGAACTGCAACATTAGCCAGACATCTATGTTTTCATTTGAGCAGTTAATATAATTTCTGTATACTGCACTCTTTCAAATATCAAAAGCAAAGCCTAGTGTTTTTTTTTTCTTTATAAAAATGTCTTGAGGCAATATCTGTATAAAATTCAACTAGTGGTACAGCAGATGTGAAAGCTTTAATACTGAACACATTACTTCAAAATGACAAGCTGTTATCTATTACACTCCATTTTATGGCAATTTTATTGCATGAATTTTTATCCCATAACACAACTGTATTGCACCAAAGACCATTACAAATTGCACAAAGAATAATGTAATTTAATAGACAGTTGTCTGATAAATGTGAGAAGTATTAAAAGTGGCATTTAGCAAAAAGATCTAAAGTCAGAGCAAGATGGTTTATGAAATGATGAGTGCCACTCAAATATATATATATATATATATATATATATATATATATATATATATATATAGAGAGAGTAAGAGAGAGAGAGATACAGATGCACACACACACCCACACACACACACACACACACATATATATATATATATATATATATATAGACATATACACATATATATATATATATATATATATATATATATATATATATATATATATAAAATACAAAAAATATACACTACCAAAATAGAAGTTATGCTTAACTTTTCAGTATACAAAGCATGCTCCATGGAACACAGAAAAACAAATCAGGTTTCTCTCCTCAAAGAGGAGCTTTTTCAGAGTTAAATTGTATTCTGTGTCATCATCATGGAAATTTGTATTTTTACAAATAATATTCAGTTCATAAACAGTCTGTAGATACAGAAAAAGTGGTAGAATCAATAGATGATTGTTAAATGTACAGCCAATAAATACAAAATAATAAAAGAAGTTATTTATATACAAACCTACTCTAATATTATACTTCCTACATAGATATTTCTTTGTGACTCTTATTCCAAAACCTTCCGTAAATGAGTTTGCTACTTCTATAAATACACTTCTGTTTCTTGTTTCCTATTTTCCTATCTTTATTTAATTGTTAGCCCCATTCCCAACTTTCTCCCTCCCATAGTGCTTTGCACTATATCCATTCATAATCACAACCCTCCCTAATAGTACCTATCTATTCCATGTTGTATCTTTTCTTTTTTTTTGCCAAGTAAACCCTCATTTCTTCTTATTTTGACTACATCATTATACTCTAGACTTTCTTGCCCCACTGTTACTTACATTTCAGAGAAGATACGAGGACATCCTAACTCTCTTATTTTATAGAAAATACTCAAATCCTTATCTGTCCTCTTCCTGCTTTCAGAATCCACCATCACTGAATCTCCTACTGTCCTGCAACAACTTGTTTCATTCTTCAATACTACTTCCTCACTGTCTGCCATCTATAAAATACAGATCCCTGTACTTAATTATGTTACTCTTCAGCTTATCCTCCATTCTTCTCCTCCTGCTGTGTCATCTGTCATCCTACCACGACTGAATAATATATTACATGTCTCATCTGTCCAAACCACATAGCCATCCTTCCCCTTTAGACTCTCCACATATTGCAACAAACCTATTTAATATTGTCCCTCACCTTTATTCCAAATACAGACTGATTAACTGCACTTCCACTCAAACTAAAACAAAATTAAGTGCAAGAATCCTCTCCAATAAACTGAAATACTTCTAGGAGATATGCACCCTGATCCTGGCCCCACCTATCACAATGAACACAAAGATAATTCTCTCTCACACACTTCTGTAGCACAAAAACAGCCAACCCCCAACCCTGGTATCTGCAATAAATGTTAGATGTATAAGAAATAAAATGGCTGAACTAAATTCCTCGATTGCCCAACATAAGCCTGCTTTTTTCACTGTAACTGAAACTTGGCTTAAATCCGACTCCAAAGTTATACCTCCTGGCTATAATATTATCCATAATGACCATATAAAGTGGAAGGGTGGTGGTATTGCTTTAATATTTCCCAGGACCTACGACATTTCCCTTTACAGCAAACCAGCACCAAATTGCAGCAGAGCTTCTTATTGCTTTCCTCAAAATAAACAATTATAAGTAAATATGAATTACTGTCCTTTATATCCCTCCTGGTGACAACAAAGCCGTACTGGAAGATATCCTGCATTAGATACTAATAACATTTCCACAAGAAAAAATATTGCTAGGTGATGTGAACGTCAATTGGTTGGACATAAACTGTATCTCCCCTACATCTAGCATGAGCATATATGGTTTCACACAACTAATTAATACCCCATCACATTATAGCAAGACATCAAATTATTTATTAGACTGGATCCTAGTATAACAGCTTAGCAAATACTCCCCCACAGGTACAATGTCAGATTCTCTCATTGAGCATCTGCCAGTCTATACGACCAGACATCTAACACATCCTCATAAACAGCATGTTTATAAAGCAACATTTGTCCTTTTCAAGCTTAACGCAGAAATGTTCATTACTACCTCATTGTGTATTAACTGGAACTAACTAAAACTCCTCCCTTTAGATGATGCTATAAATTAATTCAGTGCAACTTTCCTGAGTATCTTGAATAGCCTTACACCTCCTAGAAGTAAGAGACTGAAAACAAATAATGCAATCTGGCTATCCAAAAAAGGAGAATGCTAATGCAGGATAGAGAAAAAGTATGAAAAGAATCCCAAAACATAAAACACCACAATATTTTGAGAACTTCAGAGAGCTTCACAATCATATTAAAAAGCAAATAAAGGAAGATAAAAATCTATACTATAATAAGTTTCAGAATAATAATAAACACAACCCTAAAAAATTCTGTTCAGCCATTAAAGAAATCTTGCATCCAGGTCAAAAATTCAGCCGTAACCCTTCTCCCAAAAAGTCACCACTCAAAACCACAATATAATTCAACTGTTATTTCATAGATAGTATAGCATGTCTAACCAACTATTCCCAAACATCTAATGCCAACCTTGCCCAACAGTAACATACTACTGCATCTGCTTAAACGTCAATGCTGTGCCCACATCTTGTATAAAACTACTCTTAAACAAACTCAAACCATGCTCTGCTTCAACCGATGACCTTCCAAGTGAGTACCTTGAAACAGTAGCCAATAACTGCCTATCCTGTATCAGTCCTTATAAACATGTCAGTCCAGGAATCCAACATTCCCTGTCTCTGGAAAAAGTCATACATTACTCCTCTGCACAAAGGAAATTCAATAGACATTACTAATTTTAGCCTACAACAATCTTATCCACCATCTCCAAAATACTTGAAAAATCTATTCAAAAACAATTGCTAAAATATCTCCTGCAGGAAGAACTCCTATCATTCAAACAAAATTACTTCTGTCCTTCCCCATAGTACTAACATTGCACTTCTAACCTATGTAAATACTGTCCATAGAGCTAGAGATAATGGCAAACTAGTCACCTCCTTCTTTCTAGACTTTTCTAAAGCCTTTGACATACTTTGTGACAGCAAACTTCTACTTCAAATGCCCTTATTAGGTTTCTCTCAACCCACACTCCTATGGTTCAAAGGCTACCTACCCAATAGGTATCAGTCAGTAAAATGGCACTCCCCCCTCTGTACTTCCCAGTCACCATTGGTGTAACACAAGGATCTGTCCATTGTTCCTTCCCCTTCAGCATTCTCACCAACACCCTCTACACTTACACACAACAGTTTTCAGTAATACAGTGTGCAGATGATTCCACACTCATTTTCATATCTGACAACATGGTACACATCCAGAAAATTACCCAGGAAGCTTTAACAGCCACAGAAACATGGCTTTATAGCTCACAACTCGTGTTCAACACCAACACCCCTCCCAAAAAATGCTACTTTTTTTCACCCCAAATCCCTCTCTCAATGAAAACGCAAAATATGAAGTCCTGTCTTGATAATACAACCATTGAAGACACAGTTATTAGGGATGATAGTGGATAATCCTATATTTGACCTGCATATACAAAATTACATAAGAAAAACTTATAAAAAACTAGGGATGCTTAACAGAGCCAAAGACGTTCTCACTGACACAACTAAAACTACACTTGCCACTACTTATCTCCTCCCCACACTTCTTTATGGTGCTCCCATCTTTACTAACTTTCAAATATCACAAACTTCAAAAGTTGAACAATGCTATAACAAAGTTGCTAAATTTGCAGCAAATACCCCTTTCAGAACCCACCACTGTACAGCACTAAAAAGCCTAAATTGGTTAGAACTACCACATGAACTAACATATACACAACTTCTTACCCTATAAAATTATCTTGCATCCATCTGCTTGTCCAGCACTAAATACCATTCTACATATCTATGTTCCCAGTCAGTCATTACGATCCAGTGAACAAAAGCTCCTGTCTGTCCACAAACCTATCACATCTGCTGGGCACTGTCTGTACTCATACCATGTTGCTAAGACCTGGAACTCCATATCTCTATCCATCAGGTCATTACCCAACCACCATCCTTCAAAACCATTCTGAAAGACTTCCTAGCCAAAAGCTGGCTCTGTTCTTGCTCAACATCAGGAGAAACTATATCTCTAAATGCAAACAGGTACCTGTCATACTGTACACCTCCTTACTCTCCTTACTTCACTCACTTCCTTACTTCTATCAATTTCTCTCCCTTGGCTTTCTCTTTAAATATTCCATAAGCCTGCTTTTCTCTCACTTCATATTGCAGTTCCTAATTCCTGTTTGTATTACACTAACTTACCTTTAATTTCTGTATAAACTGGCAAACATTGCTATAAATATTAAATCATAGTCATATAAATGGTGTCTATTCTTTGCCAAAGTTTTCCTATTATGTCTAATTTAGTATAATTATGTAAACCATAAATATTTTGTATTATTCTTGAAAATTGTTATTAAAATGTTTTGTAATGCTGTGGAGCTTTTCTCCCCATGCCTCCGTTGAAAATGGGCTCCTACCTAGTTGGACTTTTCCGGTAATCAAATGTCAATAAATAAATAAAGAAAACAAATTCTGGAGTCTGAAAAAATTCTTGAAAGGAAAAAAAAAAACAACATTAAATCCTAAATTTTGTATAAAACAAAAATGCAAGTTTATTTATTTATTTATTTATTTATTTATTTATTTTTTACTGATTGCAGTTCTTTATTCTGGCACAGAAACTGCTATTTATGTTCTGTTGAAATATTCCTTTTGGAGGAAAAAGGGGCCCTGCTCTGCATCTCAGTAGTTGCCTGATAGAGGGGGTCTCCCCTGCTTTGCATCTCAGTTTTAAACTGGCTGGTACTCATACTCAGTCGGGCTACTAGTTCTTAGGCCTGAGGGACTGAGAAAGCCCACAACTCTTTTCTCAGCCTCCTTTGATTCAGCTGTTCACCATCTTGTGGTATGAACTTTGTTCTTTGTGTCATCTTCTGCCTTAATGGCCACTGATGAAATACAATGGCAGTGAACTCAGAAAATTCCAATAATCTATATAGAAACTGCAAGGACAAATTGCAAACAGTGAAAATTTTAAAGCTTGCAAGTGTTAAAGTATGTTTTCTGCAGTGAGCTATATTCCCAACCCATTTTGTGGGAGATTTCGCCCCCATCTCCTACCCTTTATATATACTTTTTACAGGGTAATTTCACCCTGAGGTAATGATAAAACAAAAACAAAATAAAAAAAACATTGATAATTGGAGCAAATTCATCTAATTTATATCAGTTTCACCTATGCTGGCTTTGTTATTTTTGAAATGGTCATACTTGTTTACATCCTTAATTCATAGGATCATAGGGGGTTACTAGGCTATTGACCCAGAGGTCATTTCAAGCCTAGCTGTTTCATCCCAATGTAATACCATAGATACTCAATCAATACCCAGGATTGTATTTAGTAATGACTGCCCATGTCCAGGAGGGTTGTGGGCGCTATCCCTGGTAAGAATTTATGGTGCCCCATTCACTTGTCCAGGTTTCTTTTTAAACAGTGTCATACAGGTGCTCTGCTTCACATGAATTGGCTGGCTATTCCAAAGACAAGGCAGTTGCTGGGAGACAAATCTGTCCCTCCAGCATGTCCTATTCAAGTCGCATCCTATATTTAGGTCACTGGAATGTGTAGCTCTAGTCCCATTTGATTTACGAATGTTCAGCAAATTCATTAGGAATGGGTTGGAGATTGCTCTATAAGCCAGGCATAAGTCTCCCCTAAGAAATGTATACAATACTGAATATAGTTACAAGGACTTTAGTTGGTCTGTGAAATAGTACGTGCTGGAGTCCCTTGATCTTCTTAGTTAGAAATCTCTGAAGCTTCTCCAGTTGCTGCAGGTGCTTTGTACAGTACATGCTGAAAGGAGCATTATACTCAATTATGGGCCTGTTTTTGTGATTAGAATAGAGGGGTTATAACCTCCTTTACTCTAAAGGTGATACCTTTGCTAATCAAGTGTGCTATGTAGAAAGCCTTCCTTACTACAGTAGACACATGGTGGTCAAAGCTAAGGTCGCAGTCTACTTGTGATCCATGATCTCTTACCACTTTATAGGCACATAGAGTATTGTTAATTTGATAGTGTGAAGGGACAGTGTTCTTACCAAATGGAATGATGATGCATTTCTTTGCATTCAGTTTGAGACCGTGACTAAGACACAAGTGGTTGGTCTGCATAAGACCCTACTGAAGTATACTGACATAATTTGGGGATTCAATAATTGCACCAATTTGCAGTCGTCAGCAAACTTGGTCAGCCACAGCCCCTTAGTTTTGGCATGAACTTCTGAGAAGTATATACCAAACAGTAGGGTCCCAGCACTGACTCTTGTGGCACCCCACTGGTAACAGGTCTGATGGTTGATGTTGGCAACCCATCTTAAACAAACAGGTTTACATTTAGTTTGCTAAATTTATCACTCATGCTTGAGTGTGGGATTGTGCCAAAGGCCTTTGCCAAGTTGAGGTAAGCTGTGTGCACAGATTTGCCCTTATCAATGGCCCAAGTCACATTTTCTAAGAAATCCACCAATTTAAGAGGCAGGATCTACCCCTGACGAAGTCAAATTGTGTTTGATCCAGGGTTTGGAGGTCACCTATGTCTTTATTTATGAGATCCATGATGATACATTCCATGGCTTTACAGACTTTTCAGAGTTATGGGTCTATAATTCCCAGAGTCTGTTGCTAAGCCACCTTTGTGGAGGGGAATAACTGTTGCTGTTCTCCAGTCTGCAGGAACAAAGCCTGTGGTTAGGCTGTGATTGAATAGGGTACTTAATGGTGATGCTAGTTCATGTTTTAGCTTGTTTAGGAGGCAGCCTAGGATACTGTTTAGTCCCACAGAGGCTGTATGTTTTGCCTTTGACAAGGCTTTAATGACCTGCTCTTCAGATATTGTCAAAGGAAAAACAACTTCAAAAAGATCAACACACGGCAGGTTCAGGTTAAGGCACTTTAATCTTGCAGCAAGTAGACAAAAACAAGCGAATGCAGCATTTGTCTAACTAGAATCAGGAAGTGAAGCTATTTTTATACATTTCTTACAAGACATTGCCTACTAAGCTGACATAATAAATCACAAGTTCTTTCAATATTATTTCATAGCAGCTGTTTGTCCATGATTTTCTGCTGGCATATCAAGTTTACAAAAAAAACTTCCTAAGAAAAACAATGTGGCCTTGATGACCACCAGTCAGATACAACTTCTCACCATGCAATGTTACCATTCAAGGTACTATAGCTAATTCGAGCACAAAGCAAGTACAGATTATAGTTCATTTCTTCAAGCAGCCTTTGTTCAACTGTATCTATCTTTTCTGCAGCTGTGCATGTTCTCATAACACGAACAGAGCTGATTGTTCAAGTTCAATAACATTATAGAAAACAGTATTGTTCTATTCATTATTTTCCTGACCTAGCAGATAATCACCTGCTTCTCAATAAATTTCCAAAAGGCATAAACATGAATTTTGCTGTGCTAGCAAATACTAGGTCAGAGAGCATCTTGCAGTTTCAGAAAGCATCTGTAGTTTCATACAAAGCTAAGCTGTGTATAAAATAGAATGAAATGTGTTAACCCTTTTAGCTTCTAATAAGCACTAAACATATACATTGATACATATTTTTCTAACATTTCCCCCTGTTAATACTTTTTATTCTATTTTCAAAAGCATAAACAGTTTGCTTCTTCTCCTAACCTCTTTCTGTTCAGAATTTGCAGTTAAGAGAGTCATTCATTTTAAACTTATGAAAGTGTTTCATTTTTCAACAGTTCTTCAATTTCAGTACTTTGATACAAAGTCTCAGAAACTGACATGTCTATAAAATCTTTGATCAATCCTTTCATGCAGGGAATACCACAACAAACACACACTCCTAACAGGAGTAATCCCACACAAATGGCAATCAGGATGTTCATTAGAATGCTACCCCACCCCCAAACAAATTCTGGAAAAAATCCGTCAGTGGGTTTGGGCCCGGTTTGGTCATGGCAGACACTTGCTGAATCACCTCAAGATGGTCATTTATCTCATGCTGGTTGTCAGGAATATATGAACAGCACTCCTCTTTTATTAAAGCACACGTATCACCTTTCACCACTAGGGTGAAGTCGAGAGCCATGCGGTTTTGAAGTACCACAGTTCTCATAGCGTTCAGTTCATCAGTTACTAATTCGAGAGCAGAAAAAGTTGCATTGCTCATTACTTTGAGAAGTTTGGATAGTTTTCTCAGCTCCCAAATTGATTTCACTGCGCCATATGCAGGGGCTATACCTGCCCACGATATAATAGTGTCACTCAAGTCCACGTGTGTCAGTTTATCTTTGTTTTTTATGGAGTTATGGTTTCTCCAGCCTGCTTCAATTCATCCCATTGGATTCTCAGGTCTCTTGATTGGATTTCTAGGCTTCTTGATGACCTCTCTGACATTTCGAATTCTTCCCTGAGGCAAAACTGCAGTGTGTCGTATGGCCGGAACCAGGTAACCCAAAAAACAACTGCCGGACCAATTCTCAGGCAACCATTTGTATGCCTTTTTCCCACACACAAAATAACAATTCTCTACTTTAGTATTAATATATACTTGCCCTGCATGAAACATTTTCTTATCAATGATAGATAGTTGTTTAAAAAGAACAGGATTACATTGTACTTCATCAACCGTTTTGTGCATTAATTCAAAATATGAGTCATAGTTTGTATCACAAATATAACCTGCATTATTAGCTTTGATATAACATTTGTAAGGAACAGTCACATTACAATTGCTCCAACACACCTGAACAGTATCATTTTTGTAAAAACATACAATTCCCTTTTGTGTAACAGGCAGGTACAATGCTATTTTCTCTTCTGATTTCACAGTTGTAGTATCAAAAATCAAATTTTCCCAGGTCTCATTGATCCCTAGGGGGACAGCAGTCATTAACAATCCCCCGTATGCTGTTGGTATAGCTGTGCAAATCCAGCAATTCGAAACATTAAGTTTCAGCATACACATATTTAATTGCTTGGTAAGTGTTAAAGTTCGGATGCTAGTCTATGAGTAATGCATCTCGTTTATTCAGTTCAGCTCGTGTGGCTGGAAAAAGGAAAGGCCACAGCAAAAAGATTAATGTTATCAGTATAGTTAACAGAATGATCATGCAATACTTTTGAGGTTGTTCTGTATTTCTATTTGTTCCGTATCTTGTCATTTTGTTCTTGTTTAACAGTAACAAGTTTTTTTGTCCAGTTCAAAGTTTTTAACCAATTTACAGTGTGTCAGATGAATCCAGGATGCTCGCTCTGCGATTTTGACTGCAGTGGGTGTTGACAGTAGCACTTGGCATGGCCCTTCCCACTTCGGTGATGTCCAATTCTTTCTCTTGATGACTTTCACCCAGACCCATGTGCATGGCACTACTGCTTCTTCCAATGGTCTGGTTTGTTCTTTATCTGAAACAGAATTTAACTGCAAAAGTTGTTTATTACTTAAAAGTCATCTCATGTATTCTGCGAGCGAACTGTCGGCCTCCTGGTCTGCAGGCATGAGAGGTTTCCATTGAGGTATATAATATTCCCTCCCAAATAATTTTTCAAAAGGAGTTAACCCCTTTGCATTCGGAACAGTTCTCATGCTCAACAATGCCAGAGGCAGGCAGTGCACCCAGTTCTTTTGTGTCTCACTAATTAATTTCCTAAGTTTGTTTTTCAAAACCCCATTATGCCTGTCTACTAGACCTGCAGATTGCGGGTGGTATGCACAATGGTTATTTAAGGAAATTCCGAAATATCGGCTCAACTGTTGTATAGTTTGATTTACAAAATGTGTGCCATTGTCACTATAGATCTTTTCCGGTATGCCAAATCTAGGAATAATTTCTTTAACAAGGACTTTTGCAACAGTAGCTGCATCTGGATTTTTGGTGGGAAAAGCTTCCACCCATTTGGAAAACATATCTATAATGACAAGACAATACTTCTTATTTTCGCATTTGTTCAGATCTATGAAATCCATACAGATAGTATGGAACGGGTACGGTGGTGTTGGGAAACTCCCTTGCTTAGGCTTCAATGCCCCTTGTGCATGTTGCTTGTTACAAACATGGCATGCTGCACAAATTTTTTTTGTGTAGTTTGTAAATCCATATGCTGTGAACACTCAGTTCACTAACTGTACCCCCCCCCCTGTTGAGACATGGCACTGCCCATGGCTCAACAAAGCTGCATATCTAAACAAATTAGACGGCAAAATCGGTTTTCCTTCTTTGGAGATGTACAGCCCTTTCTCAAGAATTGCTCCTCGTTTTATCCATTTCTGTTTTTCTGCTTTTGTAGTAAGTGTCTGCATTGTTTTCAACATTTCTAAATTTAAAATCTCAGAAGGTTGTAACTCCTCACTCAAAAGGAATATTTCTGAAGCTGAAGCTGCCTGCTTTGCAGCAGTATCAGCTCTCGCATTACCTTTTGAAATCCTATCCTGTTGCTTGGTATGAGCTACACATTTACAAATAGCTACTTTCTGAGGTAACTGAATAGATTCTATCAAATCTAAAATAAACTGCGCATGATTAATCGGTTTACCAGTAGATGTTATCATTCCTCTATTCTTTCACTGTTGCGCAAAAACATGTACAGTAGAAAAAGCATACTGGCTGTCAGTAAAAATGTTCACAGATTTACCCTTTGCCAAGGTACATGCCCATGTCAAGGCAATCAATTCTGCTGCTTGTGCAGATAAGTTGTGTGGTAAAGACTTTGCTTCTAAAATCTCAGTATCAGAAACTACTGCATACCCCACTAGATTCTGCCCTGTAGGACCCCTTCTGCATGAGCCGTCCACATAATATATCACCTTGGCATCATCCAAGGGAACATCCGTTAGATCTTTTCTAGGCAGTGTCTTTTGCTCAATCTCCTGCAGGCAGCTGTGTGGTGTGCCATCCGCAGGGGTCGGTAGCAAGGTAGACGGATTCAAAGTTGTACATCGTTCTATTGTCATATGAGGTTGGCTCAAGAGTATAGTCATACAGGAGAGATGTCTAGCAGGAGAAAGATATGCTACTTTTTCTTGCAGCAAAATAATCGTGACTGCATGAGGCACTCTCAATGTGACAGAGTGGAACAACACTACTGAGGCCGAAGCCTTTACTGCCATTGCAGCTGCGACTACTGCTTGTACACAGTGGGGCAAGAATCGCTCCACTGGGTCCAGTTGTGATGAATAGTAAGCTATGGGGCATTGCTTATCCCCATGTTGCTGTGTTAACACTGATGTCATATAACCTTGCTTGCAATCTACAGTTTGGAAAAAACGTTTATGATAGTTTGGTAATCCTAAAACTAATGAGGATGCTATCAATTGTTTCAGTTTGCAGAAAGCTGATTCTGCTTCTGGTGTCCATTGTAATAAATCTTGTGCTGCCACAGGCTTATTGTATATCAAGTTGGTGAGTGGAGCAGACTCCAAGGCATAGTTTGGAATCCAACTCCGACAGAAATTAGTCGTACCCAGGAAGGACATCATTTCCTTCTTGGTAGTCGGTTTGGGTGCTTGTAAAATTGCTATTTTCCTATCTTCATCTAATGTTCTGCCTTCTTTGGATATTACATATCCCAGGTATTTAACCTGCTTTCTCCAAAGCTGCAACTTGTTTTTGCTTACTTTATGTCCTTGAGTGGCTAGAAATTGTAGTAATGCTATGGTATCTTCTCTGCATTCTTGCTGGGTGGGGGCTGCCAGCAGGATGTCATCTACATAAAGTAAAATCTGACTGCCTCTTGGTGGGCTAAATCCTGCCAAGTTGCTTGCCATCTGTTGTGCGAATATTGTTGGGCTTTCACAATACCCCTGTGGTAGTCACGTGTATGTATACCTTTTCCCCTGAAATGTGAATGCAAACCAATTTTGGCTGTCAGGGTGTATCGGTATCGAAAAGAAAACATTGCTAATATCTACCACAGAAAAATACTTCTGTTGAGGGTTCAAATCTTTCAATAGGGTGTGTGGATCTGGCACCATAGGTGCTCTAGGTATTACTGCATCGTTTACAGCTTGTAAATCTTGGACCATACGCTATTCTCCATTTGCTTTCCTGACAGGAAATAAGGGTGTGTTACATGGTGAATCGGGAGATTCTACCAGTACTCCTTCCTTAAGTAAAGCTGCTATTATAGGTTTGATTCCTACTTCTGCATCTTTACTTAAGGGATACTGTCTCTTTTGTGGTCTAAATGCTGATTTTGACGTGATAGTAACTGGTCCTGCTGTACGAATTAGTCCTACATATGATTTCCCTGTTGACCAGAGAGTTTCTGGTATGCTCCGTAAGGCATTTTCTTCCTCTTCTAGTAAGCGTGCTAATCAGCTGTCCTCACTAGACTGCAAGTGTACAGCTGGGTGTGTCAGTGTTATCCAATTTAACTTCTGCTTCTGTACTCTCTGTTCTGACAGTTCTAACTCCGTCTGTTTTTCCCACTTTGTGACTCTTTCTCCTAGGTCTGCCCATTTCACATTCTTGTCCTTAGTTAAACTAACATGTGGTAATCAATTAGATTTATAGAGTGCAAAGAATTCCTGGGGCAATGAACAGCTAACTACATTGTTCCCTTCTGTGTCCCAGTACAGATTACGTAATACTAATCTGTTTGCATGGTTTTTAAACAGTTCTTGCTCATATTCCTTATCAGGTCCTGGTGTGCTACAATAATACAGAGTACAGTGCAACAAATGCTGTTTATCAGTGTCAAGGGAGGGAGACTTACTGATGGCTATGTTCATCAGTTCTTCGGTTACTGCCCCTGGAACAGTCGTGACCAAGTCCTGACTGTACCAATAAAATGTTTCGCCCTCCGGTCGCACCACAAAAGTATCCATTTGTCACTGTGCTTCCATACCCTGCATAGTCGGAACTACTGCTATGCCAAATATCTGCATAAGATCTCTGCCCAAAAGGTTTGCCAGGCATTTTGCAGAAAAAACAATTTTGCTTTTCTGGGTCATCCCTGAAACAGGGTCAGTTATTGCTATGTTATGAGAGAGTGGCTCCCGATACAGCTGTCCATTAGCTGCTTTCACTAATATGTAATCAAATGATTCTGAATTTTCTGGTAGTCTGGAAGGATGTATCAGGGTTCGTGATGCCCCTGAGTCACACAAGAATTTTACTTCCCTCCCCTCTACCAGAAGTGCAACTTCCGGTTTCGTGTCTGCTAAATAGAGCTCTAGGCTTAATAATGCTAAGTCTAAAATTTCACTTACTTCACCATCTGTGATTTCTTGCATTTCCTCTATTCTTCTATCACATCCTCTACTCCCTCTATTACATTTGCATTTGTCTTTTCTCAGTTACTCCCTTCTAGTTATTCTTGACTATCATATAGTCAGTCCTCACCCTCCTTATCTTCCATGGCTATCTTCTTGTTTTGATTGAAATCCCTTGCTAAATGTCCCTTTTTTCCGCACTTAAAACATTCACCCCTTTTCTTTCTCTCTTCAAACTCCTCTGATCGCTTATCAGATTGTTTGTTTCCCTGGGCATTTTTCTTGCCCTTTTTCCCGGACTGTACTATATAAACTTCTGCTCCATCTTCTACAGAAAATACTTGGGCTTTCTTTTTCTTTTTACTGTTAAAATGCCTCTCGGCATGTCTAGCATATTCAAGTAGTGACTGTAATCTACTTGTACGATGGTCTACCATGTGTTTTGTTATAAAGCTGCTTATAGGCAAAATACTGCCTTTCAAAAATGCATTCTTTAGCTGCTGCTCATACGGGGAATCATGTGTTTGGTCTTCAGGTACCTGCATTCCACAATGGTTATTAAAACACTCTAATAATCTAGCATAATATCTATCAACAGTTTCACCTTCTTGTTGGATACATTGATTAATGCAAGTCCAGTCTGCCCTAGGCTTCCATTTCTCAGAGATTCGGTCTGTTAGACCTTTCACTCTGTTATCCAGTTCCGCGTTGCTATGTGGGAGTGGCTTGTGTTCTGCATCACGGGGATTCCAGTTGCCACTGATCATGTGCCAATCTGGACCTACAATTTGTCTAACTACTTTTTCTACTTCTTCTCCATTTAAATGATAACTTAACCTCATGCCCTGTAAGTCTTCTAAGAATTTTCTAAAATGAACTTTTGGATGGAGAATTCCCTCTGTGGCTTTCCGGATGGCTTCTGGTGTCCACAGTCTATATACTAGGAGAGTCGGGTCCTGCCCTGCCTGTCCTGCCTGAGGATTTGGTACTTCTATGAGCGGACATATCTCTTCTTCACTCATAGCTCGTGAATTTTTGTTCATTTGATATAACTCAGTATCCCCTCTTAAGTTACGTGTTCGAGACCTAGTCTCGATGGGATCTCTGACATACGGTCTTGGCTTTGCAGTGAAAGCTGGGTATAGCGGAGGTAGACCAGCTAGTCCACTTACTTCATATTCTGGTGCGGGAAGTGGAGGAGGCGGAGGGGCTGATGCTATTACCAAATTATTGTCTTCTTTATCTAAAAACATAGCTTTTGAATTATTACTTTTTTGTTCCCTACGGTTTGCTTCCTCAATCCACCTGTGTGCCTGAGGAATGCCTAATTGATGTTGTTTTTTTTACCTGACCTTTTGCGTCAGTTTTAAGCTGTTTGACAAGTTTAATAAGCGAGGATTTTTCTAATTTGCCATCAAATTCATATTCATTAACCCATTTTGTATAGTACCTAACATTGTCGGCACGCTGTAATTGCATATATTTTGCATCTTCAGTTAACGGTGGATCTTGGGAACTTTTTGTGCACTTATTACCCATATTGTTCTGACTATTAAAAATGTTACGTAACCCTTCTTATTTACACGTGGTACTATGATTTTTCTTTTTTCATAGTTTATCTAGAATAACTGCCTTACCTATTCTGTTTCCCTGATCTATGACAAGACTGCAATCTTTCTGTCCCTGACTTGTATAAAACAAATTTCCTGACAGATGATACAAATCAAGTCCCTGATCTAAAACAGAAAAAAGGTAAATCTCACCTTACCTGAGCCTCCGTGCTTGATCACCAGGTTCGATGGAAAACCGTTAACTCGTCCTCCAGTCGCAGATCAGAAAAGTGGCTGGCCTCTTTTGAATGACAATTCAGTCGGAGGTCTTTCAGAGCAGAAGAACTGATGTGGTCTCTTCCCCGTACGGTTTCATGCCACCTGGCCCATCTGACCTGAGGCGAAGTGAGAGTTTCAGGTCCGAAGGACCAAGCTGTCAAAGGAAAAAACAACTTCAAAAAGATCAACACACGGCAGGTTCAGGTTAAGGCACTTTAATCTTGCAGCAAGGAGACAAAAACGTGCTAATACAGAGTTTGTCTAACTAGAATCAGGAAGTGAAGCTATTTTTATACATTTCTTACAAGACATTGCCTACTAAGCTGACGTAATAAATCACAAGTTTTTTCAATATTATTTCATAGCAGCTGTTTGTCCATGATTTTCTGCTGGCATATCAAGTTTACAAAAAAAAACTTCCTAAGAAAAACAACGTGGCCTTGATGACCAGATGTCAGATACAACTTCTCACCATGCAATGTTACCATTCAAGGTACTATGGCTAATTCGAGCACAAAGCAAGTACAGATTATAGTTCATTTCTTCAAGCAGTCTTTGTTCAACTGTATCTATCTTTTCTGCAGCTGTGCATGTTCTCATAACACGAACAGAGCTGATTGTTCAAGTTCAATAACATTATAGAAAACAGTATTGTTCTGTTCATTATTTTCCTGACCTAGCAGATAATCACCTGCTTCTCAGTAAATTTCCAAAAGGCATAAACATAAATTTTGCTGAGCTAGCAAATACTAGGTCAGAGAGCATCTTGCAGTTTCAGAAAGCATCTTTAGTTTCATACAAAGCTAAGCTGTGCATAAAATAGAATTAAATGTGTTAACCCTTTTAGCTTCTAATAAGCACTAAACATATACATTAATACATATTTTTCTAACAGATATATGGAGTGGGAGGGAACTTGGAGGCAAAGTTTGTGATAAGTTTGGAGAGATAAGGGAGTGCAATTTTCACCAAATCTGTCCATTAGCAGGTTTGCTATCTTTGCAGGATCAGTGTGTGTGTGTGTGTGTGTGTGTGTGTGTGTGTGTGTGTGTGTGTGTGTGTGTGTGTGTGTGTGTGTGTGTGTGTGTGTGTGATACCATTAGTCACTAGTCTGGCACATGCTTGGGTCCTTCCTTTTAAGCTACGTACGTAACTGTAAAAGGCTTTATAGTTATCCTTGGCTGAGATTGCTAAGCTTTTCTCAAAGTTACTCTTAGAGGATTTGGCATGTTGTCTTATTTGCCTGTTGAGGCTGAGGAGGGTGCTTTTCCATTGTTGGGACCTCATCTTTGTTTTCTTAGACAACGTTTGCATTTAGTGTAAAGTTTGTTGATGCTGGATGGCCAACAGGGCGGCTTGTATTCACTTTGGGCTCTGGCTTTGATTCTCTCTGGAACAGCCAAGTCTGTACACTTATGTAAGTAAATGTACAGGGCTTTGGTGTAAACTTTGGTGTAGTTACCACTTCCAGCTGGGTGGTGAGGCTTGGAATGCATTTATACCTTCTCCTAGGAGGGTATAGTTTGCTTTGGGGAAGTTTTTTTAGTCTGACTTTACCGTTTGTGAGTTCTGGTGTTACTGCTACTTTGAAGGTGACTGATTTGTGGTCAGATTTAACTAATGAGGGTCCAACAGTTACAGTTGCGCATCTGTTTGTCATGTTAGTGAGGACCAGATCTAGTATGTTTCTTCCTCTTGTTGGGGTTTAAACAATTTGTCTCAGGACATTTGAGTTCACAAAGTCAAGGAACTTTTACACTTGTGAGTTAGGGCTAGAGTAGGTTTCCTGGTTGATGGTGGGATAATTGAAATCTCCCATGACCAGAGTGTTTGGCAATATTAGGAATGTTGCCTCCAGTTTGGTCAAGTAGGTCTCATGTGCATCATGATGCATGGAGGGGGATCTATAACTAGCCATGACATGAATAGGGATCTTACCTACAGTAATCTGAGCTTGGAGTAATTACAAGGAATTATCCAGTCTAACTAGTCAGAAGGTGAATTTATCTCTAATATAGACAGAAACACCTCCTCCTTTTGTTCTCTCATGTTCATTTTGCAGTCTGAAGGTGTGGAAGGCATTGTAGCCTTGCAAGGCTGGGGTATTCTCTGAGGCCTAGAACCATGTTTCTGTGACTGAACAGACTTCAACATCTTTCATTGATAGAAGTGCTTCCAGGGTGTGCAGTTTTTGGTTTAAGCTCCTAGCGTTTAGCAGCATAACCCTTATTTTGCTATTTTTTGGCAATTTTCACATTGGCAATTTTAAAACCTTGCCTAAAAATGCACTATGGGGAGGCAAGTGACTTTGCCAGCAGCTGATAGCCCAGGTTTGTCAACCATGTCATCCCAGGCTAGCAGAAACTGGATCCCCTTTGAATGACACCAAAAAACTAAGCCAATTATTGAAAGCTATCATTTTTTGTTTATACTGCGGCATTAGTCCAGGTGAAGGTAATATGCTGCTCAAGGCTAGGGACATACCTGCCTGGGACAGATACTTGGAGAGCAAAATCATGTTTCTCTTCATATAGTCCAGTGAGGTATGCTTGAGGTCATTTACTCCAACATGAACTATGACTGACTCATAATCATATTTATTGCCAAGAGGCCTGAGTACATGTGTGATCTGATGAATCCTGGCACTGGACGGGCAGCTGACTGTGACTTTCTCCTTATCTAACCTGGTGAGTGGGACATCCATGTGTCTCACTATGGAGTCTCCATTGACAAGAAAATGTGTTTTTTGAGTGTTATGCCTCAAGGGCTTGTTAAGTGAGACACTGGTGTTGCTATGTTTCTTGGGTGCTGTGGGAACTGTTAGTTGTAGCAGTCTTTTGTTTAAGAGGTAAATGGTATTTTGGTAAGTTTTTGAGAGAACCTCTATGTATGTTGATGTATGTGTTGGATGTACATTATGTGTATGAGTAGTGTTACTATGTGCATGAGTAGTGGTCGGTGAGTTGACAACCTCTTCAGTGTAACTGTTTCGAGTCAAATAGAGCAGGGATTCAAGATTCTTGCTGTAGATACATCTCTCACACTCTGTACTAGACTGAATTATTAGTAGAGAGTTGTCAGTGTACATGGTGCAATATAAACATTGCCTCAGGAGACCTAAGTCAACAAGGCTATCAGGAGAAACAAGGGTAGTCCAACTGCCCATAATGTTAGGTTTGAAGAATTGTTATCACAAAGGGGGTTCTTTCAGGACTAATCTAGAAGGTGCTCTGTGGATGAGTATTTCTCACAGGGTTTTTGGCTGGTGGTTTAGTAGGTCACAGCTCACTAGCAATACTTCTTAGACCGGTGATGTACTAAAGATGAGGACTACACTAATGTACTATAGCTGTATCTAAGGGAAAAAAGTATCTGCTATGGTTGATAATTGCACTGCAGTGCAAGGTACTGCACAGCATGTAAACAAGCAGAAACCTGCTCAAATGTGGGGCTTAAATACCAGAACATAAAGACACTTGCTTACTCCAAGCCCTAGACCCCAATCACCCTTCACCAGATAGGTTCCAATCAGCACACTTCTCTCACAAGGGTGCAGAAGGGCCCTTTCCAATCAAAGATAGTTTGGAAAATGTGCTCAGAATACAACAGCCACTACAAATAGATGCAGCAAACTTGTATCTGGACTATGCTATGATTTCCTTTCACACTTTAAAGCACTGCAACACGTTAAAGAATTGTATCAATGGAAGCCAATGTTGCTTTTGTGTGGTACATAGTGAAGTCTGATAACCAGTTATAAAAACTTTAGGAACACTGTATAATACAACATGGAGAAATATATTGACTCGTGGCACTTTTTGTGTGTTACAATACTGTGAACAAGCCAAATAAGTCTGCTGCAAGCCAGAATGTTTCATAAAACAATTTGTAGCTAATCATCTTTCCAAGAAAAATCTACAACATAAAAAAGTAGCTAATCTCTGCATGTTATTTTCATTTATAAGATATTTTCCTTTATTATACTTGCCTTGTATGTTTTTTTTACTATGTCTGTTTTATGAAATATCTCTTCTTCTATCTAAGGCATTAATATTCCCATAAACTCTTTTTATGAACTCTTGATGCCCATAACGTGGTAACAGACCTCCTAAAAGATGATGTACAAGGCCACTGACTGTAAGCTCTGCCATCTAAACTCACCAAAACATGCACTTACTGAACCTGCTGGGGACACTAACAAACACGTTTAGCCTCATATCCACTGTACTGAAATACACTAATTCTGCTATTGCATAGTCACAGGAAGAAGAGCAATATGTTGCAAAGGTAAAAAAGCATTCACACATACTGTAATCACACACTACTGCAATCAAATATAAAAACCTTCAGGGATTATTAAACTGAATGAGACAGGATTAGGGAGATAATATTTGATGTAATACTTCATATCAAATGGTAGATTTTTCTCAAATCTCCTCCTGGAATTCTTGGTCCATTTTCAAGTGTAGCTTTAGAACTGGTCACACAAATCAATGTGCATCTGTGTGCTTTATACTGATTGCTCTCCCTCCATTTAATTTAACTACTATAACCTTCCATATATGTCTGTATTTCTCTAACCCATCTCCCTATTTTACAGTAATACTCATCAGATAAAATGTACCGCTGTCCCCTTCCCCATATTATGATCCCCTTCCCCATATTATGACTAGTACGATTTCCTTCCTCCGTGCGCATCCATTTGTTTCCTGTGCAGTGTTTGTGTGTGTCTCCTTTTGTTTTGATTTCTATCACAAAATCCCTGCTATGCTGTTGTCAGCTCTTCGGTTTCTTATGCTCAATACACAGTTATACCTCTTCCAATATACGCATTGTCTAACGGAAATGTATGCCAGTCACAAGAAATGCACATTCCATTTTACATCTACAATATCCCCTTTGAAAAACAATGATTAGTCCTAGGAGATGAGACCTACAGAATACACTCAGTCAAATCACCAAAGGGGTTTAGCTTCTAAAAACTGACATTTATTCTCTTCTCTCATCTTGCTACTACTTCTGTGAAACCCACCATTCTTCTTAATCTCTTTATTGCAACACTGCTACCCATCTTTCTTTCTTTCCTCTCTGCTTCTATCCTACACTCTTAAGCATTATTTTCTTACTTTGCTATCTCTTCCGCTATTCACAGCTAGTCTAATATGTTCTGGTATATAACTTTTCAATAGTTATATATCCATCATATTATTGCTTGTTGTCTCCTCTGTACTTCCTCATGCTGAAATGTATATTCTATTTGCTATGTATGTTAACTTGTTATTGTTTATGTCTATGTGATTTTGCTTTATTATATTTCAACCCAATTTGAATATATTTACTGTGGAGCTTTTCTCCTCGGGTCTCCACTGAAAAAGGGCTCTGTCCCAGTTGGACTAACCCAGTCAACAAATGTCAAATAAATAATAAATAAATAAATAAATTTAACCATTAAACACATCTTTACCCAGTTCATGACATTAGCTCCTCTTAGTAAAATTTCTGACTACTAACATGTAAATTAAACATAGATGCATGCCATTAGGAAGAAAGAGTTCGATCTTTACTGTACCAGGGATATCAATAATAAACATTGTTAGTCTTCAATACAACGGGCGGCCACGGTGGTGCAGTGGTTAGCATTGCCGCCTCACAGCAAGAGGTTCTCCGGTTCGATCCTCGGCTGGGGTGCCTTCTGTGCGGAGTCTGCATGTCCTCCCTGTGGTCGCGTGGGTTTCCTCCGGGTGCTCCGGTTTCCTCCCACATCCCAAAGACATGCTGCAGGTGGATTGGACACTCTAAATTGGCCCTAGGTGTGCGTGTGAGTGTGCCTTCTGTGGAAGGTTGGGCGCCGAGCTGGCAACTCGACACCGTAAAACTCCACTGCCATTCAATGTGCGGACAGGTGATCCGCTGTGGCGACCCCTAACCGGGAAAAAGCCGAAAGAAGAAGAAGAAGTCTTCAATACAACACTTAAGGTGGTATTCATATTCCAGGGCTTCACATATATGACAACATTTAAGGCGGTATTCATATTCCAGGGCTTCACATATATGTAGCTTTGATCCACAAAGAGCGGCGCTGTGAGGTTATGCAAATCCCAGACTGTCAGGATGACTTTTAATGCGGGGGATTTTTTGTGAACACACCCCCTATTGGTAATGCATGACATAATTAACGCATAACCAACAGGGGACAGCTACTATGTTATTAGGAAGGCTTACACTTACGTGCATGAGTTCTACTCATAGGCATGAATCTATAGCGAACTAATTTGCATGCAAAATGTGCAAATTACCCTGAAGTTACACCAGAAAACAGCATGTCTCAGTCAGAATACAGAGATGCGAGGGGAGTTGACTGAGTTGGTGCTTCTGCGTACCTAGACATTTTTACTGGAGGGGTCAATTGGGTAAATGTTTGATTTTGATGCTTGGGCATACCTGGGCATTTTACTGAAGAGGTCACTTGGGTGAAATGCTCTCTTTTAGTGCTTGTGCAAACCTAGACATGTGGGTGAATGTTTCATTTTGATGCTTGTGCACAATAGGAAGTGTTACTGAAGGGGTTGCTTGGGAAAATAATGTATGTGTCAGGGAAGTGCTTCTACATACATGGTTGGACTGCTAAAGTGATCACTGGGCAAAATAATTTATTGTGTCGTTTTACTGCTTGTGCATACTTAATACAAACTAATGATGGGGGAAGTAATTAATTTGTGTGTCAGGGAAGTGCTTGTGCATACTTAATACAAACTAATGATGGGGTTGCTGGGAGAAGTAATTAATTTGTGTGTCAGGGAAGTGCTTGTGCATACTTAATACAAACTAATGATGGGGTTGCTGGGGGAAGTAATTAATTTGTGTGTCAGGGAAGTGCTTGTGCATACTTAATACAAACTAATGATGGGGTTGCTGGGGGAAGTAATTAATTTGTGTGTCAGGGAAGTGCTTGTGCATACTTAATACAAACTAATGATGGGGTTGCTGGGGGAAGTAATTAATTTGTGTGTCAGGGAAGTGCTTGTGCATACTTGGGCAAACAAGGCAGAGCACTGCATTTAACCATGGATGTGTGTAGTGCAGGGATGTCGGACTATGAATTGCAAAACTGCCTCATTAGCATACTATGGTTTATAACACTTCTCATTTACATCTCATTATGTTTTAGGCACTGCATATTAGTTTAAATGGCCTTGGCTATGCCCATTAGTAAGCATCAGGAATACTGCTATCTGCTATCACATTTGCACAAGCAACTATGAATACCACCCGTATGCTATACTGAGAAGGAGAGAGAGAGGCCTAAATTTTACCTAATGATTAAACTTTATGAAGATGTTTCTTAAGATGAATCTGACTTGAAGTGTTATACTGTAGAAAAACACATTTTTGTTCTTTTTTGTATTATTTGCCCATATATGTGTGAATTTTATTTTCCTCCTGCATAAATGTGCTTTTCTAACTTTTTTATAGTAAACTTCTACAGTGAATGTTTTCAAACTATCCCTTATGGTTTCAGTATTCCTTGACTTGTAATTGGCAAGATCAAATTTCTACCTGCAAATATAGCAGGCCTATGGGGATTTATTTCAGCTATAAGGCAGCTGGCAAGCCATGGATGTTAATAAATACAGCTAAAACATAATGTACACAGTTCTGTTTCTCATGGGTTATAAATAACAAATATAAATGTAAACTAGCATTTGCTATCAAAGCATGTATCCTTTTCCCTTGTTTTCATTGTTTCTGAATATTGTTTTCTGACTGACTTTTTCTTTGCGCTTTCTAATATACACCTTTCAAATACATTGTGTTTATTGAAACAACAAAAGAAAAAATGACTTATTATGTCTGAAACTAGACAACCTGTCTTGACTTTGAAGTTTTCAAATGAGTGTCATTATGAAGAATACTCATATCTCAGAACACTCTGCCTCTGTTTCTAAACTTGTGAAGGGTCTGCAATCCTTCCACACTGACTTCAGAAGTAACAGCAGATACCCCCTATCACAAACTCTTCCAAGTATCTTATATATATATATATATATATATATATATATATATATATATATATATATATATATATATATATACACCCATCAACTGTCCGTTCATCATATTGTTTAAAATTCCAGTTGCCTTTGGTGAAGGCCCTCCTGAAGAAACTACCTCCAGCATGGGTCAGGCCCTCTTATGGAATCAGTGTGATACATTCTCGAGTAAAACCATCTCAATCATTTATTTATTTATTTATTTATTTATTTTAGGGTCAGGGAGGTAGGTTAAGTAAACACTACTGGCTTCAATAAGTTAATTTTCTTGTTTTAGCTATGTTTTTGCAGCTTTCATCTTACCCAGAGTCTTACATTAGAGGCACCCCTGTTGCTATTATAATTAACTAAATTTGTAAGCATACCTCTCAAATGTTCCTAATTTTGCAGCAGTCTGTGCTCTGAAAAGTTGTATATTTGTGATACAGTTATAATAGTACTAAATAACTCTTGCTTATCCTAATTTCAGAAATAAAAATTTCCTTAACAATATTTCAACAAATCACCCTTAATAAAACGTTCACCAGCAAGGCAAATCAGAATGTCTTGGATTGCAATGCAGTAGGCAGTGCATGAGTGTATAACTGAAAGGGAAAAAGGTATGGGAAGCATTTAGGAAATAAGGTCCTGAACTGAACAAAAACAAGCATCTTCTTCTTCTTCTCTTTTGGCTGTTCCCATTAGGAGTTGCCACAGTGGATCATCTGTTTCCATTTCTTCCTGTCCTCTGCATCTTGCTCTGTCACATCAACCACCTGCATGTCCTCTCCCACCACATCCATAACCCTTATCTTAGGCCTTTCTCTTTTCCTCTTACCTGGCAGCTCTATCCTTAGCATCCTTTTCCCAATATACCCAGCATCCCTCCTCAGCACATGTCCAAACCAATGCAATCTCGCCTCTCTGACTTTGTCTCCAAACCGTCCAACCTGAGCTGACCCTCTAATATACTGATTCCTAATCCTGTCCATCTTTGTCACACCCAGTGCAAATCTTAACATCTTTTAACTCCTGCCTTTTTGTCAATGCCACCGTCTCCAACCCATACAACATAGCTGGTCTCACTACCCTCTTGTAGACCTTCCCTTTCACTCTTACTAGTACCCGTCTGTCACAAATCACTCCTGACACTCCTCTCCACCCATTCCACCCTGCCTGTACTCTCTTCTTCACCTCTCTTTCACACTCGCCATTACTCTGAACTGTTGATCCCAAGTACTTAAACTCATCAACCTTCGCCACCTCTACTCCCTGCATCCTCACCATTCCTCTATCCTCCCTCTCATTCACACACATATATTCTGTCTTAGTCCTGCTGACCTTCATTCCTCTTCTCTCTAGGGCATATCTCCACCACTCCAAGGTCTCCTCAATGTGTTTCCTACTCTCACTACAGATCACGGTGTCATCTGCAAACATCATAGTTCACGGGGCCTCCTGTCAGATCTCATCTGTCAACCTGTGCATCACCATTGCAAATAAGAAAGGGCTCAGAGATGATCCTTGATGTAATCCCACCTCCACCTTAAACGCATCTGTCACTCCCACTGCAGACTTCACTACTGTCACACTACCCTCATACATATCCTGTACCACACTTACATATTTATCAGGTTCTGTATAATATATCAGACAAAAAAGCAAATAAATTCAAATACATATTTCTTCAGAACAAGAACATAAAGATTCCATCCAAATTCTGAGAAGGTATGAAGGACCTGATGGAGAAAAACAGGTGTTATAAGATGAGACCTGGGGGCTTTCAAGTTACATGTAAAGATAGCCAATGTATTTTCAAAGAAATGCTTCCCACCGGTCACTGCCCATCTTACTAAGAACCTGCCCATACAGCACCATTAGGATTTGTTTCATCTTTTGCCCAAATAATTGTCAGCACAATTACTTGTCAAAATGAAGAGAGTGGCTTAGCATCTATAACAACCTATTTCTAAACCTTTATTAGGTAGGTTGTTTCATTCATGCCCTTTGCCAGTTATGCTACTGAAAGAAAATATTGACGGTGTGATTTCAGAACTATGTTAATAAATCAATACTCCAAAGAGGAGTTGAATAAAATGTTGAAAACTACTGACCAGTAAGTAGAAAATGCTGGAAAAAGTAGTGCTTCACACGTACTAATTTTTTGGAATATTGTAATATACTAGCAGAAAATCAGCATGGCATAAAGTCTAGAAGCCACACACACACACACACACACACACACACACACACACACACACACATGCACACACACTCGCACACACACACACACACACACACACACACACACACACACACACACACACACACACACACCACTTATCAAGTGAAGTATGCTGTTTTCATGGTGAGACAGAGGACAACATACATCAGTCATCACTCTTTACTTCTGCTAAGCTTTTTGAGTGTATGACAAGTGACTTATAGAAGCAGAATGTAATCTGCAAGCTTCATTTTGATTGCACAACTACTTTTCAGAGTGTATAAGTAGTTGTCTGGAAAATTCACTTCTATACATTCTCTGTCTCAGATACAGAAGTTCCACAAGGGGATATACACCCCTCATGTATTCTCAGTCTTCACAAATAAAATGAACCAGCTCACAGAAGAACTTAAGCATGATATACTATATTAATAAATCTATGTTTCTTCATAGTATAGACAATATCCAAAGAACTAGATGGGACCAACAAAATGGATTCAACCTTTTTATTAAGTGGCTGAGCCAATGACATTTAATACTTCCTGTGGAAAAAAATGAATCACGTGTTTTAGAAAACACATTGGTAAACCTTCCATAAATAACTTAAGAGCACCATCTGATCAGGAGCAGGCAGAAAGCGTGAAACATCTAAGCACAGATATAGATCAACATTTAAATTTCAAAGATTATGCAGAAACAAGACTGCACCAGTGCCAGATTAGGTGCACTACTGTACCATAGGAGGTCACCATGTCCAAGTTGTATTTGCCGCCATAGAACTCATCAAACAATGTGTCCTATGAAGTAGGGGAAGGTCACCAACAGAATCACTAAGCAAACCAGTATGAATGACCTTACTAGATTTAAGTAGCATCACCTTACCTTGCAGTCTCTTATAGACTGCAGAAAATCAGGCCAAGATACAATTAATCTTCCAGATCAACAAGGGAGAAGACATTTTCTTGCTCAGCACTGGAAGACTGGAATAACCTAGTGTCCTCAATAATATCCACATTGAGCAAACCCAGACATTGAAGACAGTTGTGAAAGAACATTACCTCAGATCAGCTACTGTTACAGAATATAGAATTATATAAACTAAGTTGCACAACATTTTATAACTCATAACTGTTCACTATATCAGAATCACTGTCATTATAGCATACTAGATTAAATGGGATAGTTGTTCTTCACTGGACTGTAGTAATATAAAATGTGTAACTTAATTTGTTCTTTGTATTTTATCAAAGACCAGCTATTGAACTGAGTGAAACTGTGGAACCATGGGAGTAAAGAAGCATTTTCTTTATCCCCAAGATTATGTATCCCAATAATAGTGTATTTAGACATATGGGGATGTGAGGGGCTTCTTCCATTGAAAAAAATATTGTTGTTGTTAAAGTCAACTTTTAATGCTGTCATTGTTAATGTGTCCATATGCAACTTATGGACTATCTCATTCAGAGTAGTCTCCTGGCCAACTCTCAACATGGCTTTAGTCCACATCACAGTACCACCTCCACCCTCCTTTCCTTTACCAATGCCATAAACCAAACCAGGAATAACAATAAGCTATCCTCAGCCCTCTTTTTAGACCTGTCAAAGGCCTTTGATATGGTCAACCACAAATTACTCATCCACTCCCTGAAATCCATTTTCTTGGATAACCATGACATTCAGTGGTTCCACTCCTATCTGAGTGGCAGACAACAGGCTGTATTATGGCAGGGCAAACAGTCCACCTGGCTACCTCTCACCCTTGATGTCCCTCAGGGCTCAATTTTAGATCCTTTACTCTTTTCTATCTTCATCAACAACCTTCACTCTGCCATCCTGAAGCAACCTGCATCCAATATGCAGGTGATTCCACCCTGATCTGCTCAGCCTCCTCCCCTTCAGAGCTGCAAACCTTAACACATAGCACTTTTAATACAGTTGAAAATTGGCTCTCTAGTCACCTTCTGCTGCTAAATCCCAACAAAATTAAACTGCTTATCTTTACCCCCACTCATAGATCCACCCCTTTTTCCTTCTCTATAACATCCAACTATGGTACCTCTATCTCTCCCGATGACCATACAAAGCTTTTAGGGGTAATAGTGGATAATAATCTCAAATTTGCTCCGCATGTCAACAAAACCATAAAAAACATTAATAAGAAGCTTGGCTCTTTATACAGAACCAAACCTTTTCTTACCTGAATAGCTAGGACCACAATCACCCACTCTCACCTACTCTCTACCCTTCTATATGCTTCCCTTGTACTCTCCAATCTGAAAAAAAATTGAACTCAACAAGCTGTCTCAGTGCTACAACCATACTGCCAGATTCGCCACTGGGTCAACATACAGGACACATCACTGTCAAAACCTCAGTCTTCTTGAGTGGCTAGAACTACCCAGCTTACTACTATTTAATCAACTCATAATAGCTCACAAAATTTTCAACCAACCTGAAAACACTTCCACACGTAAAAATATTATAAAACCATACAATAACTCAAGGCTACTATGCTCATCTAATAAACTGTTAGTCCAAACCTATAAAGCTACTAACTTTGCTGGTGACTCCCTGTTTGCCAACTTCATTGGCAAAACCTAGAACTCACACAGGCCTTCCGTTGAATGCCAAACTTATAACAGTTAAAGTAAAATGAACTGGCTGTTGAATAATGCCTAATTCAATAATAATAGTCCCAAAACCAACCGTATACCAAACGGCTTGTCTTCAAAACAATTTCCACATTGTCGTCGCTATTTCCATAAGCGTATGAAGCAGCACTCTAATCCATTTGAAAGTCACTGGTTTATTTACGAAAAATCACTAAAAACAGCATAACCTCTGCATTTCCAAGTCCGAGGTTAATACAGATCAACACTACAAGTGTGCCTCATAATAAACTTGACATGATACTGCACAATAACGAAATACTGATAAAAAATAATAAATAGATAATAACAATGGACTAGTTGATAACAATGGACTAGTTGGACAACGGTTTAGTGCTTTCACCCATAACTCATGGGCTTCTTCAGAACGCCATAATTTTCTAAAATTTCTAAATTTCTAAATTATCGTGAAGCATGGTGGCAACTATTTCTGAATACCACACCTCCGGGTCTTAACAATAGTATTTCTTTGAAGGCTATACTGGAAGCGAATTTGTAGGACAACACTTAGCTAAAAATGAAGGTAAATATGTGAGTAGGGACTAATGCATTTATGGTTAATGAATACATACTTTATGGTATTTTACTATTTAATAGTACAAATTAAATCAGCAGTAGTACAAGTAGCACTACCTGTGTTATTAAGTGTTCTATTAAGTGTATTATTAAGTGTTTTAGTAATCCCACTTAGAGGCACCTTGTGGTGAATCAATGAAAAAGTAGATCAGTTGATAACACCTGCTATTCAATCGAGTAGATTTAACATGCATTACATTATCTGTATGGTTTTATAAATTTTTAATATTTAAAAATTTTTTTATTTAATAATTTATAACATATTAGGGAATTGTAATACTTAATTTATGTGTTATCTGTAGTATTATTAATTGTTATATAACATTGTTATGTTATGAAACATTTTATGGTCTTAGCAGTAGAACAACAGTGAGGGGTAGGTCATTAAACTCATACTATCTATTAATAGTCGGATGAATTTTAAATAAGTGTCTAACTTTGTACATAGAAATAATAGGACACATTATTTAAAATTGTTGTTGTTATACAACATTATATGATGTTTGCCCTTTCAGTTATGGGAGGCCGATCGATGACAAGTGCAGTTGAGTATAAGCCTTGTTTTATATTGCAAGTTGTTATATTGCAAATTGTCATTTTAATATGCATTGTCACTTTAAAAAGCTGGAAGAGAATTTTCAGTTTGGCACCAAAAATGTTATAAGAGGCAGACAGTTTAAAATTATGGCATTCTGAAGAAGCCCATAAGTTATGGGTGAAAACGCTAAACCGTTGCCAACTAGTCCGTTGTTATCAACTAGTCCGTTGTTATTATCTATTTATTATTTTTTATCAGTATTTCGTTATTGTGCAGTGTCATGTCAAGTTTATTATGAGGCACACTTGTAGTGTTGATCTGGATTAACCTCGGACTTGGAAATGCAGAGGTTATGCTGTTTTTAGTGATTTTTCGTCAATAAACCAGTGACTTTCAAATGGATTAGAGTGCTGCTTCATACGCTTATGGAAATAGCGATGACAATGTGGAAATTGTTTTGAAGACAAACCGTTTGGTATACGGTTGGTTTTGGGACTATTATTATTGAATTAGGCATTATTCAACAGCCAGTTCATTTTACTTTAACTGTTATAAGTTTGGCATTCAACGGAAGGTCTGTGTGAGGTTTCAAAGGTGTTCGATCACTTATTGGCATTCCCAGGTTTTATTTATTATTCAGTTTCACGCTGTGAGTAAAACCTAGAACTCACTTCCTTCCACATCCTTGAACCCTCTCTAAGTCTCTTCAAAAAAGGCCTCAAACAGTATCTTACACTGGCTTTGCCCTTGTACCAACCTGGATTAATTTCCAAATAAACTATCTTACTTATATAGTATTGTATGCACATCTTGCTCAAAATAGTTTGCTGCATCCTACTGTTTTTTTTTATATGATAGTGCATCTTAGGTGACTGTTTAGTACCTATAGTATTGTATGGATTTCCTGCTCAAAACAGTTTGTTGTAATCCTGCTGGTTTTGTACAATGTGACACAGTCTCCACTGTAAGACCCTAGTAGAGGGCTACACTGTAACTACTTTGATAATTATGCTTGTCTCTTATGTGTGATGTTCTAACTGTGTAACTGGCGCTTTTCTCCCCGGGCCTCTGCTGAAAATGGACATATATCCAGTTGGACTATCCCGGTCAACAAATGCAAAATAAAATAAATAAAATAAGACTTTTGCTGATATGAGGTCCCAGATTTATCTGCTACAAATTAAACATGCTGCATACGGACTGTTATGTTAACATATAAATACACAAGCTATTCTGGCTGTGCACTAATTAAACTTTGCTGCACACTGATTGTCATGTTAACTTGTGAACATAATAGACATTTTGATTACAAATAGATTTGTAATTTACTTTTATGCAGAACACGTAGCAATCAGTCGGAGTCCCATGGTGAAGAATAGGCTCACTAGTCCTACATCTTACTCATGTCACCACGAGCCAAAGGTTTTCTTTCTGTTTATAGCAATATTTCAGCTATATATTCTCATTACTTTTCCTCTCTGACTGCACTAAAAACAAGTATTATGTGTCATGCTTTAGAGAACAGCTTTACTGCAAAATTTCCTAAAATCAATTATTTTTAAGAGCTATAAAAGTTATAAAATGAAGGTTATTGATTGCAGTAGGGCACCAGTTCTGTACATTCCCATTTCCCCTGTGCTCCATTTCGTTTTGCACAAGCGATTAAACACCAGATATCTAAAATTAAATTTCATAACACACAATACTTTCTGTAGAAATGCGCCCTCCGTAAAGCTAATTTGCTACATGTGATGCCAGAATGTAGAACAGTCCTTGCATCAAAAATATTTATTTTTTTCATATTAAAATATTTTATTTTTCAGTAATTCTCCCAGTTATACTGTTGAAGTGTAGGTTACAATAAGCAGAAATGTATTCACAATGAACTAAATCATCAATTTGTTAACCAAGATCTGTTGCTATTTCTCCCAATCATTCAGAAAATGCCTGTCCTTTTGTGTATCGTCTTTGCGTTTAGTAGATATTGCACTTGTTTTTGTCCTCTGTCATGATTTTGTACCGTTTATCATACTAAAATGCAATGCTTGCTACTAAATGCAAGACTTCCTTTGTAATTTGCTCATTAAAACTATTCACAGTATATCATTTACTTTTTATTTTAGTTTCTCTGCTTTGGGATATGTGAGAAAAGAGCATTTTGAGATATCTTGTCTAGTTGAAACCCCCCCAGATAAAACAAGATGATAAAACAAGATGACGCACTATGAAACAGCCTTGTTGCACAGAACTCACATACACACTTTGCAAAAAAAATATATATAGATATATATATATATATATATATATATATATATATATATATATATATATATATGATTAAAGCAAGTGCATGATGCCAGACAACCCACAATATATATTCAAAAGTAAATCTGTGCATAGCTTAAGTAACCAAAACAAGGTTGTATGAACCAATGCACTAAAGATAGAATTAAAACACGACCTTGTACTATTATAGACTCACAGGTTCTTAGCAGGTTACTAGGCTAGCAGACCTAGAGCCCTTACAAGCCTAGCCATGTTAATCCTGAGTTGCTTCAATTGTCCTTGGTTAGATGGATGTAATTCGCAGAGTCTATGCCAAACATGATTAGCTCTGTCCATGAGGGACATGATGCCACCCTATGGGTGAACTTGCGGTCTCCATCCATTTGTCCAGGTTGCACTTGAATAGGGGCAGTGAGGAGCTGTCCTTCATGTGAACTGGAAGTTTATTCCAGAGTAGTGACAGTCTCTGGGAGATATATCTATCTCTCCAGCATGTTCTGTTAATGTCACAGGCTAGGTTAAGATCCCTAGAGCGAGTGACTCTTGTGTCATTAGACTTGCAGATGTGCAGCATTTCCATCAGGGCAGGGTCAGCGACTGCCCCATAGGCCAGATACAAGTCACCTCTCAGCAGCCTATATGATACAGAGTACAGTGACAGGGCTTTCAGTCATAGTTTCGAAGGTCTGTAGTTTCTTGGTGAGAAACCTCTGTGATCTCTCCAGCTGCTGCAGGTGTCTGGTGAGGTACATGCAGAAGGAAGCATTGTACTTTTTTAATTGTCTGATAAGGGTTGAGTACAATGGAGTTATAACATACTTAGTTCTGGATGTGATGCCCTTACTTATGAGATGCGCAATGTAGAAGGCTTTCCTTACCACTGTGGAAACTTGGTGGTCAAAGTTCAGATTGCTCTCTACCTGTGTTCCCAGATCTCACACCACTGGGTTTGAACTTAGAGGGGTGCTGACAATATTGCAATTATTGCTTTGCCAAAGGGGATAATAATGCACTTTTTTGTGTTTAGATTTAGATTTAGACCATGGCTTTGGCCCAGCCATATGTATGTGTTAACCCCTCTTGTAATATGTTAACATCATTGGGGGACTCAATGATTGCACCCAATTGGCAATCATCAGTGAGCTTGGTAAGCCAAAAGCCATATACTTTAGCCTGGACTTCTGAGAAATAGATTCCAAACAGTAAAGGTCCCAGCACAGATCCTTGTGGTACTCCACTGGTGATGGGTCTACTGGTAGAGGTAGAGTCACCAACTTTGACAGTATGTGTTCTGTCGATGAGCCAATTGGCTACCCATCTAGTGAAGTAAGGGCTAATCCCCAGCAGGGAGAGTTTCTCAATGATACCTGAGTGGGGGATTGCGTCAAAAGCCTTTGCTAGGTGAAGGTAGGCAGTATGCACTGTCTTACCTTCATCCAGGGCTTTAGTGACTTTCTTGAAAAAGTCTACTAGGTTTAATAAGCATGATCTACCCTTATCAAAGCCAAACTGAGTTAGGTCTAGAGTTTGAAGGTTGCCTATGTCCTTGTTGATAAGGTCCATGATAATTATTTCCATAGCCTTGCAGATGGGGCTGGATTAGACTTATGGGTCTATAGTTGCCAGGGTCTGTTGATGCCCCCCCCCCCCATTTGTGCAAATGGATTACTGTTGGTGTTCTCCACTCTGCCTGATCAAGATCAGTTTTCAGGCTATGGTTAAAGAGAATGCTAAGTTGGTCCACTGGATCCTGTTTTAGATTGCTTAATAAGCAACCTGGGATGATATCTGGTCTCACTGTGGCTATATTTTGGCCTTGGGGAGAGTAGATATCACCTGATTGCTAGAGATACTAGGCAGAGGACTGGTGTCAGGTATGCTTTGGAGTTTGGCTGGTGGGGACAAGGAGTGAAATTTGACCAAATCTGTCAGCTAGCAGGCTGGCAATTTCCTCTGGTGTAGTATGAGTGGTACCATCTACTACCAGTTCAGCACATAGCTGGCTGTTCCCTTTTAGATTCTATACGTAGTTAAAGAATGCCTTATGATTAGCCTTAGCTAGGGATGCTATTTTAGGTTTGTAATTAGCTTTAGAGGACTTTACAAGATTTCTGATTTGCTTGTTCAAGCTGTGGAGGGAATTCTTCATCTTCTATGTCAGTTCCCTCTTCTCTTAGATATCAGTTTCTTCCTTTGTTATATAATTGTTTATACTTGAGGTCCACCAGGGTGGCTTGTTTTTTAGGAGGACCTGGTTTTAATCCAGTCAGGTACAACTCAGTCTATACAGTTGCTTAGGTGTTTATACAGGGCATTTGTGTACACCTCTGCATAGGAGTCATTGTTGTCTGTGATTGTAGGGGTGGGGTTATAAAACTTTTTATACCATCGCTTAGTAGGCTGCAGTTTACTTTGGAAAAGTTTTTAGTTTTTTTTTTTTTTTATCAGGGAGGGCATCACACATGGTGGGGGGCAGTGCAGTGACCCTCCCCCATCTTGGTGAGTACTTTGTTTAGGACAGTTGAGCCCCTTGCGGGGGTGCAGACTATCTGTTCCAGAGCATTTGTATTGATAAAGTCCAGGAACCTCTGGGCAAGCATGTTTGTGCTCATGTATGTCATCCAGTCAATGGAAGGATAGTTGAAATCTCCCATGACTAAGGTGTTGAGCTATATGGTGAGTAACTACAGTAAGTCCAGGGAGGTGGTCTGCTTTTCTTGGTTCATGGTGGGGGACCTATAGCTAGTAATGATGTGATACGGTATTTTGCCTATAGTTAATTAGACATGGAGTAGTTTGAGAGTCATATTGTTTGACCAGTGTCAAGGTGTACTTGGCTTTAATGAAGATGGATACACCTCCACCTTTGGTTCTTTCATGTTCATTTTGAGGTCTGAACATGTGGAAGGCATTGTAGCCTTGCATAGCCAGGTTGCTTTCCATGGCCTTGAACCATTTCTTAGTGACTGCACAGATGACAGCATATTCTAAGGTGAGGTGTGCTTCCAGGGAGTACAGTTTCATGTTTAGACTCCTAGCATTAAGCAGCAGAACCTTGAGTTTGTCTCAAGTGGATTTTGTTATGATGGAAATGTTGTTGTTTTCACATTGCCTAAAAAAGGCACTATGGGGTAGGCAGTCACCTTTTCCACTATCCAAAAGCCTAGAGGAGACAGGTGCAAATCTCTGGCAAAGCAGAGTGGGCTGTCGACCATGTCTTCCCAGGCTGACAGATACTGGTTCCCCCTGTAATGACACCACAAACTAAGAAAATTGTTGAATTTGATAATTTTTTTGTTTATATTGTGGCATCATCTTGGGTGAAGATAGAATGCAGCTTAAGGCTAGGGTCATACCTGCCTGGGACACATAATGCGAGAATTCAGTCATGTCTCTCTTCATATAGTCCAGAGAGGTACATCTCAGGTCATTCATCCCAACATGGACTATGACAGAGTCATAACAGTACTTGTTGAGTGACTTGAGTGCATGCGTGATTTGACTTATTCTGGCACCTGACAGGCAGCAGACCTTGACCTTCTCTTTGTCCAGCCTGGTGAGAGGGATATCTGTGTGTCTCAATAGGAAGTCACCTATGACAAAGACATTAGGTTTTGAGGTGTTTTGCCTTAGGGGCTTACTTGCTGAGACACTGGCTTATGTGTTATTATGTGCAGTGGTTTCTATTTGCATACCAGTGTGTGCAAGTGGTTTACGTTTGGAAGGTCTCTGATCTTTTGGTAAAAATGTCAAAGAATATGTCCCCACTACTGAAGGTGTCTCAGAACAAAGTACAAACAAGCCAAAGAGATACTGAGTACACCACCATGATTAAAGTGTTCCAACTTTAATAAACAAATTAAAAAACTCACTAAAAACTATCACAAAAGTTTAAAAGGAGATGAAGCATCAAATGGTAAGCACTATCGGCAGGATTGCCTTCTTCAGATCATGACTTCCTGTGCTTCATTCCACATCCTTAAACAAAAATTCACCAATCAGGTGAATTATTATTTATTAGTTCCTCCTACCACAGACTGTCAATCACTTGCCCGGAGGTAACCAAGCCTCCATTTTTAGCCAATAGAAAGATGTTTCTGCTTCAGAATAGGTTTCAATGGAACCATGGCATTTAAGCCTGGGGGGCGGTTGGCTGTTAAGTTGTTTATCCACCCAATTTCATGAATCTCCATGTTGTTGTGAATATCCCCAGCTCTATGTCCTATCAGCACACATTTTATAGCTTTAAAGCTAAAGTAATGGGTTAGATTTGACTGAGGTTTATATTCAAAAACAAGAAAAATATCAAAAGACTATCTTGATTGAAGATGATAAAATAAAAAGCATCGTAGGAGAAAGACCGATGTTTACGTTCAAAAACAAGAAAAATATCAAAAGACTGCTTTGTAATAAAGATGGTTTTCCTCAGCAAAACATCAACATTTTGAGACAAGGTACTCACAAATGTGGAAGATGTAAAGCCTGTCAATTCATAGACACTTTTATCCATCCAGTTACGGGCAAGAGGTATATATTTAATGTCAAAGCTACTTGCAACAGTGAACATCTTGTATATCTAACATGCTGTCACCTTTGCCCTTGTTTCTACATAGGCAAAACTGATCAATGCTTGAAAGACAGGATTTTATGTAATTTACGAGATATTTGACAGAAGGATATGAAAAATGCACTGGCATCTCATATTAACTCAAACCCAAGCCATTACTTTAGCTTTAAAGCTATAGAATGTGTGCCAATAAGACATAGAGCTGGGGATGTTCACAACAACACAGAGATTTGTGAAATTGGGTTGATAAACAACTTAAGAGCCAACTGCCCCCAGGCTTAAATGCCATGGTTCCATTGAAACCTATTCTGAAGCAGAAACATCTTTCTATTGGCCAAAAATGAAGGCTTGCTTACCTCCAGGCAAGCAATTGCCAGTATGTGGTAAGGGGAACTAATAATGAAGGAATTAACCTAATTGGTGAATTTTTGTTTAAGGATGTGGAATGAAGCACAGGAAGTTATGATCTGAAGAAGGCAACCCTGCTGAAAGCGCTTATCATTTGATGCTTCATCTGCTTTTAAACTTTTTCAACAGTTTTAGTGAGTTTTTTAATTTGTTTATTAAAGTTGGAACATTTTAATCGTGGTGGTGTACTCAGTATCTCTTTGCCTTGATCTTTTGGTAGGCTTCTAGTGAGTACCTCCACATATGTGGATTTATGTGTCATGACCTCATTTTGTGTGAGATGTGAAGTGTGTGCACTGACAACCTGTTTGATGGCCAGTTTGTTGTCAAGTGAGAGAACTGATTCCAATTTCATAGTGTAATTACAACTCTCACATAAGGTATTAGTTTGTTTTAGAAGTAAGTGATTGTCAGTATACATGAGGCAATTACTACATTGCCTCAGGACGCCCATGTTAATCAGGCTGACCAGTAAAATGATGGAAAACTGCCCATCCATTATAGCAGGTTTTTACCATATGTACTATTAGGGAAGGAAGTTGGCTAGTTTGACCAGTTTTTGTGCTAGGACTAACAAAGGTGCTTGTTCTATTGAAGGCTATTGATGATAAGTGTGGCAATGCTGCTCAGTGCACCTGTAGTGCATTAGGGAAGCTTGGGAGAGTTCCATTGACAGATGTCTAGGGAAAAATTGAGTTTCAAAGCATTTGCGTCTATACAGGGCACCGCACACCCCTGTTGCACAGTGTGCTGCAATGCCCAAATGCAAGACTTAAACACAGGTGGAATTAAAACACCTTTAAGTTAATCTAACAATAGGAAAGCACACAGTGAATCTTCCTCTAGCAATCCTCAGCTCAGACAATGCTGGATCCACAGCCTTCTGCCAACAAGGGTGCAGGGAACCCTTCTTAATGTAAGATGGCTGATTTAGTGTTCAAGTGTATCAATAATAGGCTAGATTCAGCAGGTCTGAATCTAGTGTATGCTACCAAGGTATCAGAACAGGACAAATTAAGTACAGAAAAGTGCAAAATAAATTTAGAGTTATTTTATGTGTTTCCCAGCTCAGATAGACCAGGTAATACCTACTGCCACTAGATGAATAATCCCAATCCCCCTAACGTAAAAGCACAGTAAAGGACTGTCCAAAGTGAAATGCTACTACAAACAAACACACTTAAATGGTACAAAATGCTACCACAAACAAACTTAAAGATATAGATAGCACAGTGTACTTTAAACAACTTATAAAAGTGTGATTATTCAATAAAAGTACTTCACTTTGAGTAAAAGAGCCAAGAACCACTCAACTGTAGAGAATTTATAAAGGCACTAAAAAACAAAATAGGCTGATTAATAAGCCCTCCAGCCATATATTCAGAAATCTCAAATGTTTTCCCAACCTAAACAGACCAGAGTACCTCCCAGTGCACTAAAAGGGAAATCCACTGACCCCTTTTAATGTAAAAACAAGTGTTTGCTAGAGTGTAAAAATACACTAATTTATCCAACAGCTAGCTAGATAATGAAGTCAGCTCAAGTAGAACAGACAATGGGAGGCAAATGCACTTATTCAATATAAGCACAAGGAAAGCAAATGCATGATTCAGGATATCAACAGCAGTGTAGAAAGGGAGGAGCTTATTAATCTCAATTTACAGTAGAGGTGGACAGCTTACAATCATCAGGTCAATAAAGCAGATCAACAAATGAGATGGTAGGTGGGAAAACAAAACAGGGAATCAGCAGCAGTGCTTTAGTTTATACAGGCTTGATATATTTTCAGAGAAAGACAAAGGCCCAGAATTTCACTGAGTATTTAAATATCATTCAAGTGACAATTTAACCAATAAAAAAAAACAGCATGTGAAATGTGCAGCCTAGATAAGTGTCAACCTCTCACATAGAACAAAAACACTAAGCCAAGCAGATTTCTTAAAACAGAAAACAAAATGAAGCAGGTAACAGAAAACTCCATCGGTCACAGACAAAAAGTATAGGTTTCCTCGCCCAGCAGGAAATCACCAGCAGTACTTTAGGACAAAAAGAAATGTTGGATCCCAGATGCTCTGCGGAACATGCTTGAAACCTGTTCATAGTGTATAAGGCAAAGGACCACCTTGAAATAAGTTGTTTTGCAGGCAGGCAATCCCCCTGCACCTTTCATAATCTCAAACTTATATAAATCAATTTCACTATTGCACAACACTGTGGAAGGAAATCTATCTCAAGCAATGCATTTCTTTGTGCTTTCACAACTGAGCAAGGCAATCTCATTATTTCTTCCTCAAGTATGTGTGGGAAGCCAAAATACAAATTGCAGCACAATGTGTTTGACAAAACAGCAAAATTAAAACACAAAACTTTAAACATTTTTTTCTTCCAGAGGGTAAGCCTTCCTGCTCTCCCCATCCACAATACTAAAATATATTAATTCTGCGATTGCATTAACTCAGAAAAATAGCAAACTACACCTTGAGGTGAAAAATTCTGCCCTGCTCTGTTACAAATTAACAGCAATATTGGAGGCAGTAACATTCAGCACATCACAATGAGCAGATTAATTCAGAGCAAACAAATACCCTCAAAGTAATACACTTTAAACAAAACTTACAGGAGAAAAGAATTTTTCACAACACTACAAATAACGGGTGAAGGGAAACCAGAGTACTACACTTCTTTACTATCATTTCACATTTCAGGAAATATGGCATATCATACGGTAGGATAATGACAGGATGATATGCTTAGAGTAAGGATGGTCTAATCAACTGTCAATCCAAGCTCAATCACCGAGAACTGTTCTTTTGATCTGAGCTGGATCAAAATGGTTTGACTATGAAATATCAAAAGGCACAACCCTGACTTCCTGATACTACTGAAAAATCATGCCTGAAAAACAGAAGGGCAAAAAAAATCAACTTTGAGCATTTTTTTTTTTTTTGCAGTGCGTAAAGGGCAAGCCCCCTCACATCTCCTGAACTTATATATATCAACTCCATGGTCGTACCACCTCAGTGAAGGGAGGAATCTCCCAAAAGAAGTGAACAAATTGACAAAGCACACTTAGAAACTGCACTGGCAATGGCTTCTCATGGGAAACAGCATTTTTTTATTCTTGACTCATCAAGTTTGTTCCAGAAGGCAAGGTCAAGGAATTTCACATCAACCAGCTGCAGGAAATCTAGATAAAAAATTCTGATGTTCATAATATACTAACTGCAGTTGTACAGTTCTAGCAGCCTGCTTTACTAAATAAGCTTTACTTAATCATTTTTATATCTTACAATAAAAAAACAAGTTATCCTAAGGTAAGGCAGTCTTCTGTAAGTATACCTCATTTGAAGGGCAGGGTCATATTCATAACTCTGTACAAGAACAGTATGTAATATGGACTTTATTAACAAAAGAAAAAAATTCTGATCAATCATTTATTCAGAGAAATTTGAACACTGGCCAGATTCAGGAAGAATCATAATGTCACAATATAATTGTGCCAAAGGAAAATAGCACAGACCATATATTTTAATATGGACCTATGCTAATAACATATGTATGAAGACTGACACATTGCTGTCATGGTGGAGACAGGGCTGCATAAATATTATAGCAATGTAAATGAAAGTAACTGCACTGCTGTCACAGAGTGACCTTAGAGACCAGTTGGCATTATGGTTAAGGTCTTCGTCTCCTAGGTACTAGGTTCAATCCTGACCTACAACCAATGCCAAACTTCAGTAAATTATGCGTTTCCACCTCAAACTCACCGAAGAATGTAGTTATGGGCAGCAGTACAAACTATAGATGGTGCCTATTGGGGTGAACTGTTGCATAGACCAACTTTGCTTTGGGCATCAATTGTGGTGCACAGTATCCTCAAGATAGGAGAACACGGACCACAGACTGCATGCCATGTTGGGGATGGCCACTCAATGGTGTAAAAACTGGCTCTAGATGATTTAGTCCTCTTGAGTAATGTCGCTGAAATGAGTATGGTTATTTGCCGGTGATAAGTGGGTTGAGTACCTGCCTACTGTAACCTACATCAAGGTTCAAGGCGTGTATGTGCTCCTATTGGCCAGTGTGTTCCTACCATAAAGCTGAGCAGCCTTGGGGTCAATAAGCTACTGTCTGGCTGGTTTCCATTTGCCCAGTTTGGTTTACCTGGTCTAGCTCTGTTGAACGAAAGCTGGATATAAAACCAATCAGCCTGCCAAACATGAACTAAGAATTGCTACAGTCAGTGAAGATTCACTGACAGGACATAGCTTGGAAGTGGATGGCATAATGATAAGGAATAGGCTGGCCATCCTCTGTATTCAGAAGACAAGATGGAGGGCAATGCAACAAAAACACTTGGCTTGGGATCCAGAGTCTACTACTCAAGAGGGGGACAGTCTAGAAATGGTATGGGAATTGTGCTGAGGGAGATGCTTCAGAAGACAGTGAGGGATGTCATGAGAATTAATGACTCATGGCAATCAGACCCACAGTGTAAGGATAGGCAATATTCATAATCTGAGCTTATGCCCCACATCTGGGTTGTATTAGTGAGAAAAAGACTGCATTCAGACAGCAGTTGCAGGACCTGCTAGATAAAGAAGGAAAACATGAATTAATTTTAATAATTGGTGACCTGAATGCATATATTGGGACAGACAACACATGATTCAGCATGAGAGAGAGTTATAAGATCGCATACAAAAATGGCCAACATGCAACTCAAGTAGAAAAGGGCATTGGGGCAGAATCAGTGATTGCAAAGTCATCTACAGTTAAACAGTCAGCTCATAGCATAAAACATCAGTTAACACAGTCTGCTGCAAGCAATGGTCATATAAAGCTCTAATATCAACAGACACTAAGCTGAAGATCTGGAAATTAACAATGAGAGGGGGCACAGGAGTTCAAGGAATTACTCAGTACCCTCACACCTCAGGAAGATGAGGAAATATGTGGAGATGAAGAAGAAAGGCAGTGCCTCAAAACAGCATGTGTGAGGAATACAGATATGTGGATGAGACAGGTATGGAAATAAGGTACACAAGGAAAGCTGGTGGTGGAATGCAGAAGTCTAGGAAGCATAAAAAAGAATGAGTGCAGGAAAACGTGGGAGATAGAAAAGACAGACCAGACTGAGGAGAAATACTAGTTGTCTAACAAAGAGGCTAAAATAGGAGTTGCAATAGCAAAGAACAAGGCATCAGCGGCACTCTACCAGCTTCTGAAAAGTGACTCAACAGATGGCACAAAGAAACTCAGTAGATGGAAAAAAGAAACACTATCAGGTTGCAATGCAAAGACAGAAATATAAAGAAGATAGTCAGGCACCCTTCATAAGGGATGCCGACAACAACCTGCTCACCAGTCCACAGGATATCACAGACAGATGGAAGAAGTACTTTCAGCAACTTCTAAAGGAAGAAAACCCCACAGAAGTTGCACTGACCCAGACACAGCCTACTATGAAAGAAGACGAGGAGCTGACCTTAGAAAAAGTAAAAACAACATAAGGAAAATGAAGTCAGAGAAAGCAGCATGCTCAGATGAGATGACAGCAGATATGATAAGGTGTGTGAGATAGGGAAGAAATGTCTCCTGAGGGTATTCATAGCAGTATGGGGAGAAAGGTATTTCCCAGTTAACCAGATAATAAGCATATTAGTCCCAGTGAAAAAAACAAAGGGGACATCCACAACTGTGGGGTGCATATAGATACCAAACTCCTGTCAGCATGAAAGCTTTGGAGAGGGTGACTGATAAATGAATATGCAGAGTAGTAGAAAGCAAGATATGAGATGAGCAGTTTAGATTCAGATCAGGATGCACAACTGACCCAATGTTTGCAGTGAGACAGACAGTTGAAAAGAAACTAGAGACGAGAAGAGTACATTTGGGCATTCCGACACTTGGAGAAAGTATATGACAAGGTCCCAAGCACGTCAATTTGGGCATTCCTGTAATGATTTGAAGTCCCATTAATATTGGTTGAATTAGAGCAGACTATGTACAAGGACCCAATGACTCAAGTATGAATAGTGTTCGGTCTCACAGAGGGGTTCCTAGTGGGAGTGGGCGTGCATCAGGATTCAGCACTGAGCCCACTGTTCATACTGGTGATTCACTACATTAGCAAACAGGATGCAGGGGACAGATCAACAAAGTTGCTGTATGCAGATGCTGTGGCATTACAGGCAAACTCTGAGCAAGAACATCAGCAAAGAATAGGGGAATGGAATGCAAAACTGAAGGCACATGTGATGAAACTGAGAACAGATAAGCCAGTTGTAATGGCAGCAAATGGGAGAAATCAGAAGAAGCTGAGAATTGAGATAGAAGGGAAAACAGTGGAGCAGGTTAAAAGCTTCAAGTATCTGGGAGGAGTGATGAGGAGAAGGGAGGTCTGAATGAAGATGTCAAAGGTGGAATCAGAGCAGCTGTAGACCACTGTCACAGAGTGTCAGGGGTAGTATATGACAGAAGAATGATAAAGAAGCCTAAAAGTAAGGGGTAGAGAACAGTGGAGCAACATATACTATTGCATGGTACAGAAACCTGGGCAGTAAAGGCAGAGCAGGTGAGGAAGTGCCTGAGATGGGTGCTAAGATACACAATGTGGGACAGACAAAGGAATGAGGACATCATAGCAGAAGACCTAGCAACTCCAATTGCAGAGAGGGTCAAAAAGAACAGATTATTGTGGTTTGGGCAGATTTGCAGGAAAGGAGAAGACAATCTGGTGAAGAAAATGTCGGACAGACAGGAAGACAAGAGGAAATGAAGAAATCCAGCAAAGAGTTGGATGGATTGTGTGAGAGAGATATGCAAAAGTCAGGCATGAGTGTCAAAGAAAGTAGGAGAGTGGTATTGAACTGAGAGAGTGAGAGATGGTGACAGATGACACAACACCCAGACCCCATGTAGAAAATGTGAAACAGGAGATTGTTGATGATGATGATGATGATGATGATGACCAGGCAGGTGGCATTCCCAATGGTCTGTATATTCATATGTGCTTCAAAGTGTCACATAGAAACTGCAACATGGCAACTAAGGCAGCCATACAAGGGCAGCACAGAAAAGTGCTGAGTCAGTTCATCATATAAATAGGGAGGAAATAAGGAAGTAACACAGGTAGACATAGGGATAGGCAGAGGGGGGGGCACACACAAAAGGATAACATGAAGGAAGGGTAGAAGAGGGTGTAGACTATACATTACCCTGTCACTGTACTCCAGGGGGTGCAATTGCTGACAACTGCACCCTGCCTACTCCTCTGGCCTGTCTGTGAATGGTAATGTCTGATGCATAGTGTGACTAGTCAGTGCACTGCAATGCACAGCCTGTGTGTGTGTCACTGCAAGTATCACTTTTTATTCTGTTTGTCCCTGTTATAGTTGCTAGCTGTGGACCAGATGCTGCCTTTTTGCTAGTGTCATGATGCAGTGTGCCCACCCATCTCTCATATGCGCTACTGCTGCCACTGGTTCCACTGACAACCCTTCACCCAACTCTGCTACATTGTCCCCATATTGTAACTGCCACCATAGCATCATGTCATGTGTTAAGTGACAAATGACAACTATCTTGCTGCAGTTCTCTACAGCATAGTGCAGTGCACGTCTAGATGTATCCATGCAGTGAAAGGAGGAATTCAGAACTCCAAACAAGAGCACGTGTTCAATAATATTCTGTCTGTCACAGTGTGGTGTTATATTCCATCACCACCATGGTCTGGGAGCTGCTGATGGGTCATCAGCCATGCTTCCAAGGCTCTTCCTGAAATACAAGCACCACACAACAGTGGACATCATTATGAGTAGCTTGCTAGCTTTGGTTATTGGACCAGCATATTGAGATCTCTGTGGGTGGCAATATGAGCACCTATCAACTAGATGATCCTGTGAAAAGTCATCGACATGAAACGCTAGTGCAGGTTTCACATATGCCAAATGTGGGCATTATGGGAATAGCCTGGATGGTGCACATCTACATTGTATATATTGTGTATTATATACTGCCAGGCATGTAATGAAGTGGAAGTTCTTCTGGTTGATATACCAAATATGATGCTGAGCAGGTGGGGCCTTGATTGCAGTGTGAGTGGAGCAAATTGCCCACATAAACTCAGGAGAATGATCAATATCATAAAATGCTCACATAATTGTAGTTCTATTCCCTACTATTCATGGAAAACAAACATGTGCCTCCTCAGGCTGCAGCATCACATTAAGAAACTGGTGTAAGGTTTGTCAGACTAATACCTGTGAAAGTCCTAACATGTTCCTCTTTCACACACTCTAAAGTCCCATCTTTGTTTTCATTGAAATAGGCATTCCATGGATCTCCCATGATTCCATGGGAGAGAAGCACATGTCTACTTACTCTTGTCTCATGTATTTGTTCACATGTTAGACACTGATATGGTTCTGGTCATGGAGATTATGGTGTTTTAGTAGCTGGCAAACCTGTCTGTGGCATAGTGATGATGATGTGCAAGACTGCAAACATTGGCTCCATAAGTGACTACTAACACAGGCTGTCCTGTTAATGTTAATGCTATTCCTAGCATTATCACATTAGAAAAACTCTTGTCCATCTCAAAATCTTGGCATCCAGAATATATGATAGTCATATGGCTCATTGTGCTAATTTTACAGTTTGGGCTCTTGCCAACGTCTGTTTTTGTCATTTTTGAATGCATGGCTCTATTTAGCATGTCTCAACTGATTTGTATGTCATTATGGAGTCATTAGCACATAATGCATACCATTTTGTTGCTCTGAATTGCCCCTTCCCTAAGTGTCAGCTATCACTGCACTACTTCATGTAATGCATTATGCTATTTGTTTCTGAATACTCCTTGAATATCTTGAATGATCTTACTCAAAAAGGTCACTGTAGACTGTAGACTTCATTAAATCACAAAATGCAATTCAGAAAAAAAAGACTCAGGATTAATTACTGAACCTGTTTGATGCAACTTTCTAAGGTACAAGGTAACTTTGCACAGTCCTGAGTTCTTTGGCTTGCTAGCACCCCCAATAACCTGCTTTTTTGGTGAGAGGTGGCATAGTGGGCAGCTTATGAAAAACTTCACATATGACAAAGCAGGCAAACATAAAAAAAATTCTTTATCTTGATAACACATAGTAGTATTCTCTGTACCTGTGCAAGCCATCTAAACAAACAGATGTGGTTTCCATGCACTATGTACATAAGTGCTGTGATGTACTAAAAATCATACCCTGTACTGTTGGGCCATGCATTTATTTTATTATGTGTTTTATTCACATTTGATTACCAGCAAAGTCTGAATGGTTAGGAGCCCATTTTCAGCAGAGGCCCGGGCAGGAAAGCTCCAAAGTATTACAAAGCATGTTAAGAACAATATTTACAATCTTCAAAAATAATGCAAAACCATCTACAGTTTAAATCATTATACCAAGTCAAACATAATATGAAAACATTGGTTAAGAATAGGTGCAAGATGTATAATGATGATTTATTATTTAGAGAAATTTTAGCCAGTTTATAGAGAAATTAAAGGTAAGTTAGTATGATATAAACTGGAATTGCAATACGAATTGAGAGAAAAGCAGGCTCATGGTATATTTAGAGAGAAAGCCAAGGGGGAGAAATTGAAAGAAATAAGGAAGTCGGTGAAGAAAGGGGAGTAAGGAGATGTAAGTTATGAATAGGTACTTGTTCAGTTTTAGGGATATAGTTTATCCTGGTGTTGAGCAAGAACGGAGCCAGCTTTTGGTTAGGAGGTCTTTCAGGATGGTTTTGAAAGATGGGAGGGAGGGTATTGACCTGACGGATACAGATAAGGAGTTCCAGGCCTTAGCAACATGGTATGAAAACAGACAATGCCCAACAGATTTGATAGGTTTGTAGACAGACGTGAGTTTCTGGCCATTGGATCATAAAGACCAAATGGGAACATAGTTGTGTCAATTGTTATTTAGTGCTGGAAAAGAAGATGGATGCTGGTTAATTTTATCGATGGTAAGCTGTGTATATGTTAGCTGATGTTAGGGAGGTTCTGATCAATTTAGGCATTTTAGAGCTATACAGTGGTAGGCTCTGAAAGGAGTATTTGTTGCAAATTTAGCAACTTTGTTATAGCATTGTACAAGTTTTGATTTTTGTGATGTCTGGTGGTTATTAAGGATGGTAGTACCAAAAAGAAGTGTGAGGAGGAGGTAAGTAGTGGCAAGTGGAGTTTTAGTTGCATTAATGAGAAAGTTTTTGGCTATGTAAAGTATCCTTAGTTTTTATGAGTTTTTCTTATGCAATTTAGTATATTCAGGACAAATTTAAGATTATCACTCATTGTCATCCCTATTAATTTGCTATGAGAAGTGACTTCAGTGGTTGTATTATCAAAAGAGGACTTTAAATTTTGCTTTTTTTATAAGAGAAGGATTTAGGGAAAAAAGCAGTACTTTAGTTTTTTAGGGTTCAACATGAGTTATGAGTTGCATTCTAATTAGCATTGTTATACATTGGTCAAAACTGTTTGTAAATACTCTTTTAGGGCAGCAGATAGTGATAAACACAAACCGATTGAACTGAGCTATAAGCTGCTTATCCTCAGCTGCAGCAGTTTTAAATAAACCCCTGTCGGCCATCTTTAGTTGTGTTTTTCCACATGCATCTCATTCATCCTAGTACATTTTCTCAGTCCCACTATAGCTAAAGCGCTACTATGTAATACTGAAATGATACAATCTGAAGAGGCTACATTAATGGGAAAGTGAATTATATGCCAGCAAAAGTTAGATTTTAGCAGCCTTTTTGCCAAAATACATTTTTAGCACGGTTGTCCATATATTTGTTAGTACAGATTGTGTATAAGTGATCATACCCATTCAATATTTTTGTTGGATCTCAGCAGTACCACTGTCACAGACCAATTTTGCTTTGCTCTCAGGGTTCCAACTTGCCATAGGTGCTTTTTTATAAAACTAAAGGCAGAGGAATTACTAGGTAAGCATAATACTTTAAGCATATTTGTTTATGTATGTACTTTTGTTAACAGACTTAGTCCCACTAGGTATAGGCTACTTTCAGGAGAGGTCCAAGATGGTATTTGTACTGAGAAGGGGAACTTTGGCCGGGTCACTGGGAAAAGTCCCCTAGTGTTTTTGATGTTGTCTTTAATATATTTCTGCCTATCGATATGTTTATAGTTATGGTTTTATGATTTTTAGTAATGGCAGCTACTGTTTTTTTTCAATATAAGTATCATATAATCTTTTGCATCCACCCTGAACTACCTGCATCTGAAGCAGTAGGGACCTTAGTTTAATATTACTGGCTGACGTGATCACAATTACAAAGTTACACAGAAACTGATGGTACACATGGTACACATGGATCATTATGATTTATCATTCGTAAGTGCATGTTTTACCATTCTGTCCTGCTGTCATCACAGTTTGTAGCGTTGACTTGTCCCTGTACCATCACTGTTCCTTATTAGCCCCCTTGTACCTGTGTTGGGTAGTTGCAGATAATCTCGTTGTTTTCAGGCTGCAGTTTGTAATACTCTTGTTTGTTTTTTCCTTCCATACAGGATCCATCCTACAAAGTGCTGCCTCACTCACAGTTCAGAAATTTTCATTCATTTGCAAACTGATAACTTCTCTTGGCACTTCTTGTTTTTTTTTAAGAATGGCCTCTTTTGTAAGTTTCCATTATTTCAGTCTGAGACACAGAATGGCCCAGATAACATGGTTAAAATTAGGTCTCTCGTCTAAAATTGCAACAGCCTATGCACCCCCACCAACCTTCCAAAAAAAAAGTTGGGTATAATTTGATTTTCTGAATCCTAATAGCTTTCCAACTTGCTTTTGCTCATTTTTTTTCAGGTGAACAGAAATAGCTTTGTAGGTGGCAGAGTCCATTTTCACAGTCTATGCACATTTGACAAATCTGTCTCTGTTCATTTATTAAAATTTGTATACGCTTAAGTGCTTATCTTTATGCAGGCTCCCTGTAAACTGACTGGCATTCCTTCATCACAAGTCTTCATCCCTGTAATGGAATCTATTATTTTCAGACTTCCTGGATATCGATTGAGCCATAGGGACACTGCAAACAGTGTTGCAGGATTACAGTATCAAGAGAAGCACTGATTGCCTGTATGGAAGTGTATGACTTGCTTTTTAAAGACTTTGGTTCATTTCTCATTAAAAATAGTTTAACAGATGAGTAGAGTCTCATTTCCTGCCTACAGTGTGCTCTCTGCTGTGCAGCATGCATTTCCTTATTTCCTCAGCATTCATGTTTATTTTTTCTGAAGAAGCATTTCTTTTTCCAAACATCTTAGTCATTTTAATTAAAAAATCTAAACTGCAATAATAATACTAATAATAATAATAATATGGATATGTGTGCAGTGGGGTACTGATGACTGTCTTTCACTGTTAACAAGATCTGTTGACCATTGAGGAGAGGGCCGTGTGCTATGTCCAGCTGGGGATAGGGATTTCTACAACATCCTGTATCTTGCATTTACCTCTAACTTTGGGCATCAAGGATGTGTACAATCTGAATGAAGAATCTCCAAAAGTACTGGCTATGTTGTACATTTGGGCAGGAGTTTTGTGATACAGTCTCATACTTATTGTTAGTTTTTACTAGCATGGTTATATTTTTTCTTTGCAATTTTTTTGCAAAGTTTGTTGACCATTGAGTCTCCTTTATTTGGACCTGCACCATTCCTTCCCTTAACTGTAAACTTCAGTGTGGATCAGGGAAAGATCTGTTTAAAGAAGGCTGTCATTCAGGCAGGCATAAGGGTGCTTTATGCCTTAGCTGTTCATCTTGGCAATAAAACAAATTGTAGTGAGGGCATATTTGTGGGCTGTCCCTGCTTTTGGTAGGATATGCAACCTGCGTCACTGCAGAGACCTACAATGCTTTTACAATGTAAATGCATGCTTCTCATTGCCATGTTGAAGACTATCTTAAGGCAGCAGTTTGACAAGCCTAATACCTGCCTCCGTGCAGCAGATTTGCATTGCAAACCCTCCTTTAAGAAAGTGGTAGTGTGCTCTCCACCCTGGACTGGCATATTCATTCGTTATTGCCCTCTCCATCACGTGCCCAAGTCACTAAATGAACTTGAGTCACCTGGACCATAGTCACAGCTTTATTCCTGTAAGTCACTGGAGTTAGCTTACTGGTTTAACAATATCACAGCAGCTGTACTATGCGCAAGCACCATGACAAGTGCAGAGTTTCTGTATATAATGCATAACATGATTTGAGAGCCCTAATTTTTGTCAATGGATTGGTGATCAGTGCACAGAACATGTAACCTAAAAGACTGGTGTTCTCCTGTAATAGAGGCTAGACTCTGACATGAGTGAGAAAGTGAGTGATGCTTTTTTCTCACTTTCTCCCTGTTATCAGCGTCCATAAAATCTTGAAGTTGGTGGGCATATGTGTGTGTGCATGTGTGTGCATGTGTGTGCGTGCGTGTGCGTGTGTGTGTATGTGTGTGTGTGTGTGTGTGTGTGTGTGTGTGTGTGTGTGTGTGTGTGTGTGTGTGTGTGTGTGTGTGTGTGTGTGTGTGTGTGTGTGTGTGTGTGTGTGTGTGTATAGTATTATAGTATATCTAAAAGTTTTATTGAATCACATTTAATCTAATACTTCATTATACAACAAATACTCCTTGAAGAGTTTTTTTTTTGTAGAAGAGCAACCCCACCCACACTGCCTCCATACTTAAATATACTAGCACCCCAGCTGCAAAACTACAAAAGAGAAAACAGAACATACAGCAAATTACTGCTTAGAACAAACAGAAACGTGTGGGTTGGCAATAGAAAGGTACAAATGGTACACTAGACTAATTTGCATTGTAATTCCTACTATCCAAACACCATAAACCACAGCAGCATTAATTCTCTATAGTCTACTACAATTTTCTGTCAAATGTGATTAGAATAAATGAGTTTCAGATAACATTTTTAGGTATTTTGAGTTTTTGACAAAATGAGTCTAAGATCAAATGTTATATACCGATAGATAGATAGATAGATAGATAGATAGATAGATAGATAGATAGATAGATAGATAGATAGACAGATAGACATATAAATATACACACATATATTTTATATACGTATGTATGCACAGTTAAGGGTTGTGAAGGCTCTCCCCCACATTTGGAGGTACAAGGGGAATTGTCACCCTGCAAATAAAAATTATTTTTGTGTTTTGTGACCTTGGGATTGTGACTGTTTTGACCTTCCCAAAGTTTCAGATGTTCTGGGATTGACTAATTGCATGTCAATTAAATGGAATAGGATTATTCATAGTGGTCCTGCATGATTTGCATAAGCAGAGTTCAGTCTAGGGTAACTTCATAAAGTCGAACCTTTGTACACAACAGTGATCAAAATTTATTGTGCACTTCAATGTGCTATAAATCTAACTCAAAATTGCCAGAAATTCTAGATAACAAAATTTAAAGAAAGGTTCTGTTACTAATACATATACTTTAAGAAAGAAAGAAAGAAGACAGCTTTACCTAGTGATTTTTGTGACGTTTATTGTTCTTTCTTTCTATAGTTTGTCCTGTTGCACTTGTTCAGTCTACAGTGTGTTGTCTACTACCTTACTGTATGTTTTTAACCAACTACTGCCTACAATGGTAGGCCTGCAAAAGGATAATATGGAATGTGCATTCTCTACTCTACACCATTCAAAGTCCACCAAAAGGATAATATGGAATGTGCATCCTCAACTCTGCACCATTCAAAGGCAACCAAAAGGATAATATGGAATGTGCATTCTCTACTCTACACCATTCAAAGTCCACCAAAAGGATAATATGGAATGTACATTCTCTACTCTACACCATTCAAAGTCCACCAAAAGGATACTATGGAATGTGCATTCTCTACTCTGCACCATTCAAAGTCCACCAAAAGGATAATATGGAATGTGCATTCTCTACTCTGCACCATTCAAAGTCCACCAAAAGGATAATATGGAATGTGCATTCTCTACTCTGCACCATTCAAAGTCCACCAAAAGGATAATATGGAATGTGCATTCTCTACTCTACACCATTCAAAGTCCACCAAAAGGATAATATGGAATGTGCATTCTCTACTCTACACCATTCAAAGTCCACCAAAATGATAATATGGAATGTGCATTCTCTACTCTGCACCATTCAAAGTCCACCAAAAGGATAATATGGAATGTGCATTCTCTACTCTGCACCATTCAAAGTCCACCAAAAGGATAATATGGAATGTGCATTCTCTACTCTGCACCATTCAAAGTCCACCAAAAGGATAATATGGAATGTGCATTCTCTACTCTGCACCATTCAAAGTCCACCAAAGGATAATATGGAATGTGCATTCTCTACTCTGCACCATTCAAAGTCCACCAAAAGGATAATATGGAATGTGCATTCTCTACTCTGCACCATTCAAAGTCCACCAAAAGGATAATATGGAATGTGCATTCTCTACTCTGCACCATTCAAAGTCCACCAAAAGGATAATATGGAATGTACATTCTCTACTCTACACCATTCAAAGTCCACCAAAAGGATACTATGGAATGTGCATTCTCTACTCTGCACCATTCAAAGTCCACCAAAAGGATAATATGGAATGTGCATTCTCTACTCTGCACCATTCAAAGTCCACCAAAAGGATAATATGGAATGTGCATTCTCTACTCTGCACCATTCAAAGTCCACCAAAAGGATAATATGGAATGTGCATTCTCTACTCTGCACCATTCAAAGTCCACCAAAAGGATAATATGGAATGTGCATTCTCTACTCTGCACCATTCAAAGTCCACCAAAAGGATAATATGGAATGTGCATTCTCTACTCTGCACCATTCAAAGTCCACCAAAAGGATAATATGGAATGTGCATTCTCTACTCTGCACCATTCAAAGTCCACCAAAAGGATAATATGGAATGTGCATTCTCTACTCTGCACCATTCAAAGTCCACCAAAAGGATAATATGGAATGTGCATTCTCTACTCTGCACCATTCAAAGTCCACCAAAAGGATAATATGGAATGTGCATTCTCTACTCTGCACCATTCAAAGTCCACCAAAAGGATAATATGGAATGTGCATTCTCTACTCTGCACCATTCAAAGTCCACCAAAAGGATAATATGGAATGTGCATTCTCTACTCTGCACCATTCAAAGTCCACCAAAATGATAATATGGAATGTGCATCCTCTACTCTGCACCATTCAAAGTCCACCAAAAGGATAATATGGAATGTGCATTCTCTACTCTGCACCATTCAAAGTCCACCAAAAGGATAATATGGAATGTGCATCCTCTACTCTGCACCATTCAAAGTCCACCAAAAGGATAATATGGAATGTGCATCCTCTACTCTACACCATTCAAAGTCCACCAAAAGGATAATATGGAATGTGCATTCTCTACTCCACTGCCATTCTTTTTGTACCCTTCTAGGATACGTTGATGTAATTTTTGCTATTCACATTCCAAGCTGTACCAGAGGCACAGTAGAATTTTGGAAACCACACCTCTAATGTCACAAGAGCTAACAGACAGGCAACGAAAGTAAAACAGTAAAGGCCACGGTGCAGGGTATGCACATAGATGTGATCAGATGTATTCCTTTTAGCAGGGATCTTCCTGGGGACTGTTAATTATTATTAACAGAGATCTGTTTTTGGCACTTATTTAGCAAGGCAAGTATGCAGTTAACCTCCTTGGGTGCTTTTGGGTCAAGACTGGTTGTTTTTATTGCTCAAAATTCATTTTTCCTGGCACAGCACATAGAACACATAGAGCATATTATGCCAGATAATACCAGCGCTACATCTGCCCACACTAGTGTGCTGGACAAAATCAAAGCCAAATCATCTCGCACTCATGCAGTGGACACGGTAAAAGCTAAGTCTACCTACACAATTGGAAATCATAAGGCAGTCATTAACTTTCTATAGAACTCCATAAATTAAATAAGTTTAGCAGGATAGTAAGTCATTGACAGAGGTCCATTATGACAGT